>NC_142011.1:45890640-46205306 GCF_049901735.1 Notechis scutatus
GCAATTGCGTTCTTTTCGCTGATGATGTAAAGCTGTTCAATACCACAGACAATACTGCTACCCTACAAAAAGATCTTGACTATGTATCAGAATGGTCAAACAAATGGCAACTTCAAATCTCAACAAATAAATGCTCTGTCTTACATATTGGCAAAAAAATCAGAAAATAAAATACAAGCTGAATAGTCAAGATCTTGTTGATGACCCAAGCTCTGTAAAGGACCTTGGAATACTCACCTCTAATGATCTAAGTGCTAGAGCCCACTGCAACTACATAGCCAAAAAGGCATTAAGAGTTGTTAACCTAATCCTACGTAGCTTTTTCTCTGGTAATATCACACTACTAACCAGAGCATACAAAACATTTGCTAGACCAATACTCGAATACAGTTCATCAGTCTGGAACCCACATTACGTATCTGATATTAGCACAATTGAGAAAGTCCAGAAATATTTCACAAGAAGAGTTCTCCACTCCTCTACTCGTTGTAGAATACCTTATGCCACCAGACTTGAAATTCTAGAACTAGAAAACCTTGAATTACGCCGTCTTCGGTCTGATTTAAGCATGGTATATAAAATCATACATTGCAATGTCCTACCTGTCAATGAATACTTCAGCTTCAACCATAACAACACAAGAGCACACAATAGATACAAACTCAAAGTTAACCGCACCAAACTTGATTGCAGGAAATACGACTTCAGCAATAGAGTGGTCAATGTCTGGAATACTCTACCCGACTCTGTAGTTTCTTCCCCAAACCCCAAAAACTTTAACCTTAGACTGTCTACTATTGACCTCACCCCTTTCCTAAGAGGTCTGTAGGGAGCGTGCATAAGCGCACCAACGTGCCTACCGTCCCTGTCCTATTGTTTCTCTTATTCTTCTTTTATTTTTCTTATATGTACCCATTTCATGTATTCACAACTATGTATACACTTATACTTATTATCTTGTAAACAATTGGCAAATCAAATAAATAAATAAAATAAATAAATAATCCCATGGGATTAAGTGTTTTAAAAGTAAGTGGAGCTTTCTGCAGTTCATTACTTTCTTCTTTTCTTTATCACTTGCTAATGAAGCAATGCAGGTGTTCAACAACTCTCACTTGCAAACCTATTCTAAGTGAGGAAACACATCATATACAGTGTATTGTATTTGCAAAATCTAGAAGTTATACCAGTAAAAGATCTGTAACTACATTTGCATCTATTGACTAAGCAGTTGATGAAATGGGCATAAAACCTTTCTCCAGACTTAAAAGCCAGATTATGTTGGTATCATATGCCATTCCCTGCCACTATTTTCTATTGGACACATGGCTCATTAACCAAAGTTGTATGCTTATCTATACAGATCTACCAAAGCTGTTGTTTGGATTTTCCAGAAAGCAGAATCTGAATCCAACTTTTATTGTAAATAATGAATTCCAGTTTTCATGACGACAAAACAGTAGTTGCTTAACATGTTTTGGAAACACAGCCAGAGGAAAAGTATGGTGCAACAGCTGATAAAATTCAACCATTCAGATTGCTGTTCTATAATCCTGCACAGGTGAAAGAAAGCCCATACAGGAAAGAAGATTGGTATCACAAATAAAAATGTTTAACTTTGTTTTTCTACATCTTACTCACAATGAGCATTTTAACTACACACAAAATGGGATTCAAGAATTTGACTTCGATTTGACATTAAATTAATAAAGTATGCATTAGCAGACTTTTTAATGAATGTACTATATTGTTTGAAATCTTTTCAAACAATTATTGCAGAATGTTATAGATTCCATTTGGGGAAAAATAATTCATGTCACAGAAATTATTTAACAATTATTGAACCTTTTAAAAGAATTGTTACTTTGCAGTGATTTTTCACAGCATTCATTAATAACTTGGAAAACTTGGAATTGGACAGTTTACACTGCCATACTCCTTGCTGTCTAAACCCATGGTTTAAAAGCAGTAAGAGGTGAATTATTCTAGGAGCCATAATGGCGCAGTGGTTAGAATACAGTATTTGCAGGTTAACTTGTTGTTCACTGCTAGGAGTTCAATTCTGACTGGCTCAAGATTGCGTCAGCCTTCCATCCTTCCAAGGTCAGTAAAATAAGCTGAGTCAATAAACAGTTTAGAGAGGGCTGTGAAGTGGTATATAAGTGCTATTACTATTGCTACTCTGATATATGCTTACCCTTACTCCTTGTAAAGCAAAATAAACTGGATGTACCTCGCAACATAAACTCATTTTAATATTATCTGTCAACACTGAAAATCCATGTTGATTTCTACTTCTGGAGATACTCTTTCAGTACAAAGAATGATTTCCTTTCTTGTGGTTTCACAACTAAAGCCTCAAGCATTTAGAACAGCGGTCACCAACCGGTGGGCTGTGGCCTGCTGGTGGTCTATGAGAAAATTTTGGTGGTCCGCAGAGAAATGTCACCCCCAGAGCACCCACCAAAGCAATTAATCCAGGCTGCGCAGGAACACAAGGCTGCGCCGCCCACATGGCTCTTCCTCCCCTCCCACTCACTCCTTACCTGGCAAACTTGCCTGCTAAGTTGCTATTTTTCCTTTTTCTGAACATCAGCTGTTCTGCTGTGCTGGGAGATTTAGATTAGTTAGAAAGCAAGAAATCGTTGGATTTCTTGTTTTCTAGCTAATCTTTACATCTTCGGCTCTGCTTTTAAGCAGAGCAGAACCTTCCTTAGGATTGAAGCAGTACAGACTCAGTTAGCTGATGGCAGAAACACAGATCTCTGAATGAATCTGTGATTCTGTGAGCAACTCAATCTGCCTGCCTGCTTTGCCCAATTTTGGGTAAAAGTTGCTCTTTTTTATATAAAAAAAAATCAATATTTATATAAATATTTATAATATTTACATGAAAGCCATGCCCAGCCAGTCACATGACCACCAAGCCACAGCCACAAATTAGGCCACACCCACAGAACTGGTTGTTAAGAAATTTGAATCCCACCCCTGCCTCTGTGTGTTTGTTTGTGTGTGTATGTATGTGTGTGTGTGAGAGAGAGAGAGGAGAAGGGAGGGAGGGAGGGAGAAAGAGAGGTTAGATCAGATATCTCTCTCTTTCTCTCTCTGTCCCACCAATGTCAGCAAGCCACCACCAGTCAAAATTCATATTAGTGGTCCCCGGGATTTAAAATTATAAATATGGTGGTCCCTGAGGTCCAAAAGGTTGGCGACCCCTGCTCTAGATGGTTGTTTGAATACAGAGCCCCGGACTTCATGTCTAGTTTCTTCACACTCCCACTCCTCATTAACAGGAGTCTGAGGAGAGGAAGTGTCACTTTCCAAGGTCTATTGATGTTTCCCTTCAAAATGTAGGAAAGAAATTTCCTAATCATTAGTTTTCCACTAATAAATAGTCTATCAAACATCATTCCTAGACTAACTAATAAACCTGCTGGAGAAATTAATGTTGGATAGAAGTTTTAACAATCTGTTTGATTTAAAATGAAATAATTCAATGACTGCACAATAGGAAGTTGCATAGTGAAGATTATCTAGTTTTCTATCTTTATACTCCTTTGTATATAGAAGGCATAATAAACAATTTAGCTAATTTAAACTAATTCATCTCTTCAGCACCAGGTAGATAATATTATACAAAACAGCAGAGACTGATGAAGATGATTGCCAAACTCCAATTGGTAATCTTTGCTTTCTTGGAGAAGAGCAAATGTTGTTCTCATCTTAAACAGGGGAAGAAAGAGAAGAATCAAGAGAGCTTTTTGTTTAACACTGGAAGTAGCATGTTTGTGGATGAGCATGTTATCAATAACTGGCACAAGTTTGTTACAAATCTGACAAATCTAATCTCTTTCCTTGATGGAATTACTAGTTTGGTAGAGTTTGACAGCCCTGTTCTAGTGGATCATACATTGATCAAAGACTGAACTAGATGACTGTTTATGATTCTATGAAAGAAGAAATAAATAACTGATTATTTAGAATTATCCGATCAGTGTTTTATGAACATACTGTGTATACTTATTTATTCACAGGTACACTTGTATAGGACTAAGCTGAACATGGTAATTAAACCATTAACATCTGCATTCAAATAATGTAATCATAATTTGAGGAAATGTCTCAAAAGTTTGTAAAGGTGAAGATGAGGATAGGTATAAAAATATTTGGAAACGCTGCCATCTTCTGGCAATTTAGGAAAAGATTTTGATAGAGTACTCTTGAATTTGAATCCATTTCCAACCTGGTATTCTTGAGGTTTTAATATAATTTTCCAATCCAATGGGCTGTTGATTTAGGATAACAAAAATAGCAGTCAGCAACAGTAACAGATTTGGGGGAGTCAAACCTTATCTAATTGGAAATACTTCCACAAACTGGAAACAGCCACCAATTTTAACATCAGAACATCTCTCTAATTCTCTCTCCCAATTCCAACTTCCAATGTCAACCTTCTCAATCTTATTAAAGATGAAACTCAGCACAGAAAAATCTTTCAGGTTGAATATGTACTTGCATTTTTCTACCTTAGTTTTTCCACTTCTCAATTTACACAACAGTTCTGACACCCCATCTAAAGACTAACTGGGGCTGATCCTCTTGGCTTTCTAAGCCAAGGTTTGTTTGTTTGTTTTTCATATTTCTATACTGCCCTTCTTCCTCAAAGGGGGACTCTGGGTGATATACAATAAAAAGATTATCTGGGTACTGCCACCTATATGAGTGTGAGAGTATTTACCAATCTGATTATGGTATAGAAATAGTATGTGTTTATGGTATAAACAGGCAATGAAATTATGTGAGATAGAAAGTGTGAATGGAGGAAATACAAAAAATAACAAGCAGGAGGATGAAATGTAATTATTGATTATTCTTAGTTTTGGGGAGTCAGAGTAAGCCTCTGAATATGTGTAAGTAAACCACTTTCATATTTGTTTATGTTTTAGTCTTAATGTAATTGCAAGTACATGAAAACAACAGGGAGAGAATTAAAGGAGTGATTTATTTTTTATATCACCTCTTTTCTTCAAAGCTTAAAGTAGAGTATCTAGGACTCTTTCCCCACCTGATTTGTATAATAGCCCAGCAAGATACACTGGGTTGAGGAACAACACCTGTTGTCCAGAGTCACATTATTTGAGTTGGACGGCCTTATAAATCGAATGAATGAACTCAAATCCCCCAATTTTCTTCTTTGGCTGAATGAGAATTGGAAGCTTGATCTCTCTAATCTTAATTAGCCATTAACCAATATATTATAGTTGTCTCTTCATTCTATGTGTTTTAAAGCTCAGCTCAAGGGTGGTAGAGAATGTGTCTGAGACTTTAGGAAATCATTGCCGATCAGAGTAGATAATTTAGTAAATAATAATAGAATGGAATAGAATAGAATAGAAACTAATTCTGACCAAATTAGAGGTGCCTATTTTGTCTAATCAATCATGAACCTTGTACATTTCAGTTTCTTTACTTCAAACTGTCTCAGCATCAGTTGAGTATCTCCTGATGGTGTGAAACAATTAACTGCCAAGTAATCAGGCAATTAGATGGTGTGATTAGAAACACCAGGGACTTGCTGTTACAATTACATTTGGAATAATCCAAGTGGATGTGAATCCAGAAACATGGATAATATCTAAACAACCTTTTTCTAGCAGAGTTTTATGACCAAATTGATAAAGAAACCTTAGGAAGATTCTCAGGGACTGAAAGAAGCACTGGTGTTTTTTTTGCAAAGTCTTATTAATTATGGATATCAAATAAAGTAGAAATTGAAGCCTGATAGACCCATTGCCTTTTCTTTCACCTTTTGCTAATCAAGGGAAAAACTGGAAAAAATTGGCATACTTGCTTCTTAATATTTCTATAAGTATATAGAAAGCAATGAACATCCCCTGAAGCAAAGTTTCTCAATGAAAGAATGATAGCTGACAGCTGGTAGCATTCTGGTGACAAATTGGTGGAAATGGCTTATATCCCTCCTCTCTAGTAATCAAATGAAGGAGGCAAGTGAGAACAGCATGGATCCAAAAAAGGGCAAGGTTTTTCTGCAGGAGAAAATCTATGGTAACACAGATTTCTCTAGAGATGAAGAGAAAAATAGGAATCCGTTAGAGTTTCAGTAAAATCTTATTAGTATCAAAATGACTGCCTGGTGGGTTTATGCTCATGTAGAAATCTTGGCAACAATTCAGAAATAGTTTACCATAGTTTTCTAACATGTCTTTCAATTTCCCAGTCTAACCTACAGATCTGGGATTTCCTGGTAGCTTCCCATGACTTGTTTAAGATCAACTGTCAGCCTTTCAACTGTGGGAAGAAATATCCATTTGGTTCGGATCCAAGCTGGGAGAAAGACACTGGAAACATGGAGGCTGATTGGAATGATGGTTTATTGATGAAGCGGAACCACATGGGTTTGTAGTTCTGGGCAGCTGACCAAAATGAATTGAGAGTTGGGTAGGGGGTTATACCTTCTTTGGGCTTTGCACCTGAGTTCCTGTTCCTGTGTAAGAACATGTCCTTTAATATTCTATTGGCTGTTGTCAGATTCCTATGGGGTCATGTAGGGGTCATAGCTGGCTCTATAGGCAAAAGAGGAAATGCAAATCCTAGGTGCTTGTCTCAGCTAATCTGGTCAACCTCTGGCTTATTGTTTATCTGAGCTCCCAGGTTTGAAGTTTGGACTGCTCTGAGATGGTGCATTTAATGAAAATGCAACAACGGGATTCACAAATAATATAAACCTGACATTGCATAATAATCTCCCTTTTAAAAAGATGGAATGGAAACATAAAGGCAGTCTACCCCTAAGTGCTGAGTGCAACTGTTTCAGTTCAAAGAAGACCAAAAAAAAGATACATAGATCTCCATGAACACTTAAAATATGGCACACTAAATTCACATTGTAGAACTAATATTGGTTTCCTTTGCTATTTTCCATATTCTTTGGCACATAATAACCTTGTTCCTCACTCCATTCTATTACCAATCAGAAAGAAATTACATGGGAAAAATATTAATTGTCACAATAATTTTTTGATCTCAAAAATTCCTCTGATCCCATGCATTCCCATTAAATATAATGCTGTGTAGATTTGACTCAGTGTTGTTTATATAGCGGCTGTCTGCCTAGAAAAACCGGAGGGGTATCTGTATGTGTGAAAAAACATTTTGAAGGATTAGAAGACAAGTTTACAAAAGGTAGAAAGACCAGAAATAAACCAAGATTTTTTGGGCTAATACCAATTTAGCAGAGAGCTTTCACTTGGCTTAATAAATAGCAGCATGAAAGCTGTCACAATGCTGTGAGAAGCAGCAAGTCCAAGAAATTAAAACTCTGGTGCCATATGTTGACATATGGTATATATAATACTGGTAATCCTTATCAGCATTTCTACATTTATGATACCATTTCTTAGCATAGCCACTTGGGGGCAGGCTTGATACACTTACATATATTTATACCCCTACATAGGGATAGGCATACATATTCCCAAGCAGTATGTTATCCTTTTAAATTCTCCTCTTCACATCTTCTGTAGAAGGACAGTGACATGGGAATAAGGGGGAAGAGAGGCAAGTAATGACATGTACAACCTTACATATTAGCTTAGTGGCTGGAAAGCTGAGCCAATGAGTGCACAACTGGCTAGTGAGTCCATTTCCCCCCCCCCCCTCAAAATCTTAAATCTCAGCTTTGAATTTCCCCTTCATTGCTCAGATAGAAAATAAGCTGTCCAGTGTGAATGGAATGGAAGACTGCTGCCAGGCATATGGCACAGGCTTTGACCCTGACAGGGAGACCCAGCTAAGAGGTAGGTTGCTTCTTCCTTAGGCCAAAATCAGGAAACACCCTAAGTAACCATTTTCATTTTCCAACTTTGGCTCCTTCTTTAAATTATTTGTCCAGTTCCTTCATTCCATAACAATATTCCACAGAATTTGCATTTCTTCTTACCTTTATTATTCAGTGAAAGTAGGCATAGAGGTTGAGTGGAGACTGCCACCAAGCTTCATGGCAGAAAGGAACCAAGTGGATTTCTCTTGTAGAGATTATGTTTTGGAGTAAAAATAGGTCAGCATAACATAATGAGTACAGTTGACAATTGTGCAGCATGCAATACAAATTATAAGGATGCCTGTGCATTTCAATATGGGGCAATGTTCTTAATGAATGCTTAGCAGAGAAATTCTGCAGAGAAATCAGCATAGAGAAATATCCTTCACTGAAGGGAGCCTTGTGAATACATAATCTTTTTTGTCTAGAAGTAGCGTGAGACGTGTGTGTGTGTGTGTGTGTGTGTGAGAGAGAGAGAGAGAGAGAGAGAGAGAGAGAGAGGGAGAGGGGGGGGACGGAGGGAGGGAGAGAGATGAAGTATTCTGTTCTAATGGAAATTTTTCATTGTAATACTGTGGACTATAACAGAATACCCTTCTCCTTCCAGCATACAGTATATATATACGAACACAATACAGAAGCTTGATGATGGCAGATGAGATTCTGCCGAAACGTTGCTACAACTTTAAAAGCACAACTATAATGATGTGGGAAAATACCCGAACAAAGCTGAATACCATACATGTAAGTACCTGCGAAAACTTAAGAAAACTTATATATATATATATATATATATATATATATATATATATATATATATTTGTTTTCTTAAGTTTTGTACTACATGTATGGTGCGCTTGTTCGGATTCCTCACGTCATGTAGTTCTTTAAAGTTGTAGCGCTTCAGCAGAATCTCATCTGCCATCATCAGGCTTCTGTATTGTGTCCGTCTGTGAGTCAGACTTTTACAGTGGTTTCAGATTTGAATTTGGGGCAGCCTATTGCTGTGCCAGAATGGTTTTTCTTCATCCTGATTGGTTGGGAGTCTTGGTCTGTGTTTATTGGTCTCGGAGTTTGCTGTGTTCTGCTTGATTGGTGTCTCTAATATCTTCTGTCTGTTTTTGGCTCTTTTTGTATCTTGATTGGCTGGCAGCATTGTGTTGCTTTAATGGAGGTCTTTAGTGCAGCTTGGCCGGGTAAATGGACGGCTATCATTAGTTAGGAAGCTGGGTTTCATCTGGGTGCCTGGTTGGGATGTGTTTGAGCTGGAGGTATCAGGGGATCTGTTTGTGCCCAGGTGTTTGCCTGGCTTGTGGTGTGGAGATTTTTTTTGTTTGTGAGTGCAGGCTTCCAAATGATTGACAGCCTGGTGGAATCATCTCTTCTATTCATGCTTTCTGGTCTTTTTCAATCTCTATGGCTTCTCTGATGATTCTGTGATTAGGGTTTTCTATAGTGGCCAGGGTTTTGGTGCCATTGAAGTTGATGCTATGACCTGTGGCTTCCATGTGTTGGACTAGTGAGGAAGTGTGTTCCAGCTTTTTGACTGCATTTTTGTGTTCATCCAGGCGGGTGCTTATTCTTCTATTGGTCTGTCCAATGTATGTGGCCGGGCATGATGCACAGGGGACTTCGTATATGCCTTGGTTTTCCAGGTCAATTTTATCTTTGGGGTTGCTAAGGATGGCTGCTATTTTTCTGTCTGTTTTGAAGGCAGTCCTGATGTGATGTCTGTGTAGTACCTTACTAATTTTGTCTGTAGTACCTCTTATGTAGGGCAGGACAGCTGTTCCATAGGTCTGTTCATCTTCTGGGTCTCTATTATGTTTCAGTGTGTTTTTGTGGATCAAGCTGGTGATTTTGCTTTTGTGGAAGCCGTTAGCTGTCAGTACTTTAGTCAGGGTGCATAGTTCAGTCTTAATGTGTGTCTTGTCTGCCAGGCGTTTGGTTCTGGTAATTAGTGTTTTAGCCACGGAGTTTATCTGTGCTGGGTGGTGGTGGGATTGGGCGTTGAGGTAGCGGTTGGTGTGGGTTTTCTTCTGGTATATGGTGTGTCCTAGTGTGCCATCTGTTTTTTGTAGATTAGTACATCTAGGAATGGTAGTTGTTTGTTTGTTTCTGTTTCCATGGTGAACTTGATTTTGGGGTGTGCGCTGTTTAGGTGTGTTAGGAAATTGTTTAGGTTTTCTTGTCCATGGGGCCAAATCACGAATGTGTCATCGATGTATCTTAACCATAGTTTGGGTTTGAGGATGGCATTGGCCAGGGCTCTGGATTCAATTCTTCCATGAACAGGTTTGCAATGACAGGTGACAGTGGTGATCCCATGGAGCTCCTTCTATTTGTTTGTATCTTTGTCCTTTGTATATGAAATATGTGTTGGTTAAGCAGTGTTCTGTTAGTTCCATGAGGTGTTTAGCTGGTTGGTATTTATTTTTGATGATTTCAAGGGTCTCTTTTATTGGGACTTGAGTGAATAGTGAAACCACGTCAAAACTTACAAGCAGATCTTCTTGCTCCACGTGTAGATCTTTGATCATTTCAAGAAGTGGTATGAGTTTTTACATGAGAAGCTGCTGTTTCAGCATGGGGCTGTAGCTCTTTTGCTAGGTGTTTAGCTAGGTTTTGTAGTGGTGCTCCTCTGGAGCTGACTATGGGTCTGAGAGGTATGCCTTCTTTGTGTATTTTGGGAGGCCGTATAGTTTGGGGCATCTGGAAGATTTCTCTCTGGGTATGATCGCGTGTTGGATCTCTTTGCTTATGTGGCTGGTTATAATTTTCTTCTTGGTTAATTTTTCCAGATATGTGGTTGGGTCTGTGTTTATGGGTTTGTATGTGGAGTCTTGGAGTAGGTCTGTCAATTTTGTTTCGTAGTCTTTTCTGTCCATTACTACAGTGGCATTCCCTTTGTCTGCTGGGAGGATGATTATGCTGCTATCTCTTTTCAGGGTTTGTAGTGCTTTGATTTCATTTTTCTGTAAGTTGCTTTTTGGTGGTTTGCTTGTGCATAAGATGTTGGTAACTTGGTGTCTTATTTTATCAGCTTCATCTGTATTTAATTTAGTTAGGCTGGATTCTACTGTACATATGATGGATTCTGTGGAAGCCTGCACTCACAAAATAAAAAAATCTCCACACCACAAGCCAGGCAAACACCTGGGCACAAACAGATCCCCCTGATACCTCCAGCTCAAACACATCCCAACCAGGCACCCAGATGAAACCCAGCTTCCTAACTAATGATAGCCGTCCATTTACCCGAAGCCAAGCTGCACTAAAGACCTCCATTAAAGCAACACAATGCTGCCAGCCAATCAAGATACAAAAAGAGCCAAAAACAGACAGAAGATATTAGAGACACCAATCAAGCAGAACACAGCAAACTCCGAGACCAATAAACACAGACCAAGACTCCCAACCAATCAGGATGAAGAAAAAACCATTCTGGCACAGCAATAGGCTGCCCCAAATTCAAATCTGAAACCACTGTAAAAGTCTGACTCACAGACGGACACAATACAGAAGCCTGATGATGGCAGATGAGATTCTGCTGAAACGTTGCTACAACTTTAAAAGAACTACAATGGCGTGGAAAAATACCGAACCAAGCCGACACAAATATATATATATATATATATATATATATATATATATATATATATATATATATGATGTTTTATATGATTATATGATATATGAATCATATATAATGTTATATTTGATTTGTCAATCGCTTACAAGATATAGGTATAAGAATAAACATAGTTTTGAACACATGACATAGATACTTATAAGAAAAATAAAAAGAAACAATATGATAGGGACAGTAGGCACAATTGGTGCACTTATGCACGCCCCCTCTTAAGAGGGGGTGAGGTCAATAGTAGTCTAAGGTTAAAGTTTTTGAGGTTTGGGGAAGAAACCACAGAGTCAGGTAGAGTATTCCAAACATTGACCACACTGTTGCTGAAGTCGTATTTTCTGCAGTCAAGTTTGGTGTGGTTAACCTTGAGTTTGTTTCTGTTGTGTGCTCTTGTATTGTTATGATTGAAGCTGAAGTATTCATTTGCAGGTAGGACATTGCAATGTATGATTTTATATACTATATTTAGATTGGACCAAAGGCAGCGTAGTTCTAGTTTTCTAGGTCTAGAGTTTCAATTCTGATGGCATAAGGTATTCTGCAACGAGCAGAGGAGCGGAGAACTCTTCTTGTGAAATATCTCTGGACTTTTTCAATTGTGTTAATATCAGATACATGATATGGGTTCTAGACTGATGAGCTGTATTCAAGTACAGGTCTAGCAAATGTTTTGTATGCTCTAGTTAGTAGTGTGATATTACCAGAGAAGAAGCTACGTAGGATTAGATTAACAACTCTTACTGCCTTTTTGGCTATGTAGTTGCAGTGGGCTCTAGTACTTAGGTCATTAGAGATGAGTACTCCGAGGTCCTTGACAGAGCTTTATAGCTTTAGATGGTGAAGGAATGTTAATATAAGAGGGTACATATGCCAATTCTTTGAAATTACAAAAATGGCAAAATGATGAGGTTTAGCAATGTAGCAAATGAGGCACTGAGGCAAGGAGGAAATTATTGCTAATTTCTGTCACCATATCCTGTTTTCACAGGAGGATTGCTTGTTGTTGTTGCAGTATATATAGAAAGTAACATTCCTGTCCCTCTGGATCTTGCTTCTCTGTGCGATGAAGATACTTTGCTAAATGAAGTTATTTTTTACACAATTATACAGTGATAGTGCAATTTATTTAGAGAAAAATTATGCTTCCCAAGAGCTAAAAATGAGCATTCAAATCATACACGCGATTTGTAAAAACAAAACAAAACACACCACACTTTGAAATGCGTTTTTAATTTAATCTGTCCATTGTCTCAGCTTAGGATTTCAGCAGTACCCTGTGACAAGTGGATTTTTCTACTAAAGATATCGTGGTAGTTTGACATTTGATGAAGATGTTATCATGCTGGTGAGGTAGGAAACCCTTTGAAACAGTCTTCATGTCAGTTATATAAATCAGTGTTTGCATAGGGAAATTCTTGCACAAAATAATTGGAAGAGAGTGAAAGTCAATGAGTGAACATATAAACCAGCATAATTAGGCAAAGGTCTAAAACTGAATTCTCAACTATCGCTTTAGTTGCTCACCTACTGAATTCAGTGCAGCTGTTTTCAGACTAGACATGCAAAGATTTATCCCACATGAATAACTAAAGAAATGTATATGCGCACATACGCATGCACATGTGAACACAAACGCAGACACACGTGCAAAGATATATCAAATATGTAAGTATCTCTTGGAATGCAATGGGCAGTTAGAAATTACATATACTTGGATATTCATTTGGATGCATTTTCTATGTATGCGTGTATCTATTCATCCACATGTCCTGCTTGACGAACAACATTAAGTACAAAAAAGCATGAAAATTAATGTCTAAATAAACCTATCTTAATATATTAGTTGCTGTTCTCAACTATCCCTGTTCCCCTATAAAAGCAGCCCCCACCTATCAAACAACACTGTCAAACTATTTACTAAGACTGCATTACTATTCTTCTCCTCATCTTTCCTATTACCTATTTCCTTTTCTACTTATGATTATAACTTTATTGCTTGTATCTTTACGATTTAAATTGTTTATTTAGTTTCCTAATCTGATTTATGTTGATTTCTTATTTAGTATCCTATGACTATCACTAAGTGTTGTATTTTATGATTCACGCTGAATCTATTTATGATGAATATGATTATGATTTATCACTTATATATTTTATGTACACTGAGAGCTTATGTACCGAAGACAAATTCCTTGTGTGTCCAATCACACTTGGCCAATAAAGAATGCTATTCTATTCTATAAAGAATTTTATTCTATTTTATCTTTCTTCACTCTGATTCAAAAGTGGATTCTTCTATTCCTGCTAGAGCAAGACATTGAAAGTGGTTGTGATGACCCAAAGGGGCGTGGCACAAGGCAACACAGTCAGATAATCAGTAGGAGACCCTTTATTAACTCCAACTTTGCCCCCAATGTCCTGGTTACCTTCTTGCTGGAGAAAAACTTTCCCAGGAAAAGACTTTGGCTGCAGAGAATCAAGTCCAAAATGTGGTCAACAAAAACTGTAACTCTCTGTCCAATCAAGGCAAAATGAGGTAATTAGTCCAACAGGGCAGAGCAAGAATTCCAGAAGTGAAGGCACAGCAATAACTCAACATGGTTGGGAAGATGCCAGGAACACAGATAAGCAAAGTCAACATAAGATAAACTCATGTTTGCTCCCAGCAGCTGCATGTATTTCTTTTAAACTCTCTTTCCAGCTGTGGCTAATGAAGGGAATCAGGGCCCTTTCCTTCCCCGTAAGCCATGCAACCCACGTTGCTCTCTTCTCTGTTCCTCCCTGCGTGCCCTAGGATAAAGAGGGGGGTGGGCCTGGGTCTTCCTCTGAACTCCCTTTTCCTTGTTCTACCTCTTCCCTGCTCTGCCCAGCTGGACTTTGCCCTTCCCCAGTTTTCTTCATAGCCAACAGAGCCACAATCCCACTCCCTGTCAGCTGTTCATCTTCCTCCTTGGATTCAGACTCCGACAGGACATGACAGTGGTCAGTCTGCTGAGAATCATTCAAAAGTGACTTTCTGGTCCTGCTCCTATTGGTCACCAGAGGCAGCCCTGGGCTTGCCTCCTTTTGGAGCCCTGACCACTGATTTTAAGGACCATTCCCCTTGAATTGGGGTTCTTCCACTTCTTTTGCTAACTTCTGGGTGGAAAGTGGGGCTTTCAGCTTTCAGGGGTGGGATTCAACTGGTGTAATAACCGGTTTGGTGAGTGCATGCATGCACAGCATTTGAAAATAATCTTCTCCTGCAAGCTCTCCTGCAATCAGCTGTTCAGCGCAAAGCAGCTGAGGTTGAAAAAGCAGGAAATAAAGGACAGCCTAGAGCCTGGGTGGATGGGTGGGCCAAACAGAAGAATAGAAGATTGCTGGAGCAAACCGATTCCCTCTCAGCTGATCTTTGGAGCTACCAGTTCGGTAGAAATGGGTCGAACAGGTAGAATCCCACCTCTTTCTCTCCCATAGAAAGAAGTGCTTGGGTGGATGAAGAACAAGTCTTCTCAGAGAATCAGCAGCAAAGGCATAGTTCCCTCTTTCCACCCCTCTCTGTTTTCCAGCCACTATGGGTTAGGCTTAAGCTACATAAGTAAGTAAAAAAGAGCAAGACAAGGCAATATAGAGATGCATATCTTGTCTTTATAGATAACAGTGTCTCTAAACTTGGAATAAAAATAAGTGAAGAGAAAAAGAATGCAGATAGGCTTGGGCCGATATAAGAAATATGGAATACAGAAGTAAAGAAAAACAATTGAAAAGTGGGATATAGAATCATCCTTGGAAGGAAAAAACAGAAATGTGTGGATAAGCCAGACACAAAGTCTTAGCACTAGGTTGGTGAGATAAAGACTGAGGGAGACAGAGATGGGAGAAAGGGATGCACTGTTGGCTTTAAATTAGAAGATTTAAACAATCTGGAATCAGTTGTTGTCAGAAATCTTACAGCACTGGCTAAAGAAATCTGTGGTTGAAATCAGTGGTGGGATTCAATTTTTTTTACTACCGGTTCTGTGAGCGTGGCTTGGTGAGCGTGGCAGGGGGAGGATACTGTAAAATCTCCAGTCAGAGGTGGTATTTGCTGGTTCTCCGAACTACTCAAAATTTCCGCTACCGGTTCTCCAGAACTGGTCAGAACCTGCTGAATACCACCTCTGGTTGAAGTATGGTAAACACTCTCAATGTGGGTGAAAGTTAAATCCAAATTCAGCGATGAAGTTCAGTTGATTTTTTCCTCGTTTGATTTTTGTGAAGCTAAGCTTCTGCTGATTTAAGACATCACTGTGAATGAGCAGTAACAACAACTGCTGTGAAGAATGAAAGATTGGTGAGTAGCTTGATCCTCTCTTCAGGAGGAGGGAATGGGAGATCACCCACAAGTGCTCCTTACCTGGAGACACTAAAACAGCAGTCTCTCAGGGGTTTAAGCACCAGAAGCCAAGGGAGACTATAACTGTGCTCTTAGCATTGGTAGTGCCTTTAACAAGGACACTAAGACAACTGGATTCACATTCCAATTACACATAGAAATGTCCAGTTTAAGCCACTTTATAGATAGTAGCTTTTAGCTCTCTTTTAGCCTTCGGGAAAAGCCTTAAAACCTGGCTATGCTGGCTGACAATTGGTCCAGAAGGAGAGGCTGTCAGCTGGAGATGGTTGGTGCACTAACAGAGAACATCAAACTTCTCCACTCCAAAGATGGTATTCAGCAGGTTCTGACCAGTTCTGGAGAACCAGTAGCGGAAATTTTGAGTAGTTCAGAGAACCGGCAAATCCTACCTCTGACTGGAGATTTTACAGTATCCTTCCCCTGCCACACCCACCAAGCCACACCCACAGAACCAGTAGTAAAAAATTTTTGAATCCCACCACTGCTTCACTCCAAACTCATGTCTTTTGTAGCATGAAATCCTGGATGGTGCTTCTTAATGGGATTTACAAAGTAGAAAATCAATGAAAGATGACACTGAAATTATTTAAAGGTAAAGATTGTGAAGTGAAACAAGAAGGAATGTAAAGTTGGATTGTTTGATCAGGGATAAACTATTAGTTTGATATTTCTGGTAACTCTTAATTGACTTTTTGCTGAGCCAGGACTGAAAAGATTAGACTTACTGAAATGCATATACAGGAAGTCCTTGACTTATGACCACAACTGAGTCCAAACTTTCCATTGCTAAGCAAAGCAATTGTTAAGTGAGTTTTGCCCCATCTTACAACCTTTTTTTGCCACAGTTGTTAAGTGAATCACTGCAGCTGATGAAATGAATCATGTGGCTTCCACCATTGACTTTGCTTGTTGCCAGCTGGCTGGGAAGGTTGTGAATGATGATCACGTGAGCCTGAGACACTGCAAGCGTCGTAAATACATCCCAGTTCCCATGTTAAACCCATAAGTAAGAAGCAGCAGTGAACAATTATAACTTCTGATAAATTATATCTTTAACTAGTCAAACAACACTACTGAATCCACTGGAAAAGCAGATTCTGTCAAACGTTTAATATCAATGTTTAATAATAAGCACACTTTAAGCTATGACCAGAAAATATTAAATATGCTGGTTTCTAACAGCATGTTTAAATCCCAATATGATTTCAGTTGATATGAATTCATTGATAAGCTGTAAATTACCAACTGAATTATATAGATGTCTCTGTCCCCTTTTCTTATTAATACTAAAGATTGTTATTTCAAATTTTGAACAGACCTTAAGCAGTCCATAATTCTTAAGTTTAATTTTAATGCCAAATATCCAATTCACTTTCTGAATATTCAGGAATACGACATGCAGTGAACTACCTAAATTATAGATGGAAAAAGCACTATTAATCCTTTATATTGTGTAGTTATTTTATAACCAGAGAATGGGGTTCATTTTCTGCTTCATACGCTAACTTCCTAGGATGCCATTGGGATGCCATTTTCTACTCTGCCAGAAGCAGGAAAATGTCTTTGGCTAGCAGCCTGCTGCTTCCTAACACCAATCAGTCTCTGTAGCAAGATGAATTTTTCTTCTGGCATGTGACAAGAAGGGAGCATGGCGTTTAAGGTAGTGACACCAGCAGAGAAGCTTTGGGATGCCACGAGAGGGAATGCTTCTAGTTAATCATTCTTTAATTAAAGGACAGCTTGACATCAGAAAATGGAATCTGGTCTCTTGTGTGTGTGTGTGTGTGCTGGCTACCTTTCCTTGTTTCCGTTTTTTAAAATCACTTGCTGCTCACGTTTTGCCATACAGCCATGTAGTTCTCTGCTACTGCTGCCTTTTAAAAATTATCTTCTTAAAATAAAGAGAGAATGGAAAAAGCCACTGCTGCTTTGGGAGAAGATTTTGCTCTGACTTATCTTTTATCAGTTTATGAGGAGATTCTGGTAGTATGTCAAGATAAGGAATGAACAGGCAAAGTCTAATTATTCTTGATAGTTAATGGTGCCAACAATTCCTTGTAGGCGTCATGCAGATGCTGTCAGCCATTGCTAACATCTGTAAAAAAAATGCACACCACAATTTTGTGCAATCTAGGCATTCTGAAGTACAACTCTGGATTAGTCTACTCTGTATAGCAATTGGTCATGCTGCCTGAAGATAATGGGAATTGTAGTCCCACCTATCTAAAGGGCATCTATTTGTGAAATATGAAGAAACCAATACCTTCATGTTGCCATTTTATATGATGGAAAAACAATATTTACTGTATTGATCTTGGATCAATACAGTATTTCCAATATTGTATTTCCAATATTGATCTTGGAAATAGGTTCTTGAACCATATTTATCTTCCTCAGTACACATAACATAACAGAAACTTCTGATAGTAAGGTCCAGGCACCTATATGATCACATAAACATAAAGCAGGGGAAGCACCAATTAGGAAGTCAAATCTAACAATAGTTCAACTGTCCTGGTATATTTAAGATTATAGTCTGAACTTGAAAATAATTACAGTGTTGGGATTTTGCTTGCTTTCCCAGTGTTTAGTAATGGAAATAATAGCTCTAATGGAATTGTCTTCCTCATGCAGTGTTCTTGGGTAGATATTTTACCAAGTATTTCTCTTTAGTATTTATTTGTCAGCTCATCAAATCTTTTCCTGAGGAAAGATTCAGTTCTCAGTCTAATGATAATTCTAGCTATCAAGGTCTATCTATAAATAGCAGTGTGATTTTAGTCTACAAGCAAAGTCTTATTTTCCCCACCCTTCCAACAATGCTCCCTTTTATTTCTCCAAAATTTGATTAGAATTTTGAAGAAGTAATTACAGTAATTCTTTCTGAAGCAGAACCGATTGAAGAAAAGTGAACAACAACCTAAAACAGTATTCTAAAAGTGTTACAACAAATAGGTAATTTTGTTTATTTGATTTGAGTTCAATAACCACCCACCTTACATTCTTCTAATTCATCTCCTACTTTTTGTAGCTGTTTATAAAGAGCAAATTAGCATTTTTGAACATGGATAACACAGCTTCATGGATTGTACCATGGCATGGTTTATTTAGATATGAACTGTTGAATAAGGCTCATATATCACATTGAGACATCATTGGCCTTAATCTTGGTTCATGATTTAAGAATATAAGCAATGCTGGATCAGACAATCTAGTCCATCAGTCTGCCCTCACAGTGACCAACAAAATGCATAAATGCACAAGGAAACCCACTAGTAGATAACCTTTAGATGCAGTCACACCGTCATCAAAGCTAACAATCATTGATCCCCATGACTTCCATATATTGGTCCAATCCTTTTTAAGAGTTAGCCAAGCTGGTACCTAGCACCACAGCTCATGATAGTAAATTCCGAAACTTAATTATGCTCTTTGAAAAAAAATATTTCCATTTGTCTATGGAGATTAGCTGCGTTCATTTAATGCAGTCAGCCAAACCCAAACAAAATGTATAAACTGGATCACGAACCATGCAAAGTTATGATCTGTTGAGTAAACTACAATTAGCTAAAGTCAAATACCATGTCATCCATAAACCATAGTGACCAGTGGTGGGATTCAATTTTTTTTTACTACTGGTTCTGTGGGCATGGCTTGGTGGGCGTGGCAGGGGAAGGATACTGTAAAATCTCCAGTCAGAGGTAGTATTTGCCGGTTCTCTGAACTACTCAAAATTTCCGCTATAGGTTCTCTAGAACTGGTCAGAACCTGCTGAATACCACCTCTGATAGTGATATAGTTATGACAATTATAGTTGTGAATCAGGCCATTGTTGCTAACTTCACACAACATGTTAGTGAAAGTGTTTTAATATTGTATGTCACTTCGAGTCAATCAAATAAGCATGTGGATAATGTAAAATAATAAAGAAAAAAAGTGATTGACTAGATTGTGATTCAGTGTATCATGTGAATACAAGCAACTGCTTTCAGAAAGCCAAGGTTCAGTTTGAAGACAGGAAAAACAAAGCTAAATGATCCAAATGGGTTAGATAAAAAGAGCAGTTACAAAATGCTAGTCATGCTATTTCCCCCACCAAAGAGGGGGAAATCTTAACCAAAGTACACAATCCAAAAGTATACATATAGACTGGGTGAAACCAGGCTCAATAGCAGTAACTGTGAGAGGATCTTGGAGTCTTAGTGGACAACCAGCTAAATATGAGCCAGCAGTGTGCGGCAGCAGCCAAAAAAGCTAATGCAATCCTAAATTGCATTAAGAGAGGGATACAGCTGAGATCAATTGAGGTACTAATACCACTCTATAAACGCTTAGTAAGACCACACCTAGAGTGCTGCATCCAGTTTTGGTCACCACATTATAAAAAGGGTGTTGAGACTCTAGAAAAAGTGCAGAGAAGAGCAACCAGGATGATTAGGGGATTGGAGACTAAGGTTTATGAAAAACAGTTACAGGAACTGGGCCTGGCTAGTCTAGTGAAGAGAAGGACCAGGAGAGACATGATAGCAGTGTTCCAATATTTGAGGGGCTGCCAACACAGAGGAAGGGGTCAAGCTATTTTCTAAAGCACCTGTAGGCCAGACAAGGAATAATGGATGGAAACTGAACAAGGAGAGATTTAATCTGGAAATGAGAAACTTTCTGACAGTGAGAACAATCAACCAATGGAACAGCTTGTCCTCGGAAGTTGTGGGAGCACCATCACTTGAGACCTTCAAGAAGAGATTGGACTGCCATTTGTCAGAAATGGTGTAGGGTCTCCTGCTTGGACGGGGGGGTTGGACTAGTTCCTTCCAACTCTGGTTATCTGTTATCTATTAACTACAACATACAAAATGAAACTTCTTAAGGTTCTGTACATTAAGGGATTGACCAGTTAGTCCATAGCTACTGAAAGTAGATATGACTGCTTTCTTTCCCCAAGGAGATGCTATGTATAAGAAGGAAGTGTTTAGCAAGTTTAAGAATTCCTGACATAAAATGTTTGAGCTGCTGAATTTCTGCCTGTTTTGCAACTGTTATAGCATAAGAATCTTCCAGGAAAATTATATGACAATCATCAAAACAAAGTGACAGCCCAAAATATGATTATCTTGAAGAATTCAATGATAATGTTACTCTTTACAAAATTGTGCAAGTGTGAATAAATTCCTATGGCAAATTCAAAATATCTTGGAATGTTATTAAATACACATACATGGGTTTGCTGATATTAGGAATTTTCTTTGGATTATTGCAAAATTGATTTTAAAAATGAAAGTAAAATTAAAAGTCTGAAATCAGTATCATGCATCACAGTAAGATAATATTAACCCATTGAATGGCTTCAGTGCATTGTGTGAAATTAGAATTGCCTAATTTGGGCTTGAAAATCCCAAATAACCATTAGATGGCAGTAAGGTGTTAGTTATCCATAATTCTTTGCTGCCATCTGTTGTTCATGTGGGTTGTTGCATCACGTTTCTAGTAGCTGTAATATACTGTAGCTTATTATTTGGTGGGTGTGGAGGGAGAACAAATGGTTATTTTGATAGATCTGTCACACTTGACTGCAAACTCTGCCCCCTAGATGGTGACAAAGATTTTTCCTATAGCTCTTTGCTGCTATGCACTTTCAGATACTTGTCATACAGGTACATTAGGTGTAGACTGAGATAATAAAAATGAAACCTCTATTTAATGGGCCTCCATTTAGCAGATGTTGAATGCAATGAACCAATTTCCATTTCCCCTCTGTAACAGACATGGCATCTAAAACAATTTGATGATGTACTTGGTTTCACATTATATACTATTATATTTCCGTTATTTGTATAATAACATTTATGCAAGGATGTAAAGTGCATCATTCATATAATTTTATATCATGTGGCACAAATGATATGATTTATATCATTTGCATAATACCATTACACAAATTCACTGTTCTTATCAATCCTAACCTGCTTAGGCATTACATGCTTAATAGCTTCCTTAATCATACCATGATGTCCAAGATTGATTGGGAATGCTCTCTTAAGTTTATTACTAGCCAGCCAGGTCAGGAATCAAAATATGTGCAAAGAAATACTCTGTAATAGTCTTCACTTTGGGGCTTATCCTCCACTCAAAATTCTTAAAGCCCAAAGCATTTGCTGTTAAATTTTAAGAAAATAAAGTGATAGACCTAGGCAAACCAATATGTGGTTAGCCACTGTGGGTGCTATGTAGTGAATTTGAATCTCCACTTCAACTTTCATTCTTTTTTGCCATTTGGACTTGATTTGCATTAGAAACTGGTCTATATCACATCAGTCTATATCAGACCACCATTCCACCCTGGCCTTTATGGTCTATTCTGGCATCAGGTATACAGGGTCTTAGTCAGAATTCATTCATGTTGTCTGCAACATATTGATATCAAAGTCTGAACTTTAATGCTTTTGCATAGAATATCCTGGTCTTATACATGACTCTCATTGCATAGAGTCACACATTTGTATTAAATGCAATTTATGCTTGCAACCTACCAATAATATGAAGGCAATCTGTTTATTGCTGGTGATGTGATGGTTCAGATGTTGGAATGTCTCTAGGCAGATGCAGATTTAAGTCTACCCTCAACCATGGAACCACACTGGCTGGCTTTGGGCTGGCCATTTTTCTCAGTCCAACCTATCTCATAAGGTTTTTGTTGTTGTTGTTGTGGGGAAAAATGAGAAGAGAGAGTGTGTGCTAAAAATGCTGCCTTGAGCTCTTGAATGAAAAATGGGATATCATATAAATCATTACGGGATTATGTGAACTAGCCTAGACTGAACTTCTAAATATGATGTATGTGTGTCAATACCTTCAGGAACTCAGAAATTTCAGTGCCTTCTCCTGAGGGTGCAGAGTTAGAAATGTGTAGATTTGTTTCAGCAAGATAGGAATGTACTATGAGTATGGAAAACAGAAGAACTGAACCTGAGGGCTTGCTTAATCTGAATAGATAAATCACTTTCCAGTCTAGAAGGCTGCTGGAATAAAAGTTCCTTCACATTATCACTGGCTATTCATTTCTGAGCCAACTACGTCTGAAGCTAAAGCAATATATTTGGGTGGATGAGTTTGGGAATTGGGCAGTTGGTATGCTATTAACAGGGGAAACACTAGCTCAGGAAAAACAGCTAGAAAGTTTGGGAGTGCCAATTATTTCTTTGGCTTGGAGTACTAATACCAATTTTGGTTGCTTATACTTTTCTGCAGTGAAGTTGCAGTGGTGTTTGATTGCTGTAGTGCATTCTACATGGTGGTATTCTTGTGCTTCATTCAGAGTTCACATCAATCAGAATAGAGCTGGAAGGAACCCTGGAGGTCTTCTAGTCTAATCCCTTGCTCAAGCAGGAGACCCTATACCATTTCATATAGATGGCTGTCCAGTCTTCTCTTAAAAACCTCCAGTGATGAAGCATGATACAACTTCTGAAGGCAAGCTGTCCCACTGGTTAATTGTCCTCGTTGTTGCGAAGTTTCTCCTTAATTTCAGGTTGTTTCTCTCCTTGATTAGTTTTCATCCATTGTTTCTTGTCTTGCCTTCTGGTGCTTTGTAAAATAAGTTGACCCCCTCTTCTTTGTGGCAGCCCCTCAAATACTGGAATACTGCTATCATGTTACCCCAGTCCTTATTTTCTTTAGACTGGACATACCCAATTCCTGCACCTGTTCTTCATATGTTTTTGTTTTCAGGCCCTTAATCATCTTAGTTGCTCTTCTTTGTACTTTTCCCCAAAGTCTCAAATCTTTTTTGTAATGTGTTGACCAAAACTGGAGGCAGTATTCCAGGTGTGATCTTACTAAGGATTTATAAAGTAGAACCAGTACTAATACTTTATGTGATTTTGATTCTATGCCTCTGTTAGTTTATACAACCAAGGATTGTATTTGCTTTTTTGGTTTCTGCTGCATACTGCTGCATTCTGCTGCATACTTCTGGGTCATGTTTAAGTGATTGTCCACTTGGACTCTTGGAGTTACTGTTTTTGAGCCAGATTTTGACTAATCTGTATTTGTACAGATTTTGAGCCAGGTTTTTCCTGCCTAGGTGTAAAACCTTGCTTTTCTCCACATTAAATTTCATGCTGTTGGATAAGGCCCATTGTTCAAGTCTGTCAAGATCTTTTTGGATCCTGAGCTTGTCTTAAGGGGGGGGGGGGTTGACTATTCCTGCTAGCTTAGTTTCATCTGCAAATTTGATGAGTTCTCCCTCTATTCCCTCATCTAAGTCATTTATGAAGATATTGGAGAGTACTGGGCCTAAGATAGAACCTTGTGGTAACCCACTGCTTACTTCCTACCACAAAGATATCGTACCATTAAGGACTACTTTTGCGTATGGTTTGTCAGCCAGTTACAAATCTATCTGGTGGTGATGCTGTCTATACCACATTTTTCTAATTTACCAAGAAGTAGGTTGTGGTCCACTTTGTCCAATTCCTTGCTGAAGACTAAGTATACTATGTCCACAGCATTTTGCTGGCCTACTAATTTAGTCACTCTGTCAAAGAATGAAATAAGATTGGTTTGCATGATTTGTTTTTAACAAACCCATTGCTACTGGCTACTAATTATAATTTTATTTGTTTCTAGATGTTCACAGTTCTGTTTTTTGATTATTTTTTTCCAGTATCTTCCCAGGTATTGATGTTAGACTGATTGGTCTTCTAGGGAAGAATTTCTGTTAGCATAATTGCCTTCTTGCTTTTGTAAGGCTGTCAATGGAGAGGAAGTTTCTTCCTATCTCCAAGTTTCTTATAGTGGGGAAGACTGGTGAGTATATTCCATTTCCAATTTTCCAATCAACTGGATCACAGAACCAGCCAAACAACACAGGATTAGATGTAGAGTAAAGGGTATGATGAAATTTCACCTGGGCCCCAAAAGCATAATTACTGCTGAGCTGCATGAAGATCTGATGTTATGGGGTGAGTATTTTAGAATGACAAGGGGATACTCCGCATTGATTAAGCCCCATTCAAGTCTGCAAGTTTGTTGCCAACTGTCTTTTCAAACAATTCAACTGTTTCTCCATATTAGACATTTCCTGCTTTCCCACACCTTCTGCTACTTTTGAAACCAATCCAAAGTTTTTGTTTATCTCTGAACCCATTCCAAAGGTAGTGAATTGCAATCAAGGGAGAGTGATGGGCAAAAGGAGGGGGAGGCCTTGCCATTTGCTTCCCCCTCGTCCGTTCATTTCAGCCTTTTTTCAAGCAGAAATTACTCACATTAATCAAGAGAGAGAATGTGTTTGCAGCTTGTGAATTTGGTGCTGTGGAATCAAATTCCATCAGCGACAGCAGAAGACAGGAGCCTCTATCTCTGTCACACATGGCCTAATAGAGCCATTGCCAGAGGAAATTGGATGTGAGAATTCTCCTAAATAAATCTGCCCTTAAAAAAAGGCCAGATCTACATGACAAATGGATACTTCTAACAGAAACCAGTACAGATGTCCAGTGGGGCAAATTAATATGGATCACTTCTGCAGTAAGTGTCAAAGATGGGAAGAGATGCTCTACAGAGAAAGGGTTTTTAGTTGTATTGGTTTGTGGCAGTTTGCAAAAGGGGAAATATACAACAAGTTACTTCAGCATTGTATTGAGATTACGAAGGCAAGAAGGGTACTGCTAAATCAATCGAAAACCTAACTTTATGTGTCCCACAGGGACCAACAGGATGAGTTCAAGCAACTTGTAAACATGGAAAGAAGAATGAACAGCTCTGCAGTACTTTTTAAGATAGGCTGCCTGTGATTTTGGAGCTATTAATACATCCATGAAGATTCAGTAGCAGCCATTGATAGCTAGGACTAGTATTATGGGGATTTGAAGAACATGCAAAATAAACTAAAAACAGGGCCAACCAACTTGGGATTCTGTTTGTTGTGGAAATCCAGACATTTCTTAGCATGTCAATGAGTTCATCATGCCAAGTCATAATATGGCTAACTAAATATAACTGCAGTTGTATTTAGTAAACTTAAATTTAGGGATCAGTATGTCATGTAGAACCAGCTTTCTGGATCATCAGTTTTCAGGCCAATGAAGCCCTTCACCTGATTTCAAAGATAATTTGCAATTGATCAGTTCAGACCACTTTGAGGTACGGGTGTCAAACTTGATCATGTCACATGACATCATGTGACATATTGCAACTTTTTTGCCTTTGTGGAGCTGGGCATGGCCTGCATGTGATGCATTCAGCTCATGGGCTGCCAGTTTGACACTCCTGAGAAAAAAACCCTTCTCTATCAGGTTGCTGCATAAGAAGAAGAGAAGGAGAAAAAATGTTGCTAGATGGCATGTTTGGAAAGGCAGATTTCAGATTGAACATCTCCAGAGAAGCTCAGATACATCAATATGCATCTTGTCTCAAGCATAAAGTTTGACAGATAGGCCCCAACATTTTCTCTCCAGAAGAAACTGAAGGTTGTTGAGAAAGAATTTTGTGCCAGGGTGAGAAGGTGTGATTATCCTCCTTCACCTCCAGAATGATGTTTGGGCCTTCAAAGAGAAAGGAAGTCCAAAAACATTGAATCAAAAGGAAAATCTGATTCAGGGTTCTTCATTTGGGCAGATATAAATAAATATTGCACTGAATTTAATCTTTTTTACAACTACTTTTCATAATTTAAGAGAATCTGTGCCACTGATTTCTTAAAAGGGTTTCCTTTATTGATAACAAATCACTGCTACAATTCTTCTATTTATTATTATATATTTTACTGGATCAATTCTCTTGTTTCATTCCTTTGCCATTGTTGGAACCCCAGCTCTAAAGAGTACTGTAATTTATTTTTCCCAGCACTGATTACCTGCATTCTAATATTTATAACTAAGAGTGAAGAAATACTTCCAAGGAAGTACAGAATAAGTAATTATAGCCTCAATGCATACAACACTTTTCATCACCTCCTTCTGATAAAACACCGTAGCATTTTCCTCTCTTCTTTGATTTATTGCATTGATCCCACATCCTTCCTCTTAGAACTTTAGATTAAAACTTTGTCTGAGTTGGGAGGAACTTGCCTGCCTTGCATCTGAGTAGCAAGCACCACAGTAGATGAGAACTTGCCCAATCCCTAAAGGTTCTCTTTCAGAATTCCCAGCCAAGCATTGGGAATGAATCTGGGGCTTAGTTGCTTCCTTGAAGTGGGTACTCACTCATAGTAGATAATTGCCTAGTTCCCTCTTCTCATCCTATCACTCACTGGCTCACATGTTGTGTTAAGTTATAACTTATGATTTGTTCAACAAACCATGGTTTAAACAACCTTTTGCATGGCTCTAAACAATGTTTTAATGACCTGAAAGGAGAACAATGGGCAGAGAAGACCTGCAGCTCTCAGCTCTCTTCAGGCAGCTGATCCCTCCAGTCTCTTGAAAGTGTGTGATTCTTTTCAATAGATTAACTTGTCCCTGGGGGCTTTTTGAGCTGAGCTGACACAAACAAGCAATTTCATTAGGCATAAAAGCAAGATGAAAGAGTGGCCAATAATGTATCCTGAAGGTCAGAGCAGCAAATGCCAACAAGAATCCCTCCACACTTTGAAGACAAGCAGGCTTGTAGGCAAACTTATCTTGACCTGAACATTAAAGGTCAAGTGCCTACTTCCTCAGAACATGAAACTCGTTCTGATTTTTCTCTTCAAAAGAAGGCGATGCTTGTTCATCATCCAAGAAACAAGACAAAATTAATATTCCAATCTTTGTTGTCTAATTAGAAAAAAACCCACTTCTGACAAGAACAACTACTTTCAGACTTTCTGGCTTGTGCATGGATCTTGAGACTTGGGTGTTTTAAAGGAATGCTTATCACTCTGGATCAGAGGTCTCCAACCTTGGCAACTTTAAGCCGGGTAGACTTCAACTCCCAGCTGGCTGGGGAATTCTGGGAGTTGAAGTCCACCAGGCTAAAGTTGCCAAGGTTAGAGACTTCTGCTCTGGAGGACTGCTAATTTATTTTTAGTTATAAGACTGGAAATAGCAGGCATGAGGGTGTTTTTGTTCTAGGGTGAGTCTTTTGCCCACTTGAAAAGCAGATCATGTGGACTGGAAGGGATGATCTCACAATCAAAATATTCTTTGTGTACTAGGCAGAGGCAAATTACTGTTCATCCATTCAGATTAACAAAAGGATGGTGATTTATACCCTGCTCAGAAGGTACAAGGTTTGAAAGGCAGAAGATATGGTTTTGCAGTTCCTTTGAGTAATAGTCTAGATTGCCAAGGTCGTAACATTTCCATCCAATCATACTAACATCAAACAACATTCACATGAGCTGCTGTTGTCTGTGTGAGCCAGGTTAATAGCCTTGTTAAACTCTTTCAGATGATTGTCAAAAGATCAAGCAAAGAATTGGAAACATTTATAGGAAAGCAGAGCTAGTATCTTCCTGGTAGTCACATTAATATGCATTCTTTCACTCCTTGGTAGCTGAACCCTATTCTCTCTTTGTGACAAAGCTGGCAATTGATGTTGTCCTTACAATTTTAATGTGGAACAAATTAAAGATTCACCTGGCTGCATTTTCACTCCCACCCAGTATCATTTGCAGGTGGGACAAGCAACCATCCACTGCTGTTTTAACTGTGGTGGGGTAAGCTTGATAGACTGGGGGCAATTTACCTTGAAGTGAGGCTTTAGCCAACTTATAAACTGTCAAGTCCCACTTTGCTGGGAAAACTCAAAACAGAACTACAGTTTTTCTTACCCTAAGGTATCTTTAATGCTAGTCTTGGGGTCAATATAAATTTTTAGAAGCTGTAAGAATTCCCAACCTTTTTTAAAATAGTAATATCATTAAGATGGCTTCTCTTTGAATGACTTGAAAAGTTTCTTCCCATGTTTCTTGCCCCTTGGTCTGGGTCGCCATTTATAAGAGAAATGGTCAACAATTTCTGTCTTCTGATTGTTTATATCTGTATTCCCTTCCTTTACTTCTCCAGCCTTTCCACAATTCTTCACCCCAAATGACAATTCTGCAAGCCTGCTACTTGAATTAATCTTTGAAGAGGGCTAAGCTCATAACCCCCCAAAACAACAACAACTGGTTGACATGTCAGTTGAGCCAAGGAGGAGTGTGGGATGAGATAGGATCCTCTTTCATCCCATATCCCTTGGCTGCTCTGCTGACTTGCCAGGCAGGCTATTTTTCAACATAGATTTATTGCTCTGCTACAAAACTGGTAGACCCATTTTGAAATATTTCAAGTGACAGGTCAATAGTGCAGTAGAGAGGTTGTACTACACTGTACTTTTCACTTCACCCTGCACCTTTCAAGAGTACCTGTGCCTTGACATTTAGGCTAAAATGGAAATAGAGAGAATTCTTTTAATTTCATCCCAGGTTTAATCCAAAATAAGCATTTAAGCCAATAGTTGTATTGGCAGTAAGTGGCCACATGCCCAAACTCTAGCCTGTACAATAGCCCAGAATTAATATGTAAAATAGACAGAATGGCATCCCCCCCAAATAATAAGAATAGTAGAACATTTGACCATGTGAAATGATTTCTCCTTTCAGCAGAAGCTGTAGAAAATGTCTAGTGCACTGATTTGCAACTGAACACGGTTGGTAAAACTGAGCACTGATTGGGTGATTTTTTTAAATACAGATCAAGTGGCTTTTCAAAAGACTGCTAAATCTGTGTTTACCTCATAGATCTAGTACTCTTACGTGACAGGTGGACTGGAATGTGCCAACCAGGCATTACACAGGTAGATCTTTCTGTGGAAGTCAGATCTCAGGTCTCTCCCAAAGTCTAAATCAATACAGTCATTGAGTAGAAAAAAGGAGATTCCTCACAGCAACCTCAAGTAATGAATAGCACACCAATATTATTAATAAGACATCATATATTATTTGCATAGAAATAATTGCAATGGAATAAGGGGAAAACCTGCTTTTAAAATTAAAACATCTAAAGACAAAAGTAAGCTTTCTCCATGTTGTGTTGAGGATAAAGCAAATGTAAGTCCACAAGGATATGTCTTTTAGCCATTGTTAGTGATGGATTTTCACACCTTTGTTAGCAGAAGATGGGAATGAGACCAAAGGCATTCTCTTCCACCTTCTATCTGTAACCTCCAATGAGTGGTCTTCAGAGTGTTTCTCAGAGAAGGACATATTCTCCAAGAAGCTGATTAAAAATAACAATTGAGCATCAAAAGATTAAATATGTGATACAGGCTGAAGAGGAAGCTGTACTGTTTTTAGTTAAAATAATCTAGTATAGATATCTCTTACATACAAAGTTGTTATAGCTCTAACCTGTTCTCCAAGAAGTTCAGAGTAATATTTAATTATTTCCCCATTTCTTCTATTCTGGGAACATTCATTGATGTAGAAACAGAGATTCATGTTGCTAGTATTTTGCAGCATAAACAGCAAAGAAATTTGTGGCATCTTGGCTGCTTACATGGTTATTACAACAGATAAGTCTTGTAGACTTAAATCCACTTCATTGGGTGCATGATTGAAGTTTCATGACTGATGGCAGCAAGTTAGGCTCTGAAATGAAGATTAATTGAGCAGGGATTTGATTTTGACTCTTCTTGTTTAATATTGTTAACTAAACAACAATAAAGCATGATGACAAGAAACATCTTCATTGTTACAGATCAGCAGTCATATGCACTGATTGCTCGAGAAGTGCTCTTTCCTTGCAACAGAAAGAGACCCTTAAGGGAAAAAGAGTAATTTCTTCTGCAAGAAGCCAGCGGTGTAGAAATCACTTCATCACTGAATTGTTCTGCAAGATTTTAACATTGTCCAGCTTTTTCCTTCTAATCAGTGGCAGCCCCTTTGGATGCATGAATTGCAGCCCATACAAAAAGCTGCTCGAGCTTTTATAAAAGGGAGAACCACTTTCTCCCACACCAGCTGCTCACACTTATGGTCACTCTCTGAATAACATCTACAGCATCCCCTTGTTCTTTTTCAACTGTGTCAATGCCTGCTGTGCGTTGAATGCCGTCAGGTCTGTGCTTCCCACCCAGTAGCCTCAGACAATTAAATCCTGACCTTTATAGCTGTGGTTTATTAACTCTCTGTCTTGCTATGTGAAGGCTGAGCATTTACAGGTGGGAAGGGAGACAAAAGCCATCTGCGCACCTAAAGACTGACAAAAAATGGAGCTGTAATTTATATCACACAAAACCAAAAGAGCACTTTTGGACAGAAAAGAACAAGAAACTTCGATTTAACACTTCTCACACTGAAAGAGGAAGGCTATTTTCCAAAGATGCTCTTCAGCAGCAATTGGCAATACAATTTGATGTCAGAATCTAAAATATAGGGATTGTCATCAACTTAGATGATAGGACACCTAGAAGCCCTTGACAGGCAACTTGAGATCTGTTCTTTATTTTGAAGGGCTCATTTATAATCAATTGGATTAAATTATAGATATATGTGCCATGTTTCCCCAAAAACAAGACTGGGTCTTATATTAATTTTTGCTCCCAAAAATGTATTAGGGCTTATTTTCTGATTGGGGAAATTTTCAGGGAAATGTACTAAATGTGTCCATTTGGGTGATGATGTTAACTGGGGCTTATTTTGGGGGGTAGGGCTTATATTACGAGCATTCTGAAAAATCATGCTAGGGCTTACTTTCCAGTTGAATCTTATTTTAGGGGAAACATGGTATTTATGCACCATAGTAAATATTATTTGGTGGCAGTGCTATGGTTAGAATGCTACTTCTGCTGACTGCCAACTGCCAGCAATTCAGCAGTTTGATTCTCACCAGGCTCAAGGTTGACTCAGCCTTCCATCCTTCCAAGTTCAGTAAAATGTGGACTCAGATTGTTGGGGGCAATATGCTGACTCTATTAACCACTTACAGAGTGCTGTAAAGCACTGTGAAGTGATATATAAGTCTAAGTACTATTGTTAAATGCTATTTACCCATGTAGTATGGCTGCAGTATTATTATTTATCCTTCTTATTATTTTCTTTACTCCTTTACTTTACTTCTTTATTATTATGATTATCATTATTCTGTTGCTTTGCATGTTCATTGAGAGCTTCTGCTCTGGAGACAAATTCCTTGTGTGTCTAATCACATGGCCAAATAAAATATTCAGTTCAATTCAGCAAGGTTCTTTCCAATGGTGGAGTTGTCCCAAGAATATTACGTTGCCTACTGTATGTAGTACAAATGTTTAAATCAAATATATTGTGTCCCTCAATAGGAGGAACTAGATGAGTGCAAACAAGCAGACCCCGCCACTAGAAATGGGGAGCCAAATTCCATCATCAACTCTGCTGCTGTGGAATTTGATCCTGATACAGAGATATAACTGCTCATATTAACACCAATAACGAATCAAAACTCAACTATATGAGAGGTGAATTACTTGAAAGAATGTTGTTAAAATATTATTTTAATTAATAATTATTTCCATGTGATCTCCTCTGCCATTCTCGGGACTAAAATTATATTAAAAGAAAAAGCACTTCCTCATGCTGGCATTAATGTGCATTCATCCAATCCCTAAACTGTCAGAAAGTACATCAATATAGCTGAATTTTAATATGTCTCAACAGCATAGTTACAGAAATAATTTTGGGCAATTTCATGGGAGTGAGCCCCCCAGTTTAATTTTCCCTCACATCCAGTCGCCCATATTGGCGGGAAAATCCACCACCGATCATTATCCATAAGGTGAGGTTGAGGGATTTCCTGCTTCATCCTTATTTTATTTTTGTTTTTGTCATAAGAGGTATTCTATTCCAGGAGATCAGTACTGTCAGTCACAATGGAGCTCACTTGCAGATCAGCAGAGCTCCCTGCTTTATCCCTCACCCCAACTATATGGTAGAAGAGTTGTAAGACAGTAGTATTTTCAGAGCTTAAGAGAGACTCACATCCTGGTTACCTGCATATTCTTCAGTGACAGTATCTGGGAAATGGCTGCTTTACCAAGGAGAGATTGTTAATCAAACCTGAAAAAGCGTCTGCTGTAATAAATAGAGAGAGAAATTGGATTCTAAAATGAAAACAATGCAGTAATAAGATTTCTGTAATTGATTGTATTCCATTTTTGTTACTCTTGTTAAAAATTTCTGGGAAAATCTTATTTACAAACGAAGTTGGCCTTCAAGAGCATGACATAGTCCACTAATGGGCCATCCAGCATTTTTTTACTTTGATCGTGATCCATCAGTCAGAACATTACTTATGCACATATATAAACAGAGTTCCTTCTGCTTCATCCTACTCCCTTTGCACATTTTGGCACAGAACTATAAAATCTAAAGATTCCCAATGACAACGTTACTCTATCTTAAAACTTCTGGGGTTGAGAAATGCTGGTCTAGAAAATTAACAGACCTCTGACAATTAACCAAAGCATCAAAACCCAACCAGTTGACAGGTCAACTTTGCATAAGCCACGTGTCCTGTCTCACAGCTCAAGCAATATTGAAAGTTGGGGACAGTGCTTGGCAAAAGGACAGGAATCAAAATTCAGGCAGAGGTAGATATGGACCCAGATTCAGATTTTGTCATGTGAAAACAACCAAACAAAATTGGCTCTTTAAACTAAATGTCTGCTTTCTCTTGCCGCTAAAGCCAAAGTAGCTATAGAGCGTGGTACCCAGTGTCTGTCAGAGAGACGTCTTGCTCGCAGTAGCCAAGAGCAACTGGACAGATCTTTATCCATTATGATCTTCCTTGTCTCTAAGATGTTGTAAGGTTGTTTGTATGGCAAACTTGTGTTTGGAGAGGAGGGAATTCACCATCTGAACAGTGGAACAATTGCATTCCAGCTGACTCTGCAGCAGCCTGGGAATGAGACAAAGGCAACATCATGAGAAATGCCCCATAAAAATAGTTTATGAGGCATCTTTGTGCCACAGTTAGAGAAATGTAAGTATAAACCCTAAGTGGTGCCAACCATGAGCAAATGCATGCTTTCAATGCAAAATATTTGTTCGTGGAACAGTCAAAGTCTAGGAACAATGACAGTGAGTGCTAGACTGTGTTATTCTACCTTTAAATCTTTGTCTTCCTGATTCTGACCCCTATATTGACCTGTCTAATCTTGGAATTAAACCTGGAATTAAATTGTCTATTCTTAGAATTCTGCTTTAGCTTTAGTCAATTTCCCCAGCTTCAGACTTGCTTTGTAAATGAGCTATATATATGCAGTCTTGATCCCTCTAATTATGTTGCTGTTCTATAGGTCAGGATCCAGATGGTCTTACATGATTCTCTGATATTTGGCAGAGCCATTTCCCAGGTCCTCGGGTAATTAAGGAGTGAATTTCCTTTTTTAGACCTGGCAGGTATTTATAATGGAATGATTTTCCTTGGTCGACTCTCCTGGAGCCAATGCTGATGTGATTTTAGTGCTAAATCTTAATGCTACTTTCCTTTTCTGGCCTTTCAGATTGTAACATCAGATTGTCTCTTTTGTTGTTGTATCTGTTCTGAGGGAGATTTATGAGCTCTTTTTAACGGTTACATTGTGGTTTTGTTTATGAAGTGCTTCAGTATTTTAAAAACTATTTCACACCTGTCAATTTTTAGTCAAGATCAATATAGATATTTTCAAAATTAATAAAAGTAGAAGTAAAATAAATCAGTAGAGAAATTGGGATTGACTATATACATCCTTATAAAGTACTGTATAGACTTGGTACAGTATTAAATAGTTTTGCTGTTGTTTGTATAAATGCAAGGGTAAACCTGCACATTTATATTTTGTGACATATTTTTGTCTGTCACTATTGCCTTTGAGACCTCTGTATTTGGATAATTATGTGGTGAGATTAGTTTAAATAAATCAATAAAGACACAGATTGCTTACTTTAATGATGTTAAAGTAGGAATTGTGCAGAAAAGGAGCCATTTGTTTGTCGGTGGTGGTTTGGCATCAACCATCTTTGGTAAGATGGTATGCAAATGGAGTTAATTATGCAAATTATAATTATATAAAATTAAAATTACATGAAACTAAATTATGCATCTTAACCACAGCTCTCCAGCTCATAACAGATTCCTGATATAGTGTTCTATGCAGAACAAGCTCTCTTTGCTGCACTAAACAATCAGTTTCTATTCGTTATTTTAAAAATCAAGTTTTCCCTTTGGATATTTAGATGTTTCATACAAGAACATGTGTTAGTCTGCGGGGAGTCCTAATAACTCAAGAGTTTCAAGATTCCAAAATCCGAGCAACGTCAATTTATTAGGCTGCATATTAAATGTGTTATTTATGCAAACTAGACAATACATTAGCATACCTATGTTTCTATAATTTCCTGTCAGCTGGAGGGGAATCTGCCCTGTTTTTCACTCATGAATGCCCTTGGAATTGCAAAATTTTGATAGGAGAAAGTAGGAAGCCCACTCTCACTCTCAGTTTCTCACTTTCCAAAATATATATTTGTATCTCTGCCTCTTTTTTCTTAAAGATGGGAGAATGACAGCTATCTAGGTTCATGTGGTACTTCATAATGATGCACAATGCCTATAGCAATAACTGCTTCTGTACAAAGATTGCAGAATGAGCCAAGTGCATTTGAACCCACGAAAAGGAATCATTTTCAAATAACTTGAAAATTGGGCTAATTTGGTATTTCTAATGTGCCTATAACCTGGGGTACTTTCCCTTTGTTAGGAGAATCTGACAGGACCGAATTGTGAATTTCATAAGTATAGGAGTATGAATATGAGCAGAAGTATGTTAGATGTAAATTTTTAAAAACTATTTTGCCAGTTCCTGAAGAAGTAAAAATGATATAGGCTAAAAAGCACCTTGCATAATTCTGCACCATTTGAAGGCAATATTTCAAAATACCCTACCCAGGATAGATCTTTGTCAAACTACAGCCAAAACATATTGCTGTGAGAGAGTGTGTTTGTAAGTATGTAGGGAGAGTTAAGTGCAAATAGGAGCTGAGGCCCCTTCCCTGTGAACAGTTCCAGTCAGGTGGGGGCTACTCACTAAAGCATGACAGGCAGCATGCAGGCCGCAAGGGGATATTGATTACTTTTACAGTGTAAATTGACACAGACTATTTGGATGATGTAATGAAGACAGATGATTCTGGTCTCTTCTCAGCTCTGCCTGGAGGAGGGGATGGAAAAGTGGTGGAGAGAGAGATGCATCATCAATCAGATCCTGAAGATGCACTCCATAGCTTTTCCCACCTTTGATCTTCCACCCAATCTCTTTTTCACATCCCATTTCCTCAGGCTCTTTTGTTCACACATCTTGGCTATTCTGTACACTGCCCTTTCCAACTTCCTTTGCTGCAGTGGCTCATTTTCACAGAAATAAGCTAGCCTCCATATTTGACCTACCTCCATCAATGCAACAGGGCTTGCTCATTTCATTCTCATTACTATTTCCTGTCAGGGTTGGGGTTATTTTTTCCACCGAGCCAGGGAAAACAATGGGTTTTAAGAAATGAACAACCGAAATAACAAGCCTGTGGGATGAATAGATGAGACCACACAGATCTGAATGTAGATTGACCTTCTTGCTGTCTTTGATGATTTCCAATTTTCATGGATTTTTAATTTATTATGAGATTTTTATCCTGCCTTTATTGTTGGCCAACTCCATGTGGTATAAAAGCTCATATCTTCTATTTTCCCTACAGCAGGAGTTTCAAACTTGTGGCCTGTGGATCAGATGCATCACGTGCTGGCCACGCCCATGCCTGGTTTTAGTAAAGGAGAACAAAGTGATGACGCTATGATGCTGTGAGTTGACACCTCTGCCCTACAGCTACAATGCTGTGAGGTGGGTTGGGTAAGAGAAAGAGTGATTGGTCCAAAGTTACTCAACCTCTGTTCATACTAGACCTCATATTCTCCTGTTTTCTAGCCAGTACCTTAAGTCACTACTCCAGAATGACTCTTTTTACTTTTACTTTGTTTTTTACTTCTTTATCCATGACTAGAATTGTATCTTGAAAGTGTCATTTGGGAATTTGTGTGTATTGTATACGTATAAATAGAGCAACCCATTTCAAATAATGAATGCTGAATAGATTGTAATGACTGGAGATTGAGATTCAGGAGTGCCAGATATGTTTTTCCCCCAATACACCTTTCAATCTGCCTTTTTTCCATGCATAGGAAGAAAACGTATGATCCCAACATGGTCCTTTTGAGCCTGCAGGTGTATTTCTCTATGCAAGGAAAAAGTGGCTGCTATTTTCTCAGTGTACCATTTCTCAGAGATGACCATGTTTGGCTTTCCTAAGAATGTTGTATATTTATCTTTACACGTGGTTGGTTTGTTTGTTTTTGTCAGAAGCATCACAATTAAAATAATGCATCCTATATGACAACATTTAAAATATAAAATACAAGACTAAAATATGTACACATGTGGTAGCAATATGTAAAGGAGTATTTAACATCTGGATAGTCCTGATATGTGCCCCCAAGGCTTTCCTCCAGTATCAGTATGGTCCCTCAGGAGACACTATTTCTTATCCTTGATGCAAACTGATGATCTGTCTGAGGAGAAAATTCTTGCCTACAGTAGTCATATGTGACAGAGAGGTCTAGACAGATCTGTTTTGAAGGGTAGCCACCAAGAAGGCCTCTTCTACAACTACTCCAGATGGATGTTAGATGTTTGGAGACATACATGGGAGCCCCTCCCCGATTAATGAGGTTCATACTGTAGAAGAAATAGCTCAAGTAAAAGAAAAAATCAGGAAAGAAGTGAGAACATCTCCCCAGGGATTATTGTATGGAGTGGTGTTCTGAACTTATCTCCCACCTAGATGCAGAATCATTATAGTTAAATGGCCTTATATATTTAATCAATTAAGACAGTTTCCTACATGGTGTTGAAAATTACCCTATAGTTCAGGGGTCTCCAACCCTAGCAACTTTAAGCCTGGTGGACTTCAACTCCCAGAATTCTGGGAGTTGAAGTCCACCAGGCTTAAAGTTACCAAGGTTGGAGACCCCTGCTATAGTTCTCTCCTTTAGCCAGGGTTAGGTGTGGAAGAGAGACCAGAAGCTCTGCTTTTTACCAGTTGGGGCACTATTTCTGGGCCATCTGTGGGTCTGAGTCCTAATTCTCTGTTCAGATTGTTGTATATTGGAGTTTATCAGAAGGTCTTTTAATGCACTGAAATAGAATTTGCAACAGTTGTTGTTGTTGTAATGTATTATAAAACTTGCTTGGATAGAGATCCTAGCAGGACAAAATAACTACTCCACACAGAGGCCAGCAACTTTAAGAATCATGACTACGTCCATAGCTGTAAAAGCTTGGAACTCTGGATGGGGTTGGGATAAGTTTGAGGAAGGCTCGTCTACAGAATGAGAAGTAATACCCATAGCAATGCTGTTTTAATTTCTCTTAAATCAATGTAGGGATTGAAAGAACTGAACCAAGGGGGTAGCAGTTCTGTAGCCAACATAATGTAGAAGAGACAAAACATCCTGAAATTAGATTTCAGGAGCTGTAATTAAATTAATATTTAGGCTAGCCATAGGAGGTTTGCACATTCCTAATAGCAGTTCTACTGCAGAAGTCTCATTAGGAAATCCACAATTATTTTTGGAAAGAAAAGGAAGAGCCGAAAGATTCCCTCTCTTTCCTGACTGAGAGACATTGCCCTAACATCATGTTATGCAGGTAAGTGGATGAATGTTTTTGAAGTCAGGTCCTGGTGTTCCGGTGCCATAATATGTGTGTTGTAACCATATTTACTTATGTATGTATTTAATGGATTTATATCATCCCTTGTGTTCTCTTTAAAGGTTGAGAAAGACCTAGATAAATTTTGATTTATCTACTGCTGATCCTTGATATAAAGTGAAGTGGCATTTTATTCATGTGATAAATCACATTAATATGAAAAAAGAGTTCTAAAAGGAAGGAAACATAATATGTTCCCAGAATGCAGCCACTATATGAAGGTTTTCTTAGGAGCCTATTTTTTGTACCACAAGCAGGATGTTCCCATAACTGCGATGGTCAATTTAATGCAGAGTCCTGAAATCAGATGGTTGGACATTTCTCCAAAGTAAACTTGCTTCAGCTAGAGTGCTCTATATTCATCGATTGCTTCCAATCTGATTGCTCATTCTGAATTTTCACAGTATTTCCATCTAAATGATGAATTTAAATTTACATCACGTATGCTTGTGAATGATGCTTTTGAAAATACCATCATGTTGTAAGTGTTGCTTTGAAGTTCACAGAGATGGCGGGTTTTTTGGCTCATTAGTCTTTACAGCATTTGTGAATCTCTAATCTGGCATACTTGAATAGTTAATCCTTGCATGTAGAATTGGGAACATGAAGGATGCTTTCGGATAGGTAAGCTTCTAGTGCTACCAATCAAAAGACATTGTGCAGTATTCCATCTTTGCTTCTTTAACTAGTTTTTTTTGTAGCACAGAAAGAATAAAGATGGAAAAAACTGGGGGGAGGGGGAACCAAACCATTCAAAGGTCAGACGTGACCTCTGATCTTCTCATAAAATTTTGTGAATGTAAGTCTGGTGGCCCAGCTATTGATGGGAACTTTATGGCTGAAGAACAGGTCAAAGTGCTTCAAACAATTAAACAAATTAAATACTTAGGATGCAGGATGTTTTAGTGTGTTTGATTAAATTCAGGTTCTATTTAGTACTTGCGTTGTGAACTAATTATTCAGCTCTACCCTTACCCTAATTATACTTACTAATAAGTCTAACTAAGCAGACAGGTGTAGGTGCATACACAATGATACCTTTTGGTGTATACCAAGAAATATATAACAAAAGGAAAGTTAGTTGCAGGGCACCTAATAGAAAACATAAAATATGTCAATTGGGATAAAAGTACAAATAACATCCCTTTTTTTGCTAATCATGCATTATGTTGGTACCTGTAATTCAGATCACAATGCATTATAACACAATCTTTTTCTTTCAATTTGTGGACGTGGAGAAATTTGGGGGGGAAGACTTCTCTAGTAACAAATATGATAAATTACAAGCAACCAGTTGTATTTCCTTGCTCCCAACAATCTGGGTCCTCATTTTACTGACCTCGGAAGGATGGAAGGCTGTATCAACCTTAAGCTGAGGGGGGGGGGGGAGGAAAAGAGAGAAAGAGAGGGGGGACAGAGAGAGGGAGGGAGAGAGAGGGGGAAACCCAGAAAAAAATTGTAAAGTAGCCTGCTCCAGAATTGCAATAGAGTTATGTTAATCACTGGGTGAGTGAAGAGAAATGTAATAAGAACTAGAAACATGCCACTGCTAAAAAGCTATACTGTACGTATGTCATGAATGTAAATCCAGCTAGAATGATCCAAAGGATGCTTTGGACCATGATGTTAATGAAGAACAAGAGAAAGGAACTATGCATAGACATTTATTCCAACAATGATCATCCTCTCATATATCTCTGGCAAGCTCACAAGCAAAACTTCAGAGCAACCATCATGCCTTATTCTTCTTCTTGTAGCTTATCTAGGCACCAAGAATCCATAGAGCCATAATGGCAGAGGGTTGTTGGTTTTTTTTTTTTTTTGTATCTCTTGGCTGTCATTTAGTGGTTGTCTGGATTGTTACAGGTAGATCTGGTGCCCTTGAGCAATATCAAACTTCCTAGTATTAACTGAAGAAATCTGGATTTCCTAGAATGATATTGTCCTGAATTTTACAAAGCAATAATGCTTCTGGAACATCTGGCAATATAAAACCATTGATTTTGTAACATCTCATCTTTGAGTGGGCTTATTTTTTATTTGTAATGGAACATTGTTACATTAGTTCCTTTCCAAGGGGTGCTAAAACTCTCCTCATTCCCTATAAACTGAGTACTGTCACAATATAACTTTATGGTGAGTTCCATTAGCATTAAATCTATGAAAAATACAACATACATTGACAATAGGTAGTGACAGAAATGTTTCCTTACAATTTCTATTTGATTTTCTAGCTAATTAGCATAGTTAAGCAGTAATTTTGTGTTCACTTGTGTGGGAGCAAGCCTCAGTGAGACATAGTTTTGAATAATTCTATGTGTATGAAAAATATGGATGTGAATGGAATGTTTTGACCCTTTTCACTTGTGGACTTAATCATGCAGACCTGACAACTTTTCTCCAAACTCGTAGCCCATGAAGTAGGTGTAACAACGGTGCTTGGCTCCTACTCTGTAAAAGCTAGCCAACAAAAAAAGCCTCCATTAAAACCAGGGGTGGGATTCAACTTTTTAAACAACCGGTTCTGTGGGCGTGGCTAAGTTGGTGGGCGTGGCTTGCTGATCATGTGACTGGGTGGGGGTGGCCAACTTGGCATCACTCACATCAAGGGGTGCTTCTCCTCGCCTGGCCTCTCATGACAATGGGGATGTTGCAACAGTCGTAAGTGTGAAAAATGGTCATAAGTCACTTTTTTCAGTGCCATTGTAACTTTGAATGGTCACCAGTTTTAGACCAAAACTCAAAAAGGGTATATAAACTCACCTTTGAATGTCAATCTTTCTAGCTAGCCAAGAAGCCTTGCTGAATGTCACTCATCTTGGTTCCTTGTCATTAAAAGCTTCTTTCTGGCAGCTCGGCTTCATTATTCAATTATTTCTTCAAAGTGCTAACTCCAACAGGGGAGTATTTCCTCCCAACAGCAGTGTAAAAAGCTTAAAATAATCCTTCCCCTTTAAGAAAGCACCAGCAAAGAAAAAAAACTCCTTTGGAGACAGTAAGTCTAGGCATACTACGAAGAATGCAAGAAGGGTGAAAAAAAACACCAAAAGGAGGTTTCTTCCAACAACCGGTTCTCTGAACTGCTTAGAAAGTTAACAACTGGTTCTAGTGAATAGGTGAGAACCTGTAGAATCCAACCCCTAATTAAAACCAATGCAAGCCTTTCCCTCCTCCCTCAAACATAGGGAATGGATTTTGCAGTAACCTTCCCCCTGGAGTAGGGTGGGAATGGAGATTTTACAGTATCCTTCCCCTGCCATGCCCACCAAGCCATGCCAAACCCACCAAGCCACACCCACAGAACCAGTAGGAGTGAGTAGTAGGAGTGAGCCAGGGGTAGGATTCAACCGGCATTACTATCAGTTCGGTATTTGCGTTTTGCTGCACATGCGTGTACTACACCATTAGCTGAGGCATCGGGACAGCTGATAAGCACTCTGCGTGGGTGCGCAGCATTTCAAAAAGCACTTTTCCCCTGCTTTTTTAACTTCAGCTGTGCCGCGCAAAGCAGCTGAAGTTGAAAAAGCAGGAAATAAAGGTCAGGTAAGAGCCCAGGTGGGCATGTGGGCCAAACAGCAGCCGACATAGAACCAGTTCTGTGTCTGCTGCTCTTCAGAGCTACCGGTTCTATAGAGCTGGACAGAACCGGTAGCATCCCAACCCTGGAGTGAGCATCCTTTTAGAGGAAGGAATTAAAATAGCAAAATGTTTCTTAGTGCCAATTTATTTCACTGGAAAAATGTAAATTGGGCACTGGGATTTGCTCACAAAGGTGACTCTGTCACAATGTTAATGTTTCTAAAATGGAACCCTGAAAAAGATCCTAAATAGGATTCCTTTTTAAATTCATATCTAAAATATTTTTTAAAAAAAATAAATAAGAAGACCAAGTGTTGCATAAAGCTTCCACATATAAGCAGGCTTCCAATGCCTTTTAAACAGCAGCCTATAAATGTAATTGTTATCTCAGAAAAAGCCCTCACAGGGACAATGCAAAAGCATAAAAATACAGAGGGAGGGACTCTGATGAACAATGGATGGCTAAATATATACAGGAATTGCCTGGCTTTGAGAGACAGAATTATTATTTGTGATGTCTTTGCTTCGAATCCAAAAATGGAGAATGGTAACATAAAAATACTCTTAAAACAATATTTCCTCTTTTAAAACCTGGTCTCAGTTAGAGAGACAGACACCCAAAGAATACAGCCTATTCACCAGAGGAGGAGAGACTGCAAATTAATTTGAAGCTTTTTTTTTTTTCCACTTTAGAATTAATTAGGTTCTTAATTGAGGCTTCTCACTGGGTAATAATGCCCAAATCTCTGAGCCTGCCTAAGCAGAAGGTAACAGTGTGGGCCTGTGTGGTGAATGTAAAAACCTCATCATCATAACACCATTGATGCAGAAGTCTTTGCTGGGCCAATGAGAAGAGAGCAACGGATGGGGAATAATTTATTCCGTAACCTCACTTTCAGGTTGCAAAGCTCTCCTCCATTGCTTATGTAGTAGGGGGAGGCCTCTTCTTATACACCCATCCTGCCACTACCCTCCTCCTTTCTTTCTCTCTCTCTCTCTCTCTTTTTCTTCCACACACACACACACACACACACACTACACAATTCTCTCACAATTAGGAATATATCTATTCAGCACTGCTATTATTTGCAGCCTTTCTGTCCCCCCCGGTCCTCTTTCTTTGCTTGTAAGCTATTTCCTGTGTGAAGCTGGGCTCTTTTGCACTCAGCCGTTTGTTTAGTTGCTTTTGTGTTAATTGCTGTCCAAAAACCCAGATCTGCTGAAGTCTTGAAATTAAAGCACCAGGGAAGAAGTCATATAAAGGAGGAGGAAAAAGTAAGACAGCATTCTTCTTATTCTTTGTTTAAAGTCTTGGAGGATGAATGAGAGCGTGAGTGGCATTTTTTTTATGCAGATCTGTGAGGGTGCAATGTGGATATGTGTTACATACCTATCCTCTTTTGTTTGTACATGTGTATACATTCCTCTTTATTCCCCTTTTCAGTAATTAATCAAATGTTTATTGGCAGGTGACATCTACAGACCTCTGTATGTTAGAAATGCTGTGTTTCTTTAGGCTTGGCAAGCAATGTTTTCATATAAGTAGATCCCCATAGCCAATGCTTTGATAGCAAGGTGAGATTTATTGTCAAAGAAAAGTCATGTAAGTGCCTGTGATGACAAAATAGCTGCATATGGATAGCATTTTAAACACACCCCTATGTACAGGATAGAGACAGCAGCAAAAAGAGGTACATTTGCACACTCAATTCTACTTCATTTTTACCCTTTAGACTTTATTTAGATTTGATTTAATTATAAGATAGCAGTTTATTGATATATGGAAATATTTGTGTATAATGAGATCTTTTTCTGTCTCCCGTGATATGTTACTATTGTTCATTGTGATCTGCATCCTAAATAGGAGTTTATTAGATATGTCAATAGAGGTGTACATATGAATGGACTGCTGAAATTAACACAAGCCCTTTGTTTGAATAAACTTTCAATTGCTTTTGCACTCTTCCCATATCTTTATGTGTGTGTGTGTGTGTGTAGATGTGTGTGTGTGTTGTTGATACATATCTTACTGTTCTTCTACTGCATAATAATGTTACATGATTTTATACTCATTTCTTAGAAGTTCTTAAGAAATCAATGCGTTTACTTCAGACTGAGGTGTGACTATGGAAGCAGTCCAACCAGACTTAAGTCCTCAGTTATTGTCAACTGCCATCTGTGTGTATCAGTATGAGCCTTTGTGTTTTCTAATGCCATATGCTGTATGCAACACACAAGTGATACTTATGGCTGTCTATATATTTGTGATCAGATAAAAAGTTCCTTAATCTGGTGCAGTCAAGTACTTCTCCTTGACTGCCGACAAGAGAAAAACACACTGTTCATGATTAAATCTCTTCTCAGGATTGTGAACAGCAGGATAAAGGTGGTAGGTGCTTTGTTTTTATTTTTTAAAAATGAGTATTGCTGGATTTGCAGTCAATGGGTCAGACGGAGTGATGGCTAGCTCCCAATTTGACACTGTTGCATTGTGACTTTTGTTAGAACAAACTGTAATCTTAAAGAAAGTTGTTTTGACAAAACCTAATTAGCAGAGATTTCTTGGAAATGTTAGTCATTTTTCAAAAGGGTAAAAACCATGATTTATATCATTTGCTTAGTGCCATGTCTCTAAGAATTGTATATAAGCATACACCCTAGTGTTTCCAATAATTGAACAGAGTCATCAGTCTGGGACAAAGAGAACAGATGAAAGAGTTTCATTAAGTCCCAGTGTTAAGGAAAAAGACACAATGAGATGAATAATACTTTTTCTCTTCCACAGGGAAGGTCTCAAAAAGAAACAATGAGAGAAGGGAGAGAGAAAATAAGATAGAGAATCCATAGTCATAATGACATCTCCATAGTGCAGCTGTTAAGGACTTGGGGAACACAATTCCAAATTTGGAAATACATTACTATTAATTTGAATGATTGGGAGTAAAAAAAAAGATATACTAAGATACTGTCTTTTGCTTTAATTTAAGTTCATGTTGCCAAAACCTTCTACAACATTCCCATTAAGGATATGGCATTCTAGTTTATAGTCTTGCCCCTGTTATCTGTTCTGGAACTAAGGTGGAGAAACCCCACCCCGTCTCCTCTGCAGTGTATGTCACCATGTAAAAACTTAGTTGGGGAGATCCTAACATCTTGATGAATATAATATCACTATACCAGAAAGAAGTCTGCACTTCCTTTGTTTCTGCCTTAATTTTTTTTCAATAAAGAAAAGCTTTTGGTTGCTATAAAGTGAAGATAGTTTTGGTGGATCTGGATGAGGGGAATTTTATTACTCCATGAGAATATTTTCTTTCTGGTCATTGCTGGGGTAAAAAGTATCTAATGTGATTTTCTCACCACATCCAACTTATGATACAAATGACCTTAAATGATTTGTTCTTATGCTCTGAAACTAAGGTTAGCTGCATAGATCAGCAGAATGAGCCTAACCATAATATGGAATCAAATGTTCAGAGATGAAAAGGTAGCTTTGCTGATGCCAAGATTGTCTCATTGGTACAAATGCGAAACAGAAAATGATCTTCGATGCTTCTTTTCTAAAGCTACTTTCTGTTGAGCAATCATTTCAGATCCTTTGGGATTCACTTCCCATAATCCCCTGGCCAGTTATGAAAGTTGAGAGTTAAGTCCAATTCATCTGCAGCACACCAGATTAAGAAAGGCTGGTTTAGAACAAAGAAGTTTTTTTGATAATCAGCCAGCAACACCAAATGAGTCTAAAATTAGCGTGTTCAAAATATTTCCTGTTTTTATCACGAAGAAATATATGTTTAAAGTAGTTTCTGCACCATATTATAATAATCTTTCTTACTGGTACTAAGGTATAGATGAAGTCTCTGAACATGTTCTATGTAAGGGCAAATTAGCCTGACTCATCCAGACAGCTACTGAAGTAAATAAGCAATAGCATAGTTGCCTGCAGCAATTTTACTGAAGACAGTGTATTAGAGAAGTAGAATCCCCCACTCTGTAATGGAAGGTCTTTGGTTTTAGGGGCTTTATTATAAAACTGAATCCTGAAGAAGAAGAAGAAGAAGAAGAAGAAGAAGAAGGAGGAGGAGGAGGAGGAGGAGGAGGAGGAGGAGGAGGAGGAGGAGGAGGAGGAGGAGGAGGAGGAGGAGGAGGAAGAAGAAGAAGAAGAAGAAGAAGAAGAAGGAGGAGGAGGAGGAGGAGGAGGAGGAGGAGGAGGAGGAGGAGGAGGAGGAGGAGTATTAGGAAATTTCAATCATTTCAGCAAATGTAATTACATTTCCTTAATGACTTGTGAAACTTTAACACAGCATATAACCTTATTAAAAGCAATCCAGTGGATAATAACTCTAGTTTTTGTATCTCTCTCTCTCTCTCTTTTGGTGTGACAGGGAGGATAGCACTTCTTTTTATCTAATGAAGTACAGCACAATTCTCATCCTCCCCTGGTTGTAAAATGAGAGAACATAAGGCAACTCTGTTGTAAGAGGTTAGAAAGGCAAAATACAGTCTTGATTTTCCACTCAGTCCACTCCTCAGTGAAACAAGTGCCCACTTGTTACCTTTCTGTTGCATACAGTCCAGAGATATTCTCTTAAGAGCCACCTTCTGTACTTGCAACATTGATTGCATTCTATTTTCTCTATCAGGAGATACAGTGATTGTTTCAAATGTATCATTTGTTATTGTGATTGTCATGTGCAATGCCTCATAACCATCAATCTATTCTTGTCTACAAGGTGAATCATGATGACCAGCCCAGTTCTCCTCATTGGCCCAATCTACACATTCATATTTGTGATAAGCGAAGTTCCTTTACTCTGTGATCCTATAACGTTGTAGATTGCAGACACAATGCTTATTGTGGTTCATAACAAGAAGCAGCAAGAAGAATGGCCATGTGCCTTATTTTATAGATAGCAACAACTGTATTTGAAAGCACCCATTTGAGATCTGGCTTAAATAACAAAAGACCCCTTGGAAGGGGAGGGAGGGTTGAAGTTACTTATCAACAGCTAGTAGCTAACAGCTGATTGAATAAAAACACAAGTTGTACTAGATCATAATTTTATCCTCAGTACATATATTTATATAAATCTGCATCAATAGATAGAAATTAAGATAAGTAAATATTAGCAAATATTAGCATACATTAGCATTTATTTTTAGCTTGCAATCAGAATTTAAAACAGGGACAGGAATTGCCTAAAGATAGAAGAGTCTATTTAAGAGATGAAAGGATGCAAAACCAACTACTAATCACATACTAATGAATTTGATTTGAGGTTTGCATAATCTATGGACCAGATATTTTTATTTGTAAATGATTGATTTACATGTATACTGATAGTTTCTGCACTGAAGACAAATTCCTTGTGTGTCTAATCACACTTGGCCAAATAAACTTAACTTCTCTTCTCTTCTCTTCTCTTCTCTTCTCTTCTCTTCTCTTCTCTTCTCTTCTCTAGTGTAATTTGGAAACCTAGTTGCAGAATCATCTCCTGAAGCAAACTAAATTAATAACTGAACTTTTTGAACTCCTGGGCCATTTATGTAGCACCTTAGATCAAACAAGTGATATGTTAGGACACTCCTTTATCTACAGACTAGTTTCTTCTGCACTTTTGAGGTTCTTAGATATAAAAATGGTTAAAAAAATTCATGTTGAGCTGGAACTCCTGCTGATTACATAGGCATGGCCCTGTTTTTTCTTGGAAAAATTAGAGAATAGATTTGCCAAAATTTTCTACTACATTCCCCCCCCCCTCCCCCAGTTTTTCCAGTAAAAATTTCCTGGTTTTTTCTGGTGATTTTCTATCCAAATATTAATGAAGACTTAGCTTTTGAAAGATCAGCCAAGGATGGGCATTTTCAGGAAAAGAAAAGGGGAGCAATGTGATGATGCAATTAACATCAGTTAAAGAATCCTCATCACTTGTGTTATGATGCCATGATAAACACAACCTCCTTGTGTCTTTTTATGGATGTCCATGAAGCCAACGTCTCTGTTCCCATTGGAGTTGAGCATCTTTTAGATACATTCTCAGTTTATATTCTCAATCCACTAGCTTGATTGTGTGAATTGTTCTCTAATCTATCTCCTATATCTTTCTGAGCACTTAATAGATGTACCTAGGCTTCTGCTACTCATGGCTTTTATCCTTTTTTTTTTTTTTTACATGACTACTATCTCTATAAATATTTCCCATCTATTGGGGCAATAGGGGTTGATGGTAGGTAAAAGTTTTTCTTTTTTTCCTCTACCCCCAGGCACACATAGCTTCTCTGCTTCTTAGGGGAATTGCTACTTTAAACAGCAGTAATTGAAAAGGACAGGGAAGCTAAGGAGCCCAGTAAATGTTGAAATGGAGCAAAATGGAACCAATCTAATGTCATTGGGTCTTTCATTCCAGAAGCTGCCTTGACTAATTATTCTCTAACTAGTGTCAACAAAATGCCAGCAAGCAGATGGAATACTCAGGGAATTTCATAGGAGATTCTACTATTTCCCCCTCTCCTTTTCTTGCCTTTAATTTCTTTTCCTTCTTCCCAAAAATTCATTTTAAAGGATGAATAGTCTTGCTGTAGAGAGCATTTATTGATATGGATATGATGGTGATGGAAGTTCATATATTTCCCTGTTTAGATGAGTTTTGCTTTAGAGCTGGGAGAATTTTCCTTTGACTTACTCAATGTAGTTTTGAAATAATTCTAGATGGACCAATACTTTCTAATATTCACGGTCCATTCTACTGTGAGCATCAAGCCAAATCTAAAAACACAAAGGAGTTTTCAGAAGCTTGGCATTCAGATAAATCAGCCATCAATAGATACATAAAGATAAACCATATTTACACACCATTCAAAAGAGACAATAGAAAGCTAAGAAAGAATCAAGAAGACCAGAACACTTCCTTTTCAGCAACCAGAAATCAGATTAGCTGGGATTAGAAGAACTATTAAGCAATAAACAATATTCTAATCAAGGAACTACCAAGAAGAAAACCAAACCTCCACCCAAACTGGAAGGGCTACTGTGTATAAACAGGGAGCAAACTGCACCCTCACTTACTCTGATGATGTTACCTAGTTGGGTTATGAAATATTAGCAAGCAAATAACCAAAGTCAGAAAACACCAAAGATTCTACAGTTCAATCCTGAGTTATATATATTTTCTTCTATTGGAACTATCTACTTAAATTGATTAAATTCTGATGCAAGGTCTTCTTTGCAACAAACAGCCTACCTTTCCAACATGCAGTATGAATGAATTGAAGCACCTCCAAAGACATCGGCAACAGTTGGTCTTCATAACTTACTGATATTAAGAATTTAAGCATGGTACACATACAACAATGTAGCAATATTTCCAACTTTTGTACTTAATAGATATTAAGTTAATTGTATTGTTTCAACCAATTATTTTATTACAGATATATCCAGACAATGTAAAAATAGTAGTGCAATAGCTGGCCTCTTTTTACATTTTTGACATGTCTAAATTTTTTGTTAGACTCAGGAGGAATCTTCCCCTCTTCCTTTTGCAGGAATTGGATTAGCACCACAATAATTGTTCATGAAAGCATTCCTTGTAACTGGGGGTAGGAGAAATGTGAAAACATTTGATCAAATAAATTCAGCTACCTGGCAGAGGTAAGGGAAAAACTCTCCTATAGACTAAGAGAAAGTTGCCATTCTTTAATTTGTGTATTACTCAACACAATGGACGAAGAAGCAGAATAGTTAGTTCTTCTTCTAGCCTTGCAGATAAATGTAAATGTTAATAGGCTATTTCCTAGTTCTGCTTGTTTGTTTCTTGCCAGCTAAAATACTTACCCTAAGCAGACTAGTAAAAATATTTTCTATCAGGAAGAAGAATCACAAGAGTTGGAGAGCACTTTTGAGACCATCCAGTCCTGCTTAACTCTTAATTGAGTATGGGTGGGCCAAACTGTTCTTTGCCAATGTCTTGCATTTCCACACTAAATATAACCAGAGGGGTTTTTCTTTTGACTCTAGTATGAAAAGTCAGCAAGCTGGAGGAAAGAGAGTAATCTGTTTTCCCATGTCGTTTGTGCTTACTCACTTGCATGGAATCTGATGTGCGCTGAATTTATGGTTGCCTTTTAATCAGGAAAATATAGAGTTGATGTAACGTGTAGCCAAGCATCCTGTTCCTTGCTATTTATGGCTATATGACTTTATACACTGTCCATTTTTGAAAAGAGAATGGTCCAAGCTGTCCTATCAACCTCTGGATCTCAACACTGATACTGAGAGAATGAAAAACTGTATGTTTCCAACTTCTTTCATTATTTTTATAGTAATATTCTGGATAGTCTACTGGATGGTCTACTGGAGAATGCAAAGGGCAATTAACCTGAGAGAAAAAAAATAACAATGCAAGATTTAGAAGAAGTCAATGAAAGATAAATAAGAGCAAAGGTCAGAATAGTCAAACAATGGCCCTTCTAGTAGGACCATATATGGCTGAAAAATGTAGACAAATATGGCTGAGAAATGTAGACAAAGTGAAAGTGTCATTCTGACCAAGAGGAAGAGAAAGTAGTCTACTTCAAATTATGAATTTCGAGACAGTTGCTAAGGGTATCATGGGATGCAAGTAGAACCAATCAATGAATCTTGCTTCCTCCTTGAGGCATTTCTAGGCAAGCAAAAGCTCACATTTTTAGATATGTGATAGAGTAGAAAAAAATGTTTAGCTTTGACAAAATTGTGGAAATAGAAGGGGAAGACAATGGATAAGATCAAAGACAATAACATAAATATAGTAAAGGCAAAAGAGGCAGCCACCTTGCAACCTCCAAAGTAGTGGTGGGATTCAATTTTTTTTTACTACTAGTTCTGGGGGAGTGGCTTGTTTGGTGGGCATGGCTTGGTGGTCATGTGACTGGGTGGGTGTGGCCAACCTGGCAAGGTGGTGTGGCACCTTGTTGCGAGTGATGTCAAGTTGGCCACACCCACTCAGTCACATGACCGATGCTGCAGAGACACGGTGATTTCCTACGTATCTTCCCCCCCTCCTCCACCCTTGGGCTGACCAAAAAAAAAAAAAGCCAAACTAAAGATCGTGACTGCTTGCCCAGTCTGCCTGCTGAATGGGTTTTGTTTTGGGGTGGTTTTTATTTTGTTTTTTGCCAGAAGCCCCTTGGAGATAAATTTGTACCACCAAATCTTACTGTACCTCATTGTTGCAGTGCTGCCTGTTGCTGCTGTGGGTGCTACTACGGCCGTCTGGCTGCCCAGGGAAAGAACCACACCGGCTCAGGGAGACTGTGAGGAGCAAGAGGGGAAGCCAAGGCGCTTGCCCCATAGCAGCCAACTTCACTGTCTCTTGCTCTGGTTAGGTGCTCCTGGCGTGCACAAGGAGTGTGAAGGGAGGCAGACACCATACAGATGTGTTTTAAAAGCCCAAGACTTCTCGTGTATTTGGCTTCTGACACCGAAAGAGGTGCCAGAAGGCTCTTTCGGTGTGAGAAGCCTCCTGCAATCTGGCTGTTTCTCTCCTCTTCCTTGGTCATACAGAACAAACAGGCAGCCACCAGGTTGTGGGAGGCTTCCTGCGCCAAAAGAGGTAGCTGGAGGAGGCTTCTCGCACCGAAAAAGGGGCAGCTGGAGGAGACTTCTTGTGCTGAAAAAGAGGTGGCTGGAGGCGGCTCTTTTTTGGTGTGAGAAGCCTCCTCCAGCTGCCTCTTCCAGCACGAGAAGCCTCCTCCAGCTGCCCCTTTTTTGGTGTGAGAACCCTGTAGCTGCTGCTCCACTTCTCCAAAGGGCCAGCGCATGTTGTACTTTTTTCGGTGGGGCTGGAGAACATGTGGCAGTTGCAGGCTTCTTGCAGCAAAAATTACTGATCTCCAGCTTCACTCTGCTTCTTCAACAGTCCAGCGCTGCCCTGTTGTATGCGCCGGCTGCTCAGACTTGCCAGGCCCTGCATATAGAACAGGGCATGCTTTTTTCGGTGGGACTGGACTCCAGCCCCACCAAAAAAAGCATACAGCATCTGCAGGCATCTCAAGACAAAGGGGGCGAGAAGCCCCAGGACATTTGCCACCCACCTGTTGGCTGGCCAGGGCAGGGCAGGCCAGGCTGGAAGAGGCGCATCCACCAGGAGAAGGAAGAAAGCAAGCTCCAGGAGGGCGGGCAGGTGGGAAGATGTCCCAGGGCTGCTGCACATGTGCACTGCATGGGTAGCGGCTGCACATGCAGTGCGCATGTGCAGCAGTCCCAGGTCATTTGCCTGAGCTGCGCCAGGGCCGCCATATGTTGGGTAGAGCTAGGAGAGCAACCAGGGCAAGTGAGCAAGCGACCAGGCAACCGGGTCAGGGTCGGTGGTCACCACTGGTTTGGCAACTCATGCCAAATCACCACTACTGGTTCTCCCTAACCAGTGCACACCAGCTGAATACCACCTCTGCTCCAAAGACAGGAGTATCCCCAGTGCCACTTGCTTTTTTATAAGACCTTATTGTATGGGTTAGGTCTGCCATATATGAATCCAAAAATTGTGATGATTATTGAAGAGCAGCAAATAACTAATGTGTTTTGCATTTCTTTGCTGCCATATCTATTGGAGTTTTGTAGGCCAGCAATGGAACTTCAATAGGAGACACAGACAAGAAGTGGCATGGAAGGAGGCAGGAAGTGAGCAAGGGTAGAGTTACCTTCTACCATCTTGTGTGCTGGTCTTCTTCAGCCATTGATCACTTAGCAGTAAAAAAGATGGTCATAAAGAGATACAGAGATATTTATTTATAGCATCTAGTGATGGTCTGTAGTTTTCAACCCAGCTCTGGCATGCCATAAAAGGCTGTTCTGCACTACAGCAACCATATTTAGAGAACATAAGTGGATGATGTTGCTTTCAACTGGGGTCCAAGTCATTGTGGAGGCAGTCTGTCATTATATTTGTCTGTTTCACTTCTAAAGCAGTGTCTTCCTGATGCTTCTGGCACCATCAGCAGCATTTCACCTAGGTGTTATTGGACATCTGAGGTTGCTACAAGTCACAGGCTAATGATTTTCAGAGGCATTTGAGATCTCCCATGAAACCAAAGAGCCATTTTTCCCTCTTCATTTGCCAACCCTTCTAATGGACTCTTGAGCTACAGACCTTACAAGAATGATAGAAGGAGGTTGCATGTCATTATGTACATATATATGCAATGGCATTTATCTGCTCAGGCCCAACAGAAATGTTCTATGGGATCAGAGAACTGTTGAGGGAAGAGAAGTGGGGGGAGGGGGAAGTGACTCCCACCTCCTGAGTTAAAGCTCCTTAACCAACCTAGGAGAGAAGGCATAACAATATCTCATCAGCAGTTTTTGACATATGACCAGTGATCTTCCCAAAAAATGAATGGATATTTCACAAGAAGAGTTCTCAACTCCTCTACTCATTGTAGAATACTTTATGCAGACTTGAAATTCTAGACCTAGTTCTCAACTCCTGTACTCATTGTAGAATACTTTATTCAGACTTGAAATTCTAGACCTAGAAAAACTAGAACTACGCCACCTTCAGTGCAATCTAAGTATAGTATATAAAATCATACATTGCAATGTCCTACCTGTCAATGAATACTTCAGCTTCAACTATAACAATACAAGAGCACACAATAGATACAAACTCAAGGTTAACTGCACCAAACTTGATTGCAGGAAATACGATTTCAGCAACAGAGTGGTCAATGTCTGGAATACTCTACCTGACTCTGTGGTTTCTTCCCCAAACTCCAAAAACTTCAACCTTAGATTGTCTACTATTGACCTCACTCCTTTCCTAAGAGGTCTATAGGGAGAGTGCATAAGCACACCAGTGTGCCTACCGTCCCTGTCCTATTGTTTCTTTTTATTTTTCTTATATGTATCCATTTCATGTATCCATAACTATGTTTATACTTATACCTATTATCTTGTAAGCAATTGACAAATAAATAAATAAAAATAAATAAATAAATATATAAATAAATAAGATTAGTTGGGTGCTACTGTGCCTAAATCTATAGGGTTACCCTTACAGGAGGAAAGAATGGAGTAGCTGGCCTTCAGTTGTCACTTCTCTGATTCAATGATATAATCTTCCCCATGATCAAACTGCCATTCCCCGTGGAATAGGTAGTGCAGGACCAATTTGATGGCGTGGGGATGTTTTTCACACATGTGCCATGATCCTCTGCACACATGTAAAATAGTAGCCCCTCCTAAATTGGTCCTACATGAGGGTAGGATGGAATGACAGCATTTCCTTGGTGGGGGGTCACCATGAATTGAACCTAACCTAATGGCAATTAACTAATTTTCTTACCCTGTATGGCATGCATGCATGGTTTTTTTTTCCAGCCAATGATTTTATCTTTAGTACAATTGTGTGAGTCAGTTTAGGCTGACTCACTTTGTCAAAGTTTATCCAGAATGGTTCTACAACAAAAAATCAGGACTCTGATAGCACCTTTTCAGACTTATACATTTTATTAAAGACATAAATTTTCATCAGCTTGGGTTTCCTCAGTCATAGTTGATTAATCAAGGATTCTTATGAAGTGGATATGTAGTCCTTTACTAGAAATGAAGTATATAGACATCTAGAACATTCGTAGGATAGACTGACAATGGAATTTCTGCAGATCAAGTCAATTAATTTGTTTCAATATCTTACTGCTTTTTCTGTCTTTTTCCTCTATGTTTATTTCTTAATATATTCCCTTATTAACAGCCATAATATAATACCAATTCTAAAGTGTTTATATTGTCTGAGTTGCAGACTGTCCCCATTCCTGGAAAAGCTCTCACGTAACAATTGGTCTAGATCAGGGGTCCCCAACCGCCGGTCCGCGGACCCGTACCGGGCCGCGGAACAAGCCTTACCGGGCCGCTGGTTGCTGGGCGCCGCCATCTTTTTGGTAAAAAAGCAATTTTTCGTCAAAAAGATGGCGGCGCCAGCGCTTGGTGAGCTTTTCCGGTAGAAAGCCATTTCTACCGAAAAAGCTCACCAGAAGCTGGCGCGCCATTTTTGACGAAAAATCACTTCCGGTGATGTCACCGGAAGTGATTTTTCGTCAAAAAAAGATGGCGGCGCCCAGCTGACGCCGGAACCGGGCCGCGGCGTCGAAAAGGTTGGGGATCCCTGGTCTAGATAATTAGATTACCAAATACTGTATATGTAGACACATTTGAATATATTTTAGAAAAGTCTAGTTAAGGAGTTTCCCTCTACTCAGGGATTTGGGCTATGTAGAAACTGCTACTGCACACCACAGAAAAGAATAGAGATACAAAGATTTTCTTCATCTTTACAAAAAGATGTGAATTTGAGGGGCATGGCAAGATTGTACTGACATAAGGGTGAGATTAACCTCAATGACTTCTGCTTCTTATTCTTGCATTCAGTGAATTAAGAATTATTTTGTTTGAAAAGAGCTACAATTTTGTATCTCTCTCTCTTATTTTTATGTGACCTAAAGGTGGAGAAGAAATATGGTGTACATTCCTTAGAGGACATGAATAAGAAATCTAGAAAAATTCTGTAAGTGAAAATTTTGCATCCAGTGTTATGATGAGAGACTATTTTTTTCCCTTGCTTTTACCCATGTGACCCTGAAAAATCACTAGACATTGCCTGAAAAATTCTCATTAGTTTATCAGGCACTCTGGAGTTTACAAAAATTATTCTTTATCAATATGATGTAAGAATGAAGGCCGGATTGACCTCCCCACCACAGCTGAAATAAAAAGCTCCCAAGGTCTGAAATAATGTATTGTCTCTTCCTAAAATTACTCCTGCTTAGGTATAAAAAAGAGGTCTCTCATTTTTTTAATCTTTCTGAATGATAGGTGTATATGCATGTGCATTTCTATACATTAGGAAAAGTTATCCAATTTATTCCTTGTGCGTCAAAGATAAAGATGCCCTCAAGTCAGTCTCATTTCTTGATAATTCCATCCATGAAAATATCTTGGCAGGGTTTGCTACTGTTTCCTTCTGAAAATGTTTTTTCCACACTTACGTGCAATTATGTGCAGTATAACAGCTGTACAGAGGCGAGTGGTATAGTTGCTGAGATGTGTTTATTGTTTGTTTAGAGCTGCTTTGACTCAGTTTCTCCAGTGAGCTCTTATCCCACTACCCATCTGAGCTTCAACAGAATGAGATGATGTGGTCCTTTAGATCAGGGGACTCCAACCTTGGCAACTTTAAGCAAGCTGGCTGAGGAATTCTAGGTGTTGAAGTCCACAAGTCTTAAAGTTGACAAGGTTAGAGTCTCCTGCTTTAGATCATCTACCAGGGATGTGAAACTAGTGGCCCACGGGCCGGATGCGTCATGCACAGGTCACTCCCACCCCAGCTCCATGAAGGGAAAAAATGTTGTGAAACATCACGTGACAGCAATGTGATGCCACGAGTTTGCCACCCGTGATCTACCCTAACTTCATGTATCAATCTTTCTGACTGGAAATTTGGAGAACTGTAGTCCTAAAACAACAGGTTGGCTGGTTTAAATGAAAGCCCAAAATCTGGACACTTGCTTGAAATTCACATCCTAATTTCAATGGTCTCAAAAAAATCAATCCAATTGAAGATAAAACAAGTTGACAGGCTTTAACAGTTAATGTATTGATGCTTCACGGTTAGCAATAGCAACCCTGCCCCAGAGAAAAGGCAGTAGGCATAGGGAGCCTTTAATCTTGGAGGGAAACAGCATGGTGTAAGGAATGAAGTGTCAACCCTTGTAGATTACTAAATCACAGAATCTACTAAATAAATTAATATAGTTAGCCTGAGAAAGTTCATATTTCCACACCAAAAGACTGAATTATCCTGGACCAGCTTTAATCTAATCCATTTATCACTATTCATATAGATAAAGAGTGGGAATAAAGATAAAAAGTGGGATTAAAGATAAAAAGGCCACCTCAGAACCTTTAGAAAAAAAGTGAGAGATAACAGTTGTGCAAAATAAATAGCATTTCTCTCCTCAGAGGCAACTTTGGGACTAATAGCAATAGCACTTAGACTTATATACCTCTTCATAGTGCTTTTACAACCTTCCCTAAGCGGTTTTACAGAGTCAGCATATTTACCCCAACAATCTGGCTCCTCATTTTACTGACTTCAGAAGGATGGAAGGCTGATCAACCTTGAGCCTGGTGAGATTCAAACTGCCAAATTGCAGGCAGACGGCAGTCAGCAAAAGTAGCCTGTAGTACTGCACTCTAACCACTGTGCCACCACAGCTCTTTGTGGATAACCACCTCCTTTTTTCCACATCTCAGATAGGTACTATGTTGCAAGTCACTCCTGATAATGCTAGCATCATGTATATTGTTTCTGTGAATGGCACAGCCAGTGTTTCTATTTGGTGACAATTGCTCTACTCTTAGAACATCTGCTCTTAGATGACCCACTAGTTGATTGCAGAGAGCACTAATCAAAAGGGGGGTTCTTTTGTTGAACAAATATTGTACGAGGCAGCCTTCTGACTTCCTACTCCTCTCTATTTTGGAGGAGCCGAAAATCTTTAATAGCTTACTGTTGTCATTCTGGGCATTTGAATCCATTACTCATCAGAGCTCTTTTGTGCCGTTCCTGCAGATCTAGGTGAATTCCCCAAAGGTATTGCATTTCCTAACTCGCAGCCTAGATTTAATTACAGCCGGTGCTGCAGGAGATGAAATGTCCAAGAGACAAAGCAGTGCTAAAAGACATGGGCATATCCTGATAGGCTGGATCTGTTCCTCCTCCTTCTGCTTTCAGCCAGCAAGAAACAAGACAGTTCACTTTAGGTTTTGAAGTCAAAGATGGCATAGATTGAGCAAAATAAGCTGGATGGGGTGCCAGTTTGGGGGAGACGTGTATCAATAACAAGAAATGTACACTAATACTTTTCATAGCTATATTAATCCCTTGCAAAAGAAAGTTAAAACAAGCAACCAACAAGCTAGGAAGCATTTTGTTGTTGCCTATTGGACAAAATGGGTAGGAATACATATCTAAGCAGTGCTGACCATTTAACTTCAGAGGAAAAAATGGCTTTTGAATACTTTTCCAAGGAAAATAACACTGGGTAAAATTCTGAAGAGTGGGGATTGGGAGTCTCTGGCATTTGTGTTTAGGTAAGAAGAACCAAAAAGTCCTTGAGCAGGTTCCTATTTTCAGAAGCAGAATTCATTGTCTACTTAGCTTTCTATACTTTGGTTAAACCCCAAGGTCCTGTGTGCATGTGAGGGTCAAAAAAGTGAAGATGATGGACACAATGGTGCAATTGAAGTTCGGCCTGTTAGGCAAAACAATCAAAGCTCTGATTCCACCATCTGGCTACCATTTTGACTTTTGGAGTTGACACCTCCATCAAAGGGCATCATAATGGACTTCATGGCCTCTTGGGCTTTTTCAGAGTGATTAGCCAGGAGTATTCAGGTATCAGGACAGCTGTGCCATAAAAACTCCTACATCATTCTCTCTGCCACTTCAAATAACGATGGAAGCTGAAAGATACCACACAAATAAGTGAAATGCAAAGGGATTTCTAAAGCTCACTGTGCATGAGATAGAAAAGCAGTTACCTTTCTTGAAGAGAGAAGGTTTGAAGAAATTGGAATACAGTTTTTGGCACAGGATTGGTGTATATAGACAAGAAAAGGAACAGAGGACAGTAAACATCAGAGTCAGAGAATTGAAATGTGAACTGGAGACTGGAGTTTCACACAAACATAGCTCAGAACCATATTGCATACTGGGACAAAACAGCAATGGGACATTATAGCTGAATCAATGCTTTAGACTGGAGATAAGAGAAATCCATATTTAAATACATGTTAAATGTTAAAGCCATTCCAATATATCCTTCTTTATATTTATTCCATCAACATTTCACTTCATCTTTGCAGCTTTATTTTGGTCTGCTCAGCAAAGTTCTTCTGGGCTAAAATGGGAGTGATGTGGTATTTTCTCCTACACCCCCCTCCATTTTTCATTGCCAAAAACTGACAGCATCAGTTAATATTTTCATAAATATTAAAATACATTATAATAGGGGTTTTTGGGGGGGAATGACAGGACCTAAAGCCCTTGCCTCAGCCACATATGCAATACAGCTCAGTTTATTTGATTGCCTCCACTTTCCAAGGGTGTATTAACTGCACTCACTAATGTTGAATTGTCATGACAGAAGAACAGCTTCATTACAAGGCTTCTATGCTGGAGAGGGGAGGTTTCTGGGAGGTTTCTGTATTTCATACAGCTGGGATGATGAGTCTTTGTTTGGCCACTTGCCTGAACCTGCCCTGTAGCAAATAGTTAAACACTGTGGGGCAAACACATGCCCCCCCATCTTTTATCAAAGGGTGTGATATTGTGGTCCCAAAGCGCTGAAATAGTAACACCTTCAGTGAGTATTCCAAGTTTAGAAACACATCTTTGAGGCATGCCTAATTAAAATTAGAATAAATTAACACAGAGTGGCCCAGGTCCCCAGATGCAATACCTTAGGTGAGATGCATCTAATTTACACTGGGTTGTTTGTGCCCAGTTTAAGATGAATTGAGTCCTCTTTTATCTCAGACTATGAATGATAATTTTGCACTGGTTATCAGGATTCACACGAACTTCCTTTACTTGGTCAACAAATCCCAGGGGATTTGGCATATGTTATTTTGTCTGTTGTTTATACAAGGCTTTTGAAGAGCCAGAGGATTTGGGAGGGAAAATCTCATGGCAAGAGATAAGTCGAGTCCATCTACTCAATCAAAGACCATCAAGTCCAGCATTCTGTCCCTGGAGGTGCTGAAGGCAGACTTGAGAGCAGGGATAGACTTACTGCTTCTGTCCTTGGGGTAATCCATAGCTCTCCTAACACTGGATACCCTTACCAGCACTGCATTACGATGTCTATAACCTTCAGTGAAGAATATTGCAGTGGGTTGATTTGGTGTTACAGTAATAATGAAGAAAATGTGGACAATTGATGTGGCAATACCAGGAGGTAGAGTATAAGACAAAGGATTGGAGATCACAAAATATCAAGATCTGAAAATCAAAATTGAAAGATTAAATCTTAAACCGGCCATGTGGTCTTTGTGGTTATTGGCACACTGGGTATCATGCAAAAAAATCTTGGGTGGCACTTAGAAAATCTGTACATTGACAAAATGTATATCTGTCAGTTGTAAAAGGATGTACTGCTTGGATCTGCACATATACATTATGACATTATGACATCCTTGGTGCTATGAAGACCAACACCCACCAAAGAATTTGTAGTTATTTCTCATTTTTGTATACATAATAATAATACAAATAATGTATTACGTGTATCTGAAATCTAGATATAACTCTTTATGAGCTATTGACATAATATGATTTTTTTGTTTTTGGTGCACATGACTTTGAACTTTTTTGTCGCAAGACATCCTATGTAGCCATAACAGGCAGGCAGCGAGAGAATCTTTGGATCAGTTGTTCCTAACTGATCCTTGGCCAAAGAGGGGATGGCTCTATGCCTTGCATCGGCAAACTCATGGAATCAAATATGCCTGTGACAAAATGTGGAAACAGAATGTGATGGATTTATGAATGCAAAATGAATACAGAGTGAAAACAAAACAATTGTGCAAAGGTATGTTTGAGCAGGAAAACTTTGGATAAAGGGAGCTCTGTATGGATATGGCTCAGATTTGGTTTAACCCTTTAGTCAGTTGAATACCAATTGGACCAGTCACATTTTCTCCTCAGTTATTGCAAGGATAAAACAACAAATTGCATTTTTGTTAAACATAGTAAGTTTGTTTTATAAAAGCAGCCACTTTGTTTTATTGTTGCTATCATTAATGTGTCACCTTTCTAGGTGATTATTTCAGCTATCATAGCATGAACATTCTACAGAAATACCTAACACCTGTTTATTCTCTATCTTCATTAATAAATGGTTTTAAAAGATATATTCTACATAATCTTTATTTCCAGGAATATTCTCTGGACCCCAATGAAACCCAAAATTTCTTAGAAAGTAAATGAGTATCTGCAGCCTGATGTGCCTACCAACCTGGAAAAAGGCAAGGCTAAACAGAGTAGCAGGAAGTATCCTGGGGAAATGAGGCTAGATGCTATGGCAGGAAGCATTCTGATAAATTTCTCTAGTTATTTAACCATTTGGTGACAGCATCCCCAATATATTATTCAAATTGGGGACCCATTTTTTAAAATACATATCTCCCAAGGAGGGTATAGTAATACTTACAGTATATCACAGAAGTGAGTACACTTACTGTATATTTAATGTAAATATATTCAATGACACATTTTGTAGGCTAAGTTTATTTTTATTCATGCTTGGAGATTCAGAGAGATGTCTAGAGTAATCTGTAGTCAATTTCTGGAATAAAATATCAAGGCCAAGTTCTCACTAGATCCACCAATGACCAGGCCCAAAATATTTTGGGCACAAAGTAAACAAATATCTAGCTCCCTGGAGAAGAGAAGAGAATGTTGGGAAAGATGAAAAGAAAGAGAAGAGCATGGCCAATAGAAAGATGGATGGACTCATCATCACTACAGTGGTGATGAGCACATTGTTAGGAAACCTGAAAGACCAGGTTAAGGACATGGAGAAAATCTATGTAGTTATCTATAGTTAATAATGACTTAGTGGCATATAATCAATCAATCAATCAATGTAAGCTTTAAAGTAAAACACACACTTACACACACAGAGAGACAGAGAATAATTCAATGGCAAATCTTTCACATTTTTTGCTAAGAAAGCTACAGTACATGGACAAGTCTACATTGTCATCAGAAGTCAAACTTACTCAAGGGAGATGTTACCTTTTAAACGTTTCTACTAGAGGAAGAGTTGCAACAGTCTGAATAGAGTACAGGCTTTAAACGCAGAACCCCTTTATGTTTCATATTGAGAATCTCCAAGTAGACTAGGAAAGTTTAAAACTTGAAGAATTGCTGCCTGTAAAGTAAATCATGATGATTAGGAAGGGTCGAGGATCTCACTTGGTATAAAGCAGATTTTTGTGTAGACATTTAGCTTACTGAGGCTGATATTTTACACCCACTTTCTCAGCTAGGCTGAATGCCATAGAAATAGAGGCATCCCATGAAGCTAAAAAATCCTAGTTATTGAGCAAGCCTCACAGAACTTTCTAGATTCCCTTGCCTGTCTATATTTTTGGGGAATTTCATGAATTAAATGACAGTTTGGTATAGTGGTTAAGTCACCAGATTGAAAACAGAGGGGCCATGAGTTTTAGTCCTGCCTTAAGCATAAAGCCAACAGGATGACCTTGAGCAAGTCATTCTCTTTCTGTCCTAGGAAGAATGCAATGGAAAACCATTCCAAATGGCCAGGACTTGTCCAAGCACTTGGCAGGATCATTACCGATTCAAAGACACACAAACACAAATGAATTAGACTGTGATTCTGATAATGATGGGAGACTTTAATGCCTTATTAGTGTCTAATTCTGAGATACCAGGAATGGAACCACCTCAGAAGCTATATCCTCCAGTGCAGCAACGTCTCTCCCTACCAGCAGAAAATGGGCTGCTTGCATGGAAGGATTTTTCTGAGGAGAGGAATGTAGAGAGGAATCGGCTTTCATGCTTTCAGGCACTGGAAAACAAGTTACACAGCTAAACAGTAGTTAGAATCAAAATGTTCTTCTGTTGGAATACCAAAAAGATGGTGGCAGAAATAAGAGTGGGAGCCTCTGATTACAGTAAGAACTAAACATAGTTTCACGTTGGTCATATTGCCAAGAGTTACCTTCCCTCATCTGTGATGTTCCACTCCCCCACTCACCCCATGGAAACTGTAACAAGCATCTCATCAGAAAGTCAAGAATGTGTGTAGTCATGGGAAACAATGAGCTCTCAGAGGGGGACAGGGCTAAGCAAAGAATAGCCTGTCTGTCCCATCGGAGGGCCTGCTCTGCCATCTCTCAGCTCCTTGGAGACCAGACATAACTGTGGTATGAAAACACCTGAAAGGGCAGTTAATGACAGTAAAGCTGAGCTGGGGGAAGAGAGTGGCAGCTGTGGACTGAATTAACTAACACCTAGCAAATATTTGGGGTGTCCAAGACGTTATCTTCTCCTCACAGCTCTTGATTTTTAGAAAGTGGAAGTCCACAGTTCCAGCTGTTGCCGAGAAGAATTGCTGGAAGATCTCTGCATTTATGCCATGTCTTTGAGATAAAAGGCATTTTCAAGCCTATAATAATCTGGAAATGTGCCATTCCACTTTCAAAGCTTCCTTTATTATGTCTATGCATTGGTCTTTTAAAGGAGGAGGGGGAAAGGTTATCTGGTAGATATCATTACAAAACAACCTAAAAGCTTCAAAGGCTCCTGATAATTTTTAAAAAAATATTATTTCCCCCCAGGATTCCTATATTGCAATCCCACAAGAACTTCTGATAATTTAAAAATCTGGATATAACCATTTATTTAAAATTAATAAACATCTACCAGCACAAACCCTGGCATCAATATTAGAGTAACTATATAAAATGCTCATTACAATTCATTGAAATTATTTAAAAGCTCTGCAGAAAAACTTTACTTGACAGCTTTCCTAAATGTCAAGAGAGAAAGACCATGTAAATCTTTGGGGGTAAATATTTTTAAAGCAGAAATACTTTAATCTTATAAATGTAAGACCAAATTTTTTTGCAATGTGTAAAACAAGATAAATGATATGCTACATACTTTTCTAAAAGCAAAAATAATTTGGGAATGGGGAATTCCATAAGAAGTAACATATTTGATTCATCCTAATAGCAAAGTACAATCCCAGAATTGAAACAATCAAAATAGTAAATTATATTAAATTATCATAGCAAATTGTAAAATTGCAGAGTAGTCAATTCTCTTGTTTTTTATGTTACTCTTACATTATTGAAACAATTTTACCAAGAGTTGTCAAACAAAAATTGATCTAGCATAATTATAATCTCCTGTGGTGATCCAGCAAGACTTTTGAGTACACTTTGGGGTGGATATTCAGAACATTCATAAGGACTTTTCTACTCCTTTCATTTTATTCACACACATATTAGGAGGAAAGAATGGAAATCACATTTTTTAAAAGAAAGTGCTATAGCTCTTCAGACATGGATTTTATTTTGTTTTTTAAATTGGACAACACACTTTTCCCATCAGGTCCAGTGCCATTTTCTGCCCAATAGTTCTGCTTGAGTTTTGGTGCTGATATTTTCATTAGAGATATACAGGCTCTCTGATTCATCCTGAAAATGAATCAAGCTTTTTAAATGCTGGAGATGAATGCTTGCAGAAAAGCCTTGAAGTGTTTTAAGCATTCAGCTAAAATACACATCAAAAGCCTAACATCTATCTGTCTTCCTCCTTCATTTTCCCTAGTCTACTTTAATTAAAAGGAAATAGCAATAACCATTTTCTTCAACATAAAAGTCTACAAGCTACTAATGGCACTTACTGACCAAAGGATCATAGAGTTTGGAGTAGAACAACGCTTCAACAAGAGCTCTGCCATAGTGATGGGCGACTTTGGACAGTTACTACTAGCTGTTCCTTCCTTGAAGTATTTTTATCCTGGATAGATGTGGCAGAAATGGCAGAATAAAGATATAAAAGTCTAAGCTAGACTAAATTCTATGGAAGTTTGATTATGGGATAGGATCAGGTAGAGTTTCTTCTTGAGTTATCATATTCTGAAGATCTGGTCTTCTTTCGGTTCTATTTCAAGGTAGGGGGTACCTTTTATGGCAGAGTGCTACAAGTTAGTTTTGTGGAAAGAGCCATATGAAAGGAAAGAAGGGAGAAGTAGATGTATCTTGGTTAAATTTCTCACTCTACGGAGCTCCAAAGTATGCTCCGTACTTTGGCTTCTTCTCCAGTTTTCCAACTTTTCCAAATATAAAATACCGTGCAGAAGTATCCATTGTCTAGGGCTGTCATCAGAGACACCTTTATCTGATACCATGTAGTAGTCATTTGCTGGTCAAGAATGAATCAAGTCTAGTCCATTAAGAAAAGCTAATTCTACTCTTGTTCAATGACCATTGCCTATTAGCCAGTCCACTTGCAGTTATTCATTAGCTATCATGCCCAGTGATGGAAAGATAACCCTTTAAAATTGAAACCAGCATTTTACAGATCTATTAACACTTGACTGGTTTTACTACCCATTTTCTCTTTTTCAAACAACCTCAGTGTTTTCTTCCCTCTGAGCATTAAGACTGGAGAAACCCAATGAAGCTAACAAGCTCTGTTGGTTTTAGCAGGCTTCCTTTGACTTACAGTAGAGGTGAATGGAAAGATTGGTCAATGATGCCATTTTAAGACAAATAAATGAATATCCTAGGTTGATAGGCAGACATGCTGAATTTGACAATTGTTCTTCCATAGCAAGCTTGGCATAGAGAAAATGATTTCTTTTTAATGCCTATGGGGATGAGGTGGGAATAGACAGATTGAATTTTATACAAATGCCAACAATTTAACTGGCCTTTCTTCTTTTTTCCTCCTAGTTTTGAAAAAAATGCTAAAATTATTTTTGCACTATTTTAAAAAATAGTGCTGTAATTCAAATATAATGCTTTTTTAAAAAAGCAATTAATCTACATGTAAAACAAATGGTTCATTGGTTTCTTGTAAATCCAGGCAAAGTTGGAGAAAATTGTAGGCAAGAAAATTCCTTGAGAATGTTTCATTGTACAGTCTTTGCAGTAAAATATCCTGGTTATTGCTATGTTCAGGTTTCTGCATTAATTAAAACCAGAGGATTCTGGGTGCAACTTGAGAACATGCCTCACTGAACTTCATAGAGCCTGCTTCTGAGAAAGTATCTGGGGTTACACTACATGTGTTGTAAGCACTGCTGTCCTGGAGGTTCTGCATTTCACATTTATTTAAGAGTCTGTTTTACCCTACTGAACCATGAAGCATTACGCAGGCAGGCAGGCAGGCAAGCAGGCAGGCAGGCAGGCAGGCAGGCAAGCAGGCAGTGGAATGGTGAAAGCTAACTTTGATCTATGATGTTCATGGAAAACAGTTTGATCCAGCTATTCACAGAATTTGGTATTAAGGCTATAACCCAGATACATGCCCTTTATTTTTAAATCAGCAGTGCCTCAAAATGAGTTTAGATTTATTAATGCTACACATTGCAGCAGCTGTTCTTGACCTCATCAAATTACCTGTTTTTTCCTGTCTCCTGTTATTACTCTTCTTCTACTCTACTGTATTCTACAAAAGAAGGCTTGATCACATTCATTGTATCCAGTAGGATATAATAGTACATTACAGAGCAATTCTGCATAGGATTACTTTGAAGTAAGTCACCAATGAGTAGGATTTATATCCATGTAAGTCTCCATAGGATTGGAGTGTTGGTCCCTTATCATAGAAGTAGGGAAAGTACAGATACTTTGGAATTATGCCTTTAATTGTTTTGATAACAAATTCTAATGATAAGTTATAACTAAGGAAATCCTTAGTTTTTATTTTGAGAGTAATTCATTAATTATCTCTACTCTGAAAGTGCCCTAATTCATTTAGAACAACTGTTTTATGACTGGTAAGGTGGTGAGCTTTGAAATATTCTGACTCTTTAACATAATTCAGTTGGAATAGGAATCACATTTGTGCAAATATTATCTTATGAATATAAGATCTATTGAGCTCAGCATTGGTTGCTATAAGAGTGAACATATTTTTACAAGCAATGTTGTAAAGCCTGATGTTCTCCATATGCTCTGGACTATAACTGCTCCCATTCCAACAACAAGTTTTATTCTTGTATGTTTCAATATGAATGTTTACATATTTCTGAATTTGTCTTATATTGTAAATCATTTATTTTACTTCTGATGTTTATTGTTACCTTTCATCCTATTGGATAGGAAGATACAGTAACCATAAAAATAGCTAAAATATTACAGCTTCCTTCCTATTAGGTAGAAGTGAGGATGTTGTGGGAATACTAATTGGTGTATATAAAGTGGATTTTTGTATTATATTTTACTAATCTGAAAAACACTGATTTCAGATTTTTTTTAAAAAAATACACTTGATCATATATAAAACCAGAGACAGAAATTCATATTTTACAATTCATATTTTAATATGTCATGAGTATGTGGATTTGTCTTTTATTTTAGTAATTCTCATTTAAACGGAGTTTGGAGAAATTTGCAGCTTACCAAATGATGAGTGGAAGGAACCATGGTGAAAATACAAGAACATGATTTCTATATATCAAGGGAATATAGGTATTGAAAAAAAATAGGTGTGTCTCTCTGTAATATATATATTAGAGAGGAAAGGAAGCTAGAGTATGTGCAATTGAAATTACCTGCTCTAATAAAAGATCAAACATAATTCATTTCCAGACAGCACACAGATAACTGGAAAGTTATCTTCTAGTCTCCCAGTTAAGTCCATCTTTTCTTTTGACCATGCTGTTTGGGAGTTACAGACTTTACAATTTGGTGGGCAATAGATTGTGAAGGCTAAATTTTAAAAACCAGTAAGGCTAATCCTAGTGTATCAAGCTCTGGCAGCAGTGATGAGGAAATGAAGGGAGGCTCAGTAGTTATTAGACATGCCAAAGATGCAACCATTTCATTTGACCATTGAGCTCAAGGTAGTCAAATAGGAAAAGCAGTCTTGAGAATGTAGTTTACAATTTTTAAGAGCTGTACATACTGAGATTTCATAGCCACTTTATTCTAACTCTCAGTTCTTGTTTTGCACCCTGTAAACAAGATAAATGTCCTTAAAATTATGGTCCATCAATAGAAAGTACAGATGTATTTTGGATTACAGATGAAGTTATTTTGGTTACTCTGCAGATCAAAGCTTATATGGTGTTTATTGCTAGGAGAAATTTCTGATGGCTTTAGTAGCTGGTTCCCTATTTGCAAAGTGGGCCCTAGGACTCTTCATAAGCCTGTTGTCCGGAGAGCTCATCCACACAGCACAGAATATGCTCCTCCTAGCTTCTTGAGATAAAGGAAACCATAGCAGAGGAACTGCACAAGGCAGGAGTTAAAAAGCACGTTCAGTACCAGAAGATCTAGGCATCCAGTCAAATATTTCTTTTGTTTGCCCCTTGTCCAGCTGCCAGTAAAGCCCTTTTGGAGAAAAAGAAAAGCATCTACTGACTTCAATGTTCTCAGGATGCTAAGCCTGGACTGAATGGATTTTGTAAGGTGCTTAGTCACAGCAAGAGAGGGAAAAAGCTCATAATAGAAGAGGGCTCTAAGGCATAGCAGAATATTGATGCTGTCACTTCAATGGTTGGACGACTGATAAAAGGCAAGGATAAGTGTCTGAATCTCATCCCTGAGAATATCAAGGCTGGGAAGGCGCTGGGTTTGGGGTAAGGGGGAGCCAAGTGCAATCAGAGGCTCAAATGCAGAGAAGGAAGCAGCTGTGACCAGACAGGGATGGGTGAGCCCTTTCTGCTGTTTCTTAGCTTAGGGAAAACTTTCCAAAACGGGAGGAGGAGATTTCTCCCCAGGTTCTTGGCTTCAAGAGCTTAGCAGGAGGGACATGACTAATACACATCCCACTGGGGGAGTTAGATCAAAGGTACTGAAGTAGATACAAGGGGTTTCTGCTTCACAGGATCTGGTTAAATACAGCCTTTGTTACTAAGGGCCTCCAGAGTCAGGAATGGAGAAATACCTGATCTCTTCCTGGTTCTTTCTCTCCCCACTACACTGCTCCAACCAAGGGCTTTGATGCAGAATCAGCTCAAGTATGAAACACAACAGTAGCTGCTTGGCTACTTCTGGAAGGGAGGGGCAGGGGGATGGCAGGAAAGGGAGGGGTCAGGGGCTTCAAAAATGAGCCAAGTTTGATTAGATACTACTCACATTTCTAAAGCTAGGAGTGGTAGAATGGGAAGCAGCATCATACACAGGGCTTGCCACCAGCTGGATTCCTTTGGTGTTTACCAGGCAAGCAAAAGAATCTTTACTCTTTGATAGAAGCCGGTGTGTACAGCTGCAGTGGTGCTTGCAGCTGCTGTTCTTAAGGCCTGCATTCAAGCCACTCATCGTGGTGTATAGTAGTTTCTGAGGCCAGGAGGTTTACCTGCTGAAGGTGAGGTCATCTGTCTTGGGTGGGTTGACCTAGACTAGAGTTTTAGTGTTAAACCTAACTTCCATCTGTTTGCAGCTCTTATTAAGAATGTTGCACAGTATGCTAAGAATGAATTAGTAATGATAGCAGGCAGAGAAGGGGTTCTAATTGTCACCTTGGAGGGAGCATGTTTGAGATTACTCAGGATAATTGGGCTTTGATTTGATGAAGCCACACTTACTTTGTGTTCCAAATTGCTTTGTAATCTTTTTGTGTGTCTTGCTATATTCTCTCTGCATGTGGTACATAAAAATCTGATTGCAGTTATTTTGCTAATTCACCTGGAGTACAACATTATAGCATTCCATGAATAATTTTAAGACTTTTTTTAAAAAAAATGAATTTATATTGTAGCTTAAGCTTGTAATCATCATATAGTATTTACTTGAGAGCGAGACATTCCAAACTTGATGAAACTTGCATCTTGGTAAACTATACACAAGATTGTACTCTGTGACTGGATGTATTATTCTAATGTGCTAATGATAAGAAAGACAAAGATTTAATACATGCTCTAAGTCAATGTGGCAATTTCGTTTGATTCAGAGGTGTAGGAAATAGAAAAACTTCTACTTGTAGATAACTAAGTAGTAGCAAAAATAAATATGTTCATATCTCACTTTGAAATTATTTGGTTAGTAAATACTAACTAAAGAAATCCAAAGTGAAATATGTACATGTTTACTTTGCTACTTAGTAGATCAGTGAGTCTCAAACTGTGATCCACTAACCATTGAGGTTGATTAGAACTGACCTTACATGCATTGCCAATCATGTAAGTCAGATGGCCAGGCCACTTGTTGCTCATCACCCCATCCATGGTCATTGCCACTCCGCTGGTTTGCAAAGAACGATCGGTGGTGAAATATTGAAGTGTATAAGGAGGTAATATAAGCAATAGCAGAAGTACTAAAATTCAGGAGATTGACAATAATGAACAGGAATGACCACAAATTGTATGCTAACTAGGATCTTGCCTAGCTACTCCAAAAATAAAAGCCTAAATAGGGAATATGATAATGGATTTATTTAAAAAAAATGGATTTCAGTCAGTGGGAAAGCCACTTGCATGTAATCATATAATATGGAGAGGTTTCTTTTGGACAAGATTTTGAGTATTTTTATTTATTTATTAAACTTCTATGCTGCCCATCTCGCCAAGGCGACTCTAGGCGGCGTACAATCATTTAATAAAAATATCATATAAAGCACTAATCAATAGATAAAGATGATAAATTTAAATTTTAGTTAAAATTCAGTTGATCATGATGAAGAGGAAAGAAACAAAATGTTTCCGGGGAAATAGGGAAGTTCGTCTAAATAGCAAGTGTGTATGAAGAATGATTTGAATTATGGCATGGGGGATATAAAATAATTGAGGTGGTAAATGTTTATGTTTCGATTCATTTTTTTATAATTTTAAATATTAAAAAGCCTTTTCAAATGGAAAGAAGAAGGCATATATAAATGCAACTACTATTTGCCAAAAAAAGAAAAAGAACTCCCATGCTCTTAAAAACAAATTTACAGAAAGGAGATATTTGATCAATTGGGGTAGTTTGTGACATTTTCTGAATGTTTATCCAAAATGTTTGAGGAACACAATTCTAGATTTTTGCTTTGTAGATGTACAGCTTGCATGTTTCAGAACAGGGTTCCTTAGGGAGCAGCTGGACATAAAATACTGTCAAATATCACCATGGATAAAGTTTTTATCACTGGAGAAGCTTGGCAGCTTTTGTGATTTATGTTGGACAGTTCTTGATACAAGTCTTAGATTTTTGTGACGCACCATTTCATTTTTTCTTCCTTTTTGTCCAACCATGATTCAGAATCCTATCATTTTAGAATGAACAGGACATTGGGGGGAAAAGAGAAAACAGTATTCATTCTTTATAACTTTATGATTATAAACTCCTTCCATGTATACAGTACTAGAAATGTTGAAGAAAAAAGTTTGGGCTAGAATTCTTGGTCTTTGCTCAAGACAAAGAGAGAAAGAAATCTCAAATATAGTGTAGATGGATTATTTATTCATTGCAGTACTTCAGTATACAAATTATATAGCTGATGATCTCAAATAGATTACTTTGGGCAGCTTACAACTGCTAAAAACCAAACTAATCCAAACCAAACCTAAAAGAATGCAATATAAAAATATATTAAATCATATTAAAAATGTATATGTAAAATGCCTCATTCAGAAATAAAAGAAGTAATGTATCTTCCAAAGTCTTCATCTACAAAATAGCATTACTAAAAAGGAAACTCATGTTGAAGAAAGTCTTCTATTTAAGCATATGTGTCTCCTTCAAAAAAAGAAAAAAAATCAGCAAATAATATTAGTAATAAAATGATAAAACTGAATATTGCAATTTAGACAGTGACCAAATTTAGTAATAGTCATATTACATAAAAGCATGGTATATCTCATTATCGTATAACCTATTTGTGAGCAATTTCAAGATCTCCACTGTTCCTTCTTTTAAAGTAGACAGCCTTCCAAAACAAAGAGGCCTTCAGATATTTTTCTTGGACAGTCTTTTAAATGGAGGACTTCTATTCTCTGTAAAATAAAATATGTTTTATAAGCAAATCCTTGTACATATATACCTACCTATTTGCCTACATAGCAAATATAAAATTGTTTATGTCACCTAAATAGAGCATAGCTCAATTTTTTTTAGCAATATGGAAGTAGCGATTTTAATATGAAATATTTTGCTTATTTACTGAATTTATATCCTTTTTTTTCCTTGAAAAGTTTAAGATGGAGTGCAACAGAATCTCCCTAATTTCAATAAAAATCCTGTGAGGTAGATTGAACTGAAACACAAGCACTTCCCCAAAAGTCCTTCAGTGAGTTGTGTGATCACCTGGAAATTTGTACCTGGCTCTTCCTCTTCAATACTTTAAGCTCTACTCTGCAACATTACAGCAACACAGCTGTAAGTACATACTTTTTACTGTACTTGTACAGCAAAGCATGTATTTTTCTGGTCTTTGTAAATACAGACAATAATAGCAACAAAAATAAAGTAAGTATACATTAAAGTTGGGCAACAAAAATCCCACTTTATGGCTGAATCCTTGGCTTGGAAAATAGCTCACCCTATTTTTATGTTGCTTTGTAGATTGTAGCTTATCACAACTTTTTCAATATTAGAGCACACTTTATGCTAATGGGAGCTCTACCTTTATATCAGTGCAGGAACAGTGAAAACATGCAACACACAAGAAGTTGTGGTTATTTTTCAAGATTCCTTTGAATTAAGCTTGATTTCTGGTGACTATATAAACATGCTCATGTTGTTTTCTTGGCAGCAGAGTGGAGGAGAATTGCCACTCATTATTTTCAGAACATTTTTCTGACTTATCAAAATAGCTTACAACTCCTTTTTTTTTTTTTTTTGCTTTGGCAGAAAATTAGATAATTATGTGGGGATGAGAAATCCTTTTAAGTTCATAGAAATCAGTGCAAGGATCTTCATCTTTATACTCCTTCACAATCTTGAAATTAATGGCCACAAACATTTTGCTTTGTGAATAAAACTTACAATAAAATGAGGGTATTATAATGGGATGAAGCATGTTACATTTATAGACATCAATCTGGAGTGGGTTTCAGGTCACACGGACCTTGGACCATAGAAACTGCTTATTCGGTTCCAGGAAGTGAGGGGAACACTGCTCAGAAGGTTAAAAGGCAAGAAGATAGACCACACACAGGACAATACTTTTAATTATTTACACAGCTCAAAAAAGAAGCTCACAATAAGTAATGAATTATTTGCAGGAGGGATAAATGAACAAGGAAAGAAACCTAAAGTTTTTTTTAAAAAAGTATGCAAACCCTATTATATTTAAACGAAAGATTAGGAAAGAAAGAGAAAGAAAGAAACAGAATCAGAAAGAAGAAAGGAGCATGGGATAAACAAACTAAACCGAAGAGGAATCAATGGACTGTGGTGATGAAAATGATGAAAGGAAGAAAATCAAGAAAATTGCTCGCAAAAGCAGAACACAGCCATACATTCATGCTCCTGCACTAGAGATTTTCTTGGATGATATTGAGACATGGTTGCAAGTATGGGTATCTCTGTGGTCAGTGGCATGGCATGTATGTCATGACATTATCCCGCAAATGTCAGATGTTACATCATTTGCACAATGTCATCATGAAACATGACGTCTAGCTGACTCCTAATGAGTGAATGTACATAAATCTCTCTCTCTCTCTACTCTCTACAATTTGTCATAGCCCAAAGGCTACAATTGGTCCAATTTATTACAAGGGTCACTTTGATTTGAGGACAAATTTATCAAGCTCTTAGTCTAATCTCTTGATTTCCACCAAGTTATTATGTGAGCAAGAACACAAAGAAGTGTCGAGCATGTCCCCACCCCCACATACCGTATCTTGTTGGGTGCCATTGGTGGCATGCTGAATACCCCAAACTATGTATCAGCATTCTGTGGAAGCTTTTGCACAGAAGAGAAGACAACTTTGATATCCTGGCTTTCTCTTGAGGGACTTAAAAGCCACCCCGAATCTCCTATTGTACTGACATTTGTGTTTCATGTTGAATTTGAGTGCAGTCTTGGAATGTAACTCTCTTAGAATTATGAGGAAAGGAATATTCTGAAAAATTATGGACTCACAGTGCATAACTGACTTGAGAGGCTTTTCAGAATATAATATCCACAGGGAATGTATGGCCATAAAAGCTCATGCTGAAAAACAAGAAACATCTCTAACAATGCTTCTAATGGTAAGCACAACCAAACAATTTCATCTGCTAATGCAAGCAAACAACTGATCAATGTTTTATAAGAGAAATTGTTTTGTGCTGTGAGTACTTATAGAATATTAAACAATTTTTGTATTATACCTCAAGTTACTCTGTTCAATTATTGGTGGTCCTTGACTTACGATCACATTTGGGACCAAAGTTGTTAAGTGATTACACCTGATTTTATGTCTTTTTCTTTCATAGTTGTTAAGTGACTCACTGGAGTTAAATGACTCACACAATCATTAAGCAAATATAGCATCCCCCATTGAGTTTGCTTTGACTTGTTGGAAGCCAACTGGTACGGTCACAAATGTCGACCCCAGGACACTACATATAGTCCTCAACTTACAATCACAATTGAGCCAAAAATTTATGTTGTTAAGTGAGAAATTTGTTAAGTGAGCTTTGCCCCACTTTATGACTGTTCTCACCACATTCATTAAGTGAATTACCGCAGTTCTTAACTTAGTAACATGGTTGTTAAATTAATCTAATTTCCCATTGACTTTGCTTGTCAAAAGGTCACAAAAGGGTCTGGGATACTAACTCCGTCATAAAGGTGAATCAATTGTTAAGCATCTGAATGTAAATCACGTGACTATGGGAATGCTGCAATGGTCATAAGTGTGAAAAATGGTCATAAGTCACCTTTTTCACTGCAATATAATACTGTGTAGACTGAGAAGTGGTGGTGACTGAGCAAAGTACATATATGACAGCTTTGTGGATGTAAAGTTCTGTAAATTCATGTGTTGAAGGAACTGGGGACACATAGCTCTTCAAAAGTTACTGGATGACAGCTCTCATTATTTCTGACTTATTGGACTGTTCTGATTCTTTGGATTTGTGGGGTGATGGAATGGTTCATATGAACTTGATTAGATTTTGCAGATTATTTATTGTACCCCTTTCTAATTAAATTTGTATTTATTTATTACAGTTATTTATACTTGCCTTTCGAGATGACAATCCTCCCAACATGATTGATGAACTATATTAATAATATATATAAGCAAACATACAAGAATACTGCTTAAAAGCAAACTTCCTTTCTTCCTACAGGTTTGCTAGTGGTAATGTCTCAGTGTGGGAGAAGAAAAATATCCAGCCTTTAGATACTCAGGTATCTAATTTAGATACTGTGCTTTTCAAGATGTAAATCCTTTTTCTTTTGGAAGGGAATTAATGCTTAGATTTCTAGAAATCGCATATTAGGCTAGTAGTCCTTTAGACCCAAGTCAAGCTTCTGAATCCATACTCTAGGATGCTGCTTTCACTGCTTGAAAAGCACATGTTTCTGGGGTTTTTATACAACATTTTCAAAAGGCTAATCCGAAAAGTGGTGAATATAGGGAAGATGCCTCCTATATCATCTGTTCACCTCCTGTCTTGCTAAGTTAGTAAATAAACACTCTTGTTGAGCAAGCATGAGTCAGAGCAATATTTGCAGAGCGAGAGAAGGAAAGGCAGAGGGCCAACTCTTCAGCTGCGCAAACGGATGTAAATTCATTCATTTTCACTGGCGCTGGACAGATTTAGTCCACAAATTCCATCTTGAGCACAAGGTGCAGACACATTCGTTAAAGAGCAGGAAGTGTTCCCATCTGTATGAAGGAGCACTGGGGAGATTTTGTTCTTCTCTAATTAAAGCATTTTCCTTATTCCAAAAGCCCTTATTTCTTTTTGAATTCTCCTTGAGAAGCTTGTTTGAAAAGGCAGCTAAGAAGAGAGACCATCCACTTGAAATACAGGAGGGAGAACTATACACTCAATACAATTCTCTTTATCCCTTTTGTATGGGGGTTACAAAAAAAGTTTTGTTTTGCACACCTTTTAGAGCTCTGCATGCCGGTATTCATTTGTTTCAGACTATTTTCATGAGTAATGCTTTAATCAGGTCTCACATTTCTTGCATTTGTAAACGGAATGAAAACCTACATTGACCAGAAATGTACAGTTAAGGTTTTACTCTCTCCTTTCTGTCTTGCATTACATTCACAGATGACACACATCAGAAGAAAAGGTACTGTAACGTATTTGTGGAAACAGTTCTTAATTGTGTGTGTCTAGTATTCAAAACTTTTAAAATGGGCACGACGCACAGTGCCAAGAGATGTTTCAAATCCATGATTCTCAGGAAGGACTGGAAAATAATACATTATAGAAAGAGAATCAAATGGCTTCTCTTTGACAGGCAATTACCTTTCCACTTTGTGCAGGAAATTGCCAGATGCATGCTTTCAGCTATGCCTCAGCATGCATGGCCAGAGTGTTGTACAAAAGAAAACTATGGCTTGGGGTATGATTGCTACCTGTGGAAAATGTCCTAGGTCTTGTTTGATTCACCATGTAATGTGAATGTAGATCAGTTTGTAAATATTCAAACTGAATTGGGCCCTAACACCTAATATCTGCAGTGCTGTGTAGACAATTGCTCCTGGCTTTTGTCAACTTGTCATTCAATACTTCAGTATTTGGCTTTTCCAGATTCCCAGTACACTGTATAGCTTTTACAGGTTTATGATCATTTGTTTTCATTTCATGACAAGAGTTTTCAAGAAATGTTTATGGGCACTGAAATGGTTGTGTTCAACAAATGATATATTTTCTTTATCTGCAGATGCATCAGATAGAAACTTAAATGCATAGAGTACATTGTGCTTTGAAGGTACCATTTTTACAGGGATGACTTCAGTGGATTCCAATGGCAGTCTGACAGTGAAATAGGATTTCAGGGTTCTGCCCCGGACATTTGCACAACATGATCTTGGTTAAGTTTCAGACGGCGTTCAGAAGAACAGAGAATGCATCTTTATTTTTGGAACTTCTCAAAATTCTATTTTGCCCTGTTTTTTGCTGCCAGCCTGCTTTGCTGAACCCTTTAATTAAAGCCACAAGGACTAAAGATTTTTGCACGGCCTGTGGATTATGCAGTATATGACTCCATTTGCTCAATCAGTCGAAAGTGGCACAATTGTGATCTGTATGGCATTTATCTGTCCTTGTTCCAAGACATGCCTTCCTGTAGGAAACAGGATGGGGCCACTAAAGTCTTATTTCCCAGTGAGTACAAACAGGCGCAAAGTAAATTGCATTAGATATGAGCCCAGACTGTGCTGGAAACAATCAACGTAGGTGAGTTACTAATGAGATGACCAGTCAAGAGAAAATTTCCAGGAAAACTTCCATGGCACAGATTTGGTTAAGGTGGCCTCAGTTTGAAAGATTTATTTTCATTCCTTTTCTATTTTCCAGAAGCTTTCAGCTTACCTTTCTTAAATCCTCTGCTGTGGTCTATGGCTTTTTATTCCTATGTGATTACTTTTTATAATTCATGTAGGGCTAAAAGCCATGGGTTACACAAAGGAATAATCCACTCTCTTGGGTACCTCCAGCAAAGCTGTGTGAAATACAGATTCCTGAACTCTTTCCTCCTCCTTTTAAAAAAGAAACCATCCACATTTATTTCAGATGAATGTGACAGACCCACTCAGCAAGAGAATGTACAGAAGACTAGGACTGATTTCTTTTCTTTTTCTGAGCTGCTTCTCTCCATTCAGAGATGAAAGGAAGACTACTTCAAAGGTGCAAGGTGCAGTTTAATACATGTGAGATGTTTCCAAAAAGAAAGAAAAAGGCACTGCCTTTCAAATATAGGTTCCAAACCTTCCCTTACTTAGAAGATCCCCATAATAAATGCTTTAAACAGAATGCAGGGTCATTTCCATAAAAGACCCAGTGAAATAGCTAATGAACCATGGAGAGAACAGCTAGCCACAATTACAAGCTCTTCTTCATAAGTTTAGAAGTGTTGAGGTGAGTTGAGATATTTATTTGGGAACATAATGTGCAAAACCTGAGGAGGTTGGTGTAGAATAAGATTACTTATCTATTTTTGTAACTGTTTCTTTGAAATTCAGGAGTAAGCAGGTGATAATGTTTATCTCTGCATTGCACAAAAAATATCACCGTGGCTCTGCCTACACAACATATCCATGGTTAGTGTATTCATAACCTACTCAACTCAATTTTCTGGATTTATATTATACCTTGCCTGAAGCCTACACTATCCACAAAGACGGAGTTTGCAGAACATTTTTGCTAAGATGTTACTGTCTGGTATGTAGCTATATTTGTTAAGTGAACATAGCCATGAGAGCCATAATGTTTAGCTGCTTCATGCCATAACAAATTAATAGTCATCATATTTCTGAGTAGGATATCTGAGATTTCCTTCTATCAAGAGTGCCCCAGAAAGGCTCTCTGAGTTCCTTCAACAGACGCTGTCTTTCTGAGAGCCATTGCCAACTGCAAAGGTCATACCACACACCTGCTTTTCTGATTGTACTTGCTTGCAGTGGTGAATGAGTGGGACTTGGATGGCCAGTGCATAATTAACTAGCAATAATAGGAATGGGGTGGAGGGGATAAAGAACCCATTTAACCAGCTTCTTTATTGCAAACCAAAATGTTTTCTTCTGCTGGGAAAGTAATGAGCAAAATCCCATTTGCCTTTAGCCCAGTCTGAATTGGAACAAAACCCCTATGGAATGTGCAGTCCTGTTTTCACTGTTCCATCTTACCATCAATTGTATCCCTTAATGATCAGGGCAGCTGCACCAGGGGCCCAGGAGCCTTTGAAGGCCAGACTTTTAAATGGTCAGCATTGCTAATAAGGATTGAGGAACCTTTCTTCTCAAACACTGGTCTTTCCTGTATGGTACCTGCTCAGATTTGTTTCTCTCTGATTTCTGAGTACATCTGAAAGAGCCACCGGTGTTGTCTGCTGATTTATTTTATTTTTTTAAAAAGAAAAGAACCATGGGGACAGCTGTGTAATACCTCTTAGGATCAACCAAGTGTTCACAGAGTTCACTGAACAAGCTCTTGAATGATATAGAATTCCTTTGTTAGCTAGAATTTTCCAAAAAAAAAAAAAAAAAACCTGAGAAAGAAAGAAAGAAAAAAAAGAAGAATGTGGTAATGTATAGGAATATACATATTGAGCTTGCTGTATAGTTATACGTCTCCAGATTGCTATGTGGCTAAGTGGGACTTGCACGCTAATTAAAGAACTGTGCTGGAAGTTGGATGAAATTCTTAGGTCACAACAGGAGTATGCATCCTTTTTAGGTGAGCCTTTTTTATTTTTGAATGCCTTGCTGAAGTGTTTCAATCATATAAGTGGAGAGCAGGACAAATAAATTGGGAAGCAAGTCAGAGTAAAAATGTAACATCAGTTAATTTTGAATTCTATTAATATAAAATATATAGTTAATAAAATTGGTGTCCACCCACGCTGTGCAATGCTTTGGATGTGATTTGTAAGAGGTTCTTTAGAATATACAAGAGCATAGAAGCAGCTCATATGTCTGACACATTAGAGCAGCTACATCTACTGAGGAGCTGTATTTACATCCCTACACACGCTTCCATACTAAATCCGAAGGCTTGGATGGTCTGTGTGTTTAATGATGTCCTCTTGCTATTTGTTTAAAATGTGCAGCCTAAAATGTGACTCTGTGTGTGTGTGTGTGTGCGCGCGCGCGTGCAGGACTCTGGGTTGCTGAATGTGGCTCGAGGTGTTCTTTAAAGTTATATAAAAGGGTGCTGAGATTAAAGTTACCAGGAAGCCTGGTGGTTATAACAGCAGCACAGATTAGCAGATAAAATCTCTCATACAAGAGATCAAGATAAGAATTACCAGCTATTAATAATATTCAAAAATACCAGTGGTAAATAAAGAAGGACCTGAGGATCTTCTCTTCATGGATACAAATTCTAGCAGCTGAATGTAGTCTTAAGCAGGACTCAAGATACCTTACAAAATAGAAAACAGAAGAAACAATCTGGTAATCTTTTTATTAATAAAATCAAAAGATACATTATAGTAGGGACTGAATACTGAGGCTATAGAAGCCAAATGAACAGATTTAATTAGTGGGTAGAGGACTAGAATGCTTTTCCGCCTTACAGAGACAATTCCATCTTTGAGATCACATAAATGGTAAAAAGTCTGGATAGCATATTTTTAATACCACATAATTGTAATGATTCCTCAGGTAATCTAATAGACAGGGACAATTTGTCTCTTTATTTAATTAAATATTAAGCATCCAACATCCTTTATTTATATTCCAGACACAGGAGACTGGCTTAGTCTGTCTTCAGAAACTAGATACGATTGGACTTGGTTAATCCATTGATAGGAAACTAATAGGGCATACTGGGGCTATTAGACTAGACTAGGAAATTGAACAGCAATCTCTGTTGACAAGAATATTGCATAAATATTTCATACTAATTATATATAACTAAAGGTGTACCCATTAATTGGTTTATAACACTTCAATATGTTTTCGAAATATTCTTGTCCCTTTCAATTTGTTATACTATTAATCTGGGGTTTTTTAAGCAACACAGGTAAAAAGAAAATAAGTTTTCAACCATCTATGTTTCTGCAAATCATTTGACCGCAAGACAGATGCTGTAAGAGAATGTTCATTTTCTAGGACACTCACAGAATGCTGGATAAATTAGCACTGGAATGGCTTATAGGGAGAAAAATATGGGGCCCTGAATGGATCCCATCTATGACTCTGTTAAATTCTAGCCAACTGAATTTCTCTAGATTCCCAGGTTTCTCTGCTTTCTACCTTCTGTAATTTGAGTACTGGTTTAGCATTCTTGCACATTCTCATTTATTTGCTCCCTCTCTTCTTGGCAATCAAATGAAATCCAAGTCCTTTTACAGCAGAGGTTTATACCTGATCATTTAGAAATGAATTCCATAACGTTCTGCATGGACTATATTTTGAGTAAGAGGATTGCAGTCTTTATCTGTTCTGCTGCTCTTCTAACAAGCAGATATCCTCAATTTTACATGGATATGTCTTTGTATATATTCACTGCACTGATTATGGATTTATTACAAAATATCAGTAGCACAATGCATCCAAGTATTGTAAAATCTATCTTTATATTTCATCAAGAGATAAAGGTTCATCAGGAGACATTTAACTTTGAGTAACTAATCCATTGAGGCACTGAAAATATCCGTAGGCTGATTGTTGAAGGGAGAAAATCTGAGCTGCTTTTGTGCTAATTGCAAATTTTACAAAGCAAATTATTAATGAAAGATAGAATGCAGAAGAGAAAGGCAAAGAGCTTTCACAATATAGGTTTCATGAGAGAATGAGATAAATAAAATTTCATGTAAATATTAGATACTATAAGTGAAAGTTTTCTGGAGGAAGGTGTGTCTAATTGGGAAGAATTGGTAAATAGGAACATATTGCAAAATTTTGTCACAATTTGGTGCAGGTTTTTATTTGCTGTTAAAGGTACAAGTGTCCTGTTTCCCTTGCTATTTAATCACTGCAGTGAAACACTTCTGAGCTTGCAGGTTATGTTGGATGAAAAACTAGCCAACTATATTTTAGCCTCACATATTGTGCAAATCCAGCTCATGGGTTAGTTTATGATTTCTTGTTGTATAAACAAAGATTTATTTATTTTGTGAAAATTATTTGCTGCCCATCTCTTATCCAATGACAATTAAGTTTTGAAAAACAACTTACTTATCCATAGTACGTCACCCATGCAAATACTGAACTTAGCACAAATGTAGCCTTCTGTTAAAAAAAAAGTACTTTTTGCATAATATCAGCCATAGACTATTAGAGTAAATTGATGCATATTTTTTTTATAATTTACTGTGTCAACCCACAGAATAATCTGCATATATTGAGTCACATATTGGCCAACTTCATCTTATAGTTGTATGAAGCCAACTGATCTGAGAAGCACATCAAGGTTTGTCTCCATTGGGCTGACATCCAATAATGGTGCTGGCTATTCACTAAGTTATTCACTAATGATAGTCATTCTCTAGATAGATATTAAACACTATCTGCCTGTTACAAATTTATCAGAATTGCTTGTATGCTAGCCTTCATTTGGAAAGCCCTGACATTTCTTTTTACACATTTGGCAAACAGGTGTGTATAAAGCTAGAGTGTTCATTACAAATTATTTGTCTCTGCCTCTTTTTGGCAAGAAAGCTCTGGTGGTGTTGAACCATAGAAAAACCCTTTTTCTTTCTGATAGAAAATGGCTTATTAAGTAACAGGCTACCCCACTGGTGCTGACTCAGGCAGAAACTAATGAACACCCTGGCTGGCCATTTGAAATTTATTGCACCTATTAATTACAACCATTAGATGCAGCCAGTGAAATTTTTATAATGAGGACCCTTGCGACTTTGCTTTCCTAGCAGCAAATTAACTGTGTATATGAAGGCTGAGGAGGGGAGAGAGGGTTAGAATCAATGGCATCAGCATACTTTACAGAAGCAATGTTTTAATTAGTGGTTCTCTGCAAACACTGCAGCCTGAAACTCCAGCTGAATATGCATCATTATTTCCCATTAAAGAGACAATGCTTCCCTTTACTAATTGACTTTATTTCCTTTTAAGGTTTTTTTAAAAAAAGCAGAAGTTGAATACTTTATGTCTGGGTTTGAATATATTGGGTGAGGGGGATTGTTGTTAATGAAATTCAGAGTTGATAATTAAAATAGAAGTTAAAAATGGGGATAAAACAAAAGGGAAAGTACCTCTATCTGTCTCACGTTAGCACTCCACCTTTATTTAGAGGTGCTCAAAGTAGTATCATATGTTGCAATGATTTCATACTTAATACAACCTGTGGGATAAACTTCAATTGAGTGAAAATATATCTTTATTGGTCATGGAATATAAATTGAATCCTAAATAACATTTAGTGCCCTAGTTACCAATTATTTTCATGGTGATTCTGGAATCAATTAAAGGTAAATCTGACCTCTAATTCAATATTGGATAGCCATGACCTACCAGCTGGATGCTAAAGTCTAAGAGATTCCCATTCCAGTTGCAAAGTTCCCTAAAGATTTCCAGCAAGCTAAGAGAGTATGAGCGTGACGATATTTTCAGCAAAATTATACAAATCCAACTTCTGCTCTAAGAACACATTTTGCCACACCATTGTCCATTTCTACTTATTAGCGATCCATGATATTTGCCTTTTCCCCTGCCTTTGCTCCTTGCTGCACTGCCCAACTGCAGATAATACTCTACCCGACTCTGTAGTCTCTTCCCCAAACCCCAAAAACTTTAACCTTAGACTGTCTCCTATTGACCTCACCCCTTTCCTAAGAGGTCTGTAGGGGGCGTGCATAAGCGCACCAACGTGCCTACCGTCCCTGTCCTATTGTTTCTTTTATTTTTCTTATGTGTACCTATTTCATGTATTCATAACTATGTATATACTTATACCTATTATCTTGTAAGGAATTGACAAATCAAATAAATAAATAAATAAATAGATTGTGGCAGCACCTAACCCATCTTGATTGAGCTTAAAAAGATAAATGGTATCACATATGGTTAGTATTTGAATGGCAAACCAGAGCTGTAGGCTAACATCCTGGAAGTAAGCACTGGTAAAACCACTTTGATATTGTTGCCAAGAAATGTAAAAGGGCATATCTATGAAGTCACTAAGTGTCAGTTTTGGTTTGAAGGAAACTTTACCTGCCACAGTAGAAGAAAAGTGTATAGTTATCTAGATACTTACACTTACAAGTTACACCTTTGCAATTCGTTTCTTTTTCATCAAGTCACCCTAAGTTCAAGGACTATTTTATTTATTACATTTCTATGCTACCTATCTCATTGTTACAGCAACTCTGTATAGCTTATGTTAAAAAAGGTAAAAAGATACTAGAATATAATTAAAATTAGTAAAAATTTAATAGAAGAGATTGAATAGAAAATCTAAAAACCAAGATGGGCAACCTGGTCAGCCACCACCACCATAGGAGCCCCCTGTCAGGGCTGCAGGCCAAGTGACAGAGCCTAGTTTCCAGACTCTTCCAGGAGACCAGGAGTGTGGAGGCAGACCTCACCTCAGATGGAAAAATATTCCAGAGAAAGGGACACAGCAGAAAAGAAATATTTAATTAACTATTGACTATGTTATGTGTACCTTATCTTTGCAGTACCTTTTCCAAAAGCTAGTCACGATACACCTTTATTAATAAACACCGTCTTAACACTTAGAAAGGGCTGTACTTCTATACTGCATTGCTTATTGAAGACTCCAGGTTCAATTTTTCCATCTCCAAGTAATATTGGAAAAGTCTCCAGTCTGAAATCCTGGATTGTTACTACCAGTCAGTGCAGACAACCCTGAACTAGATAGATCACAGGTCTGATTTGCTGTAAGGCTTTTCTTATATTTCTCTTTAATGCACTGAGACAATTTCCTAATTTTCTCTTATCATTATGTAAACATATTAAAAGATCTTTGTTATGTTAAATGGCATCCAGACACGTGGATATATCTGTTCATTGTACAGGACATAAATGGGATACCCTTGTGGCAAAATACCAAATTCAATCATTTCAGTGAGGGATGGATTTCATCTGATTTGATGGAAGGGCGCTTGTATTACAAGCATTCGAGAGATGCAAATCATCCCAAGATCAAGATTTTTCATGATAGCAGCAACAAAATGCTTAAATATGTGATGACTTTATGATGCCTGTATGATCACTACCTATTTTTTTAGAACGTAGGTTAGAATGATGTCAATTGTTTGCAGAAAGATAATGGCTATCAAAATCATATTCCAGGACCAGAATTCACCCGCAATATTTTGCAAATATTAGTTAATCATCTGCATACATGGATACTATTAAGTAGTAGAAATAAGTCCTTTAGTAATGATGGCTGTGCTTGATATGAGGGCTGAGGGCCACATTACTCATAACGGCAATACTGATTTTAGTGAGGATTTGAGGAGGGTTGTTTGATAGTGGTTTTTATGTAACTTTAAGATGACCAGTATAGTTTTCACTTGTTTCCTGTTAAAAATGGGAAAAGATTCCAATTGCTTTAAGCCATGATACTGCATATAGCCACAATCATTCCAATTATATTTAAGTGTGGTTTATATATCCAACTTTTGTGTCAGAAGTCAAAATAAGAATGCAAAAACTGCCCATTATTTGTCCCTGCTTTAATGTGTTCTTTTTGCTCCAGTTTCTCACAAAGGGTTTTAACAAATTGGATCCCTTCCTTTCCTCATTGCTGACTGAATGTGTGAAAAGAGTAAAGATTTCCAATTTCAGCAGCAGGGCTTAACTGTTAGGAAGAGCAAAAACCTGGCGAAATCGGTAATTGTTGGTCTAAGGAATTGGTCTGTCCAGCTGGTTCAGAAAGACATTTATTAGGGCTCAGGAAAAGTGACATTATTAAAGTGAGCATGCTGATTTCAGACAGCTCCCAATTCATCACTCTGACAGTGACAAACACAGCCTGAGGTTAAGCAAATGACTACAGAGAATTCTTTGGCTTTACATTTTTAATATTCACTGTGTTTTCTTGGCTGCAGAGAGTCCTATTCAAAGGATCTTCTTCCTTGAATAGAAAGGGCAAAGCAGGGCCATGAAACATGCTTGGATTTTGCAAATCAAGTAGGGCCTCTGTCATTCCCCTCACTCTAGTTCATTTATCTTGCACCTGAATGGAAAGCGGAGGGTCAATTTTTAAAGGCTCCATGTTACAAGCTTTCCTAAATACACTAATAACTCCCTAATGGAATTGGGACTTCTGTCACTCAGACCACCCAGATCTCCAGGCAAACAAATGGTTTCTGGTACTTTTGAATTCTCCTCAATGCTCCCCTCCTCCATTTCTATTCCCAGGGAATCTAATACTGCAATACACAAAGTGCCTTGTCTCTGCTACCATCCTCCTCTCAATGGTAACATGATGTACTGTCAATGGAGCTATCCTTGAAAACAGCTGAGAAGCAAAATTGATAACACAATTTTGTCAATATGCATAGGATCAGAGGCTATCATGAATTTGTAGCAACTGGAGCCTGTGATGCTCTATGAGCTTTCTTGTTTATTTGTAGATGTTTCATTTACCTGACTATGTAACATCATCAGTACTAGCTCTGATAAAGTTCGTACTGATGTTACCTAATTAGTTAATTAAAGCAAGCAAAACAGATGAGCTCTGACAATACCTCAGAATCCACAGTTCAACTCTGAGCTATGTATTCTCTTCTGTTTTAGCACCTATACTCATTATAATTGGACATCCAAATATAATTCTAAATACATGTTTCTTTTGAATTTAAATGCTTTAAATGTCCTACCTATAGCCACTAGTTTGAAAGATGGGCTTAGTTCCTTCACTGCGTTATAGCCTGCTTCTTCCCAGAGCTTAAGTAGATATCCTTGCCTTCTTTGATCATTTTTGTCCTGAGTTATCAGTGAATAGCTGAAGAGAGGTCAAATGGACTATTTAGGCCCTTGAGTATAATCCTTCTCCAGTTTATGTTTATCCAGCCTCCCTTTTTACTATTGAAATTTTCTTTACCATTAATAGGTTGAGATTAATAAACCAATGAAGGTTTGAACCAATGTTTTCCTAGTCCACCATTAATTACATAACAAAGATCTTTTTATCTACATCTTTTAATCATAGTACCTCAAATCCTCACTTAATACATACAAAATCCAGAACCCATTAATCCCGTGTAACTGAAATTTTAAGAATCTTCATTCTAGCTTTATTAGCAAAATTTTGGCTGTTGCAGCATTGCCACAATTAACCACCATCACATGACTGTGATTTCTGATGCTCCCTGCCAATGTCTCACAAACAAAATCAATGGGGAAGCCAGCAGGGAGTCAGAAATTACTCCTACTGCCTCTGCTTTTTTGCTTTCCCATGGTCATTCAGCTTCTCTGTTTAGATAAGGAAATATCTCTGAAAGGATGACCCAACAGATCATGGCTTGTCTAATAACTTTATTCTTGAATGAAGGCAAATATATGTGTCCCAGGATAATGTCACAGGATCAAATCTGGGTTGATCACTGCGACAAGAGGTTTAGTCTTCCGAGCTTTTGGACTCGTGCTGGAGCCCATCTCAATTAGTGCAAGCAGATTGAATACTTTCAGCACCTCTCCAGGAACTAGAACATGGGCTCCAGCACATGGCACAGGACCTCTGGTCCCAGTGACTGACCTCTGGTCCCAGTGACTGACTCAGATTGGAACAACTCCTTCTGTATTTTGTTCTTTATTCTTTACTTTAAGAACCAGCCATTAAGGATCAAACTAAAGGCTCACCCAGTACAGAATTCTGTTTCTGTAATGGCCACTGTATGTCTCTGGGAAGCCAACAAGCAAAAGACAAAGGGAATGCCATACCTTCCACTCAAGCTCCTCAGTTTTTATGTTTTGGCTATTTTTGCTTTGATTCTTAAACTTTGGGTACATATGTTTCTAGAAAAAGAAGAGAGACATGTTTATAATAAATACATGTTTGGCAATGATAGAACTGCATTTCATATTACAACCAGTCATCTAGAATTGGCAACCAGATTAAAGGCAGATTATCATGTTTATATATACCATCTAATAATAGTTATCTGGCTGACTTATCATAAGAATCATTAAAATTATTATACTGCAAGTATAAGTCACTAAAAATTAACAACAAAGTTTTAAAATTAAGAGAGGATAAGATATTTACAGGGGGAGACAGCAAACAAATAATACACGAATCAAGACATTGTTGTACAAGTAACAGAACATATGTGATGGACTTCATGATGAAAATTACACAATCACATCATAACGAACATGTCAACATTTGAAATCATTGCTGCTTGGAAAAGATATTTATTTTGTTCCTAATGCCTATTTAATATATTTAGATATGATAAGCAGGAACTTATCACTTAAAAAGTTCTCACTTAGATATTCACTTACTGAACCTCATTTAGAAATATCATCTGGAATAACATATCTCTCAATTGTATGATTCATACAGTAAATTACACTAAGATATTATTTTCTCAGGTATAAGTAAATCACTGTCAAAAACATATATTGTAATACAAATCACAATGGCTGAATTTATACAACCAGATTATGTATGAACAGTGTGCAATGTATCAATCCAGCCAAAGTCTCTTAGTGAATATATATGGAATTCTGACATTCAGTAATAAAATAGGAGATACAAAAACCCAACCGTAGAATCCGTATGATTTGGCTAGTTTCCCAATAAGGTAAAATAAATAAAGTTTCATAATGAAACATGGTAATACATGTAGAATATGAAATTAGTCATAGGCATATCAGCAAGACAAGTGCAAAATGGGAAGCCTTCTTAATAAAATATCAACTACATATTCTTCTCTTCTCTGTCAAAGGATTTAAATATCTGTATCATTTTAAATATCTGTATCTGTTATTAGGTATTGACTGAATGTGCATAAGATCACTGCAGCCTACTTCAAGTCTCTTACTTCTTAGAGACTTGGTTGCTATAAGATACTAGGTTAGAAAAAGTTGTACTACTAAATGGCAGGAAGGAAATGGAATCAAAGCAGAAGGTCCTTTTAGGGAACAACACAGGAAGTTCCATTTTACCCACTAAGCTGCTATCCATCCAGCTTATTATTGACATATCTGACTTATTGACTGATATCTCTTTGTGCCTTGCCAGGATTTCACATAGAATTTCTCCTTGTCTGGAAGTGCACAGATCTGAAGCTGGGAACTTCTGCAAGCAAAACCTATGATGCTGCTGTACCACAACTCTTCCTTTTTCCATCCCATTGTAAACATTACTTATTATATAGAAGCATCAGTAGACCAGTAAACAAAACAATTCATATTTTGTTGATTTACTTAATAGTAGTTATTCTTCAACCTTCCTCTGAATGTTTGATTAGCTATCTTTTATTTAACAAGAAACGTTAGCATAAGAAAATAAGGAGAAGAGCAAAAGTCAGATTATATACTGTAACATTCTCAATTTGTGCAGAGACTCATGTATACATATGCACATAATATACTTACAAGCTCCTAGGAATGGATATTTACTCATTTATATTGAAAGTCTTATAGTTCATATTTAGCTATAATCTGCTTCTCAACAAACTCTACCCATAGGTTCCTCTTTTCTATAGACTAGCAGAATCCAGTGCAGCTCTGAATGTGTCTGAATCACCATATAGCTGCATGTTTTGCCCTACAGATGGCAATTTAACTTCCTTATTTTTTGATGGTTGTGAGGCTCTGGGAATGTGTGTATAGTTCATGCATTTTGGATCCTCTCTCTTGCTTGAAAGCTTATGTTTTTAATTAAATTTGTTAGATGGAAAAACTGTTAAGACAGAGTGACCTTTTGCCCAATAGACTACTCATCTTACAATGCTGTATCATAGGATTCCACAATCTGAGAGCAGAGTCGGTGTGCATGTTTTCTTCTAAACTTAACAGCAAGTTGAGCATCTATTCTGAAAACTTTATTTAAATCTACATTAAGTTTTAAAATCTTCCATTTGGAACTGGGCCAACGCCACCCAGCTGGCTTTCATGCCTAAGGGAGGCCTACAGTCTCACAGTCTCTTCCTTTTTAAAACAGTACCTGTTATTCCAGTGATACATCATTCTGCTGTAGTGAGTTGTGATCTCAGTCTCATGTTGTAGAAATGGGGTATCAAAAAGTTATTATTGTGGATGTGACAGTGTGATCAAACCTCCACTCGCTTTTTGCATGCAATATACCTAAAAGGGCTGGGGCTTTGATCCCATGATCACAGCCACCATCTTGAATTTTTTGAAACCTCCCTAAAAGGATGCCCCTGAATGGATAGTTGTGACTGGGTGGATGCATGGAGCAGTAAGAAAGCCTCACATGCTCTATATCAAACTCTTGTGTTGATATTTTTCTACCCTGGTCCTTGATGCTGGTATTCTAATCCTAATTGGTGGCAGCAAAACTGTAGGTGAGTAAGGAATGAGCTCACCTTGTAGCTGCCAAACCAACCTTCCAAAAGCTTCATTTGACTGATCTTTGCTCTCTTTCAGCTGCTACATCCAGAAAACCTTTTTCTATTCACAGAATAAAAGTGGCAGAGAGATGCAGTAAGATGAGGACTGTCTGTTTGACAAACCTTGCAGACAGGAAGCCTCATTAAACAGCCTCTTGCCATTGTTCTGTGCATTTCAAAGGAAATATCTAGACTTTATTTAAAGCAGGAGCCCAGCAGACAGGTATACAGAGAAATCTGTCAAATAAAGCTGATGGGGGAAGGGTAGTGAGAGGCTGCAGCTGCAGCCATGAATTAAAAGGGCTGGGCTTATCTGTATTGGGGCTGCTTTGTGCTGAAGGCAGACTCCTTCTCTGGAAAGACAAGGTCAGGCTGAAGCAGAGAGGATAAAAGTAGTGTCGGTTGGTTCCCAGGTTACTGGATGGAAGGGATGCAATTGTCACTGCTGTGTGGAACGGACTGATCTAAGGTGCTGAAGGGCTCTTTAATTAATGCTGAGCGGTTGTGTTTGAAGCTAGAAGGTCAGTCAAATATTCCCGGTAACCTTGGATGGCTTAATCATGCCCTCAGTACTAGCTGAGCTATTGAAAAGCAACCATCTCAAACAGGATTTTGGCTTTTGCTGCCTCTTTTTTTCTTCTTAATCTGGCTGAGGTAATTCACAGATGTCGAACGCTCCACTTAGGTGGGGGCAGTTTTTGGCAGGGGTGCAGTCAAGCCGTTTAGGCTTGGCATGTTTGGTTTTGCTTCACAACCTTTGTGTGGGCCAAAGAATTATTAGGCCTCTGCTAAATGCTCTGTGACCCTAACAACCAGTTTTGGCTCTATACTTATTTTTAAAACATAAATAAATAAAAATAACTAAAGCTCATTAAGCAGAGGGATTGCTGAGCAACAGTTCATATTGCCTTGTGTTATACCTTGATAAGGCTGGACTTGAGGCTAATATTTCTCTGGAGACCAGTAAGAGATCCTGGGCTGCCTGGAGCAAAGAGGAGCGTCCCTTCTCAGCTGCCCAGTTTGGCTGCTGATTGTTCCTTCAGTACTGGTGATAAGCAGTGCAAGACATCTTCTACTGCACCCCTGAGTATCAGATCATCTTAGATGGTCAGAACAGGCCATAGAGCAATTCTATTTTCCTACCTCTGCTGCCACTCTGCCTGGTACTGTTTTTCTGTCCATTCAGACAGACTCGACAAAGCAGTCCACCTGCCCCAAAGGAAGATCACAGATGATCCTCATCAGGTCTGGGCCGTAATAATAGTATGTTTCTTTTTTCCCGTTCTTTCTTTTTATGCTTTGTCCTTTGTTCTTTTCTTGTCCCAAAGGTGTTTTTCAAAAAGGAATTAGACTTTGTTTTTTTTTTCTCCCTTGAAAGTGTTTTGCTTCTCAACTAAGAAGCATCTTCTTCAGAAGAAGAACCAAACTGAAGAAGCTTCTTGGATAAGAAGCAAACATTTTCAAGAAACATGTCAGAAAATTTCTCCTTAGTTCTAGGTTTCTTCTTTCCTTGATTAATTTCCATTCATTGCTTCTTGTCTAGCTTTCAGGTACTTTGGAGAACAGGTTGACCTGTCTTCTTTGTGGCAGCTGTTCAAATATTGGAAAACTGCTCTCAGGTCACCCCTAGTCTAATCTTTTCACTAGATTAGACATACCCAATTTCTACAACCATTCTTCATGTTTTAGCCTCTAGCCCCTAATTATCTTTGTTGCTCTTCTCTGCACTCTTTCTAGATCTCTATATTTTTATATTGTGGCCACTAAAACTGGATGCAAGTATAGTCTTATCAAGGCATTATAAAGTGGTTCTAACATTTCACATGATCTTGATTCTGTCCTTCTGTAATTGCAGCCTAGGACTATGTTAGCTTTTTTGGTGGCTGCAGCACACTACTGGTTCATATTTAAGTGGCTGTCCACTAAGACTCCTAGATCTCTCTTGCAATTACTGCTATTGAGCCAAGTTCTACCTATTCTATACCTGTGCATTTGTTTTTCCTTGCCTAAATGTAAAACCTTACTTTCCTCACAATCGAATTCCATTTTATTAGATAGAGCCCGTTGTTCAAGTCTGTCGAGATCCTTCTGTATCTTGAGACTATCTTCTGAGGTGTTGGCTATTAGTATTAGTAGACAACCTCTTTGCTTGGGGGGTTATACTTGGGGTGGGGTAATCCTGGTTTTGCCCTATTTGGGAATTCACTAAGAACATATAAGACTGTACTTTATTATCAGCCCAAATAAATCTACTGTGGGGTGGAGGCATTCTTGCTGAAGTTAAAGAGCACAATTTACCATACTGTTGCTATATTGCTTTATTGATAAATATATGTTTTTCTCTTTTCAATTCAAGCCCAAAGCCACCTAGCCAGTTTCCATGCCTAAGGAAGGGTTAGAACCAGAGTCTCCCCAATACCAATCTGTCATCTTAATTACTACCCCATGTTAGCTCTCACACATCTCTGTATATATAAGTTCCAAAATCTATTATTTGAGTTCCATATGTTTAGGAAACCTGGCTACTTAATACGTGAAAACCAAGAGTAGATTAATAGGGTAGGCTATGTTAGGATTGTTGCTGAGGATAGTGCCTATGTGACTGACCTGTGTCCCAGCATGAGTTTTTGTGCGCTCTTTTTAATAGAGCTTCTTTCCTTTGTTTGAAGAAGGATCCCTTATCAAGTGTCTTAAAGCAATGCTGGCTTGGGGAATTCTGAAAGTGGAAGCCCACATCTTAGAATTGCCAAGGTTGAAAAATATTGCTCTAGAATAGATATCTTCTCTTCCCACCTTTGATTCAATGAAATAGAAATGCAAGATTTTAACAGTTCTGCTCTGTGTCATGTGAAGTGTTCAATTACACTAACTCCAACAGATTTTGAGGTTATTGAGTAACCCATTCAAAAATGTCTAAAATTTGGGTGCATGAAGGGCAGAATTTATAAAAGCAGCATACAGTTATAATTGAGTGATTCAAACTAAATCTCATCGTAACTCATTCACTTTGTATAAAGATAACAATTGCTGTGCTGGATCTCTGATCAAAGACCACTGGTAATTCTATCACTAAATATAATTTTATTCTTTTCTGCTTTTTACTTCGTAAAGGGCTTTGGCTTGAAAAGTGATGCTAAAATATTTTAAGTAAAATATTGCACTGCTAATCATCACAATGGATAATTAACTACAGAGTTCTTTAATACTAATATTCAGCACAGTGTACTATCTTTCAGATCTTTAAGGGTTTTTTATATTATATATTATTTTAGTTTTTGGAGAGGTGCTGGTTGTACTCACTCTGCTTGCACTAATTGAGATTAAGTTTGGGGAAATATTGTGTAAGCAGTCACATGGTGATGCAGGATTCTAAATTCAGAACATCATAGCCAAAATTGCTTGGATGTCTGCAAAGTAAAGATAATCACTGCATTACAGAGAAAACAGTCCTCATAAGGAAGATTCAAAAGTATGACATGAGTATTACCATTAGCCTATTATCTCTACAATCTCCTAATCAGAATTTATTGAATAGAGAAGATTGCTTATTAAAGGTTTCTTTCCAAAATACTACTTAATTGAAGGGGAGAATCTGCCCCCCACCCCGGAAATGCTAATGCACTAAGTTTTTGTGTCCATGTTTAATCTTATAATATTTCAAAGGTAATAAAACATATGTGCTATTCCTATTCCTTACTGAGTCATTGGTAGACGTTCTTGGAATGCTGTACCAGCCACCAGCATATTGATTCTTAGGTTTTTATGTTTTTAATGCTAACAATGAAATGTACTTTGTGCTCACTGTGAGACTCAAGTGTACAACTCTAAGGCTAACTACAACAAATTACATTATGGCTTAGTGTATTGAGTAAATATATCAAGTGTGGCTTGTAAAATGTGATTTATAGTATATTTTATTACATAAATCCAGCCAACAAATCATGGTTAAACAAGATATGGGTGAGCATAATGTGTAATTTCAGCTAGCCGGGTTAATGATATAAGGGAAATGAATACTTACTGTACATAAGTGATATTGAGAACCAGAAATATGTAAAAATGAGACAAAGAAGTAGTGGAAAAGTTTAAGATTACAATTACTGAATAGAAAAAGGGTAGAAGTCACAATTATATGTTTATTCTTTTTTTAAAAAAAACATTCTTGCTTCTCTATTTCTTATTTTCCATGCTTGCTCTTGTTTGTTTTGTATATTTTATTAAATTAAAAATTATGATAAAAGAGAGAGTTAGAAATTTATGAAGGCTTTTACAGCAGCCACAAGAAGATAATATATGAGTCACTGGACACTGACTCATTGATAACATGGCATGATAGAGATGGGATTAAATAATGTAGCTTCTAATTCCTAGTATGACATACAGAATAGAATGAACTGTGTTTTTTAAAGTTATATTTTTACAATAATAGTATAGTTTTGAAATTAAGTTGCTGGTTGATGGGGAGGGAGAAATAAATCAAAAAGAGAGGAAGATTGCTTCTTACGTTTGAGCACCGAGTGATGTAACAGCAGCTTGTCTTGTTTCAAAACATATTCTTGTCATTATTAGTTTGTTTTTGCCTCCTGTGGGGACAAAATTGTTTTTCCAATCCTATTTTTGGTTGAATAAAATTCAAAGAAAGTATAACAGCCAATGAACCCTGAAAACAGATTTAGTTATGATTCATGTAATAGTGACTTCCCTTAAAATGTAATTTGTGAATTAATTACCTTTTAAAAAGTTAATTCAAGGGTATAATATCCTTCATATTTATATAAGGAATAAGTTATATTAAAGTAATAGCTATTTTCAAATCTCATCTCACCTTGGAATACTCACCTCTAATGATCTAAGTGCTAGAGCCCACTGCAACTACATAGCCAAAAAGGCATTAAGAGTTGTTAACCTAATCCTACGTAGCTTTTTCTCTGGTAATATCACACTACTAACCAGAGCATACAAAACATTTGCTAGACCAATACTCGAATACAGTTCATCAGTCTGGAACCCACATTACGTATCTGATATTAGTACAATTGAGAAAGTCCAGAAATATTTCACAAGAAGAGTTCTCCACTCCTCTACTCATTGTAGAATACCTTATGCCACCAGACTTGAAATTCTAGAACTAGAAAACCTTGAATTACGCCCGTCTTCGGGTCTGATTTAAGCATGGTATATAAAATCATACATTGCAATGTCCTACCTGTCAATGAATACTTCAGCTTCAACCATAACAACACAAGAGCACACAATAGATACAAACTCAAAGTTAACCGCACCAAACTTGATTGCAGGAAATACGACTTCAGCAATAGAGTGGTCAATGTCTGGAATACTCTACCCGACTCTGTAGTTTCTTCCCCAAACCCCAAAAACTTTAACCTTAGACTGTCTACTATTGACCTCACCCCTTTCCTAAGAGGTCTGTAGGGGGCGTGCATAAGCGCACTAACGTGCCTACCGTCCCTGTCCTATTGTTTCTCTTATTCTTCTTTTATTTTTCTTATATGTACCCATTTCATGTATTCACAACTATGTATACACTTATACTTATTATCTTGTAAACAATTGGCAAATCAAATAAATCAAATAAATAAAAAATAAATAAAAAATATTACTGGAAATTTCAGGGAATGAATCTGGGATTCTCTATGTGTAAAACGTATTCTGCCCACAAACTAAGGTCTCACTTTAGATGCAAAAATGTCAGATGCAAAAAACAAAATCCATTTAAAATAGAATGTTTGTAGGTTCCTATCTGACTAGCAACCGGAAATATTGATCCAAATTTACAGCAAGAGATGTCTTGTTTGATAGAGAGGAAACATCCCAATCCTTTCTCTCTTTTATCTTACTCGGTATAGATTTCCTTTGGATGCTCCTGTCCCCTTGCCTGTTCTAGAGGATGCCCCAGTTCACCTTTGCTTGCTTCTGTGGGCTCCATGGCTTCTGCAAGGTGAAGGGGAAACATGAAGAGTCCAGTTCTGAGCGAGAAACTGCAGTTTGAAAAAAGAAGGCTTTTCTTTTCGGGGTTCACTTAAATGTGAATTGGAAAAACATGCTTACTGCAATTACTTGGTATGTTGTTATTGCCCCTTTCTTTGAGGCTTTCTTTCATGGCTTGTTCACCCTTTGGGCTGTTTGTGTCAATGGGTTGGATAGGCAGAAAAAATATTGGTGTGACTGGATAATTTTTTAAAGAGTATCGCTTTATAGATTTAGAAATGTCAATGAACTGATGAGCCAAATAAATAATATGTATCCCACTGCATGACTCTGTGTGAGTGTGTGCGCGCAAGTGTAATTGGGCTTTGGGTTTTCTACGGAAAATCTACCCTCCCTCTTTTGGGTCTCCCATGGAGCTTGATGGATTAGCTTAGGAAGGTACACTGATAGGAAGAGATGAACCTGCTATGAATGATAGCCTTTTTTATCAGCATCAGGAATGGGAAGAAAAGAATGTGTGTGAAAGATATTAATCTGCTTTATTACATTTATTTTTCTCTCCTTGTTTTTCTTCTCTACAGATTACGGAGGTGGAGGAAAAATGACTCAATACAAAGGACAAACATTACAAAGGAACATCCAAAATCTATCTGGGGAAATGACCATTCTACAGTTTCCTAGTTTGAATTATGTTGACCTCTAGAGACTCTAGATATTGATGATTTTTTTAAATTCAATTAATTTATTGAGATACATCAGCCATTCCCAAACTGGAATGTGTTATAAGTATTGGACAACAAGCCAGCTGAGTAACTTTGGGCCAATCACTCTCTTTCAGCCCAAACCACATCATAGGGTGGTTGTTGTTATAGGGAAAATAGGAGGAGGAAAGAGTATTTAAATATGCCTTAGGTTACCTACAAAGTAGTAAAGGAGAGATAAAAGTTAAACAAACAAACAAACAAGGAAACTCCCTTTCTGGTTGGGACTCTGTGGAATGAAGCAGGTTAAAGGAAACTACTGTATAGATTTGTTTAGCTCTTTTGCTAGAGAAGAGCCTTTGACAGAATCAGGCTGTTTTCTTAATTTGGTTTAAACCAAACACACAATATTGCTCACATTTAGAATAATAAAGATGGAATAGATCATTTAGGCTATCTAATTGCCTTCCCTGATATAATCAAATATATTTGATGTATGGTTAAGAAGAAAGGACTGCCTTAGATTATAAGCAAATCCATTTAAGGCTTGATTTGACAATATTCATATGTTTGTACTGGGTCATTTTAATGGCAGTTTTGGCAAACATTTTGATATATAAAATCTGGTAGATGCTCCTTTCATGATCTAAACATGTTCAGCCCATTTCAGTCACTGAATGCAATCAAGAAAGATAAGCTAGTAGTTTTCATTAGAATTAAAATACTATGCAATTCCTCTTATGTGTAAACTATAAATGCACTGAACTTCAGCCGATGATAAGTTAATTGTAGGTTTGGATCCATATTTCTCTTTAAAAATGCTGCTTTTGTATTACTTAAAGCATTTTTCTCAAATCACAGCACAACTGGATGAAAAGGAAACAAAAAAAACCCTCTATTTTTGTAAAGTAAGGAAGGAAAGTGGAAATCAGTCCATTTGTTTTTTAGCAGAAATGAATGAAGAAACATGCAGTTAAGGCATGGGAACAGTTGTCTGTGGGGAGTAGAACAATATTTATGGAATAGTCCTATTTTCTCCATTGCTTGCCATGCATTTCTTGTTGCAGAATCATTTTCTGTCAGTAAAGTAAGCACCTTTTCTTAGGACTTCTTGAACTTTACAAAGCAGGTAGAAACCCCACTGAATAGAGCTATGTAATACGCATTTCTATATATTTAACTTTGGGGCTATATAGTGGCAAACCTCTTACCGGTATTGATAAATATAATCTGAAATTTTATTTTGTTGGGACATTCCAAAATAGTTTCCTAGGAGGCAAAACTTAGGAAAAATTTATATTACTTGAATCTATAACTTCAACTGGTGCAAAATGTGGCAGCATGAGCAGTTATACGTTCAGGTAGAATACACGCTCCACCTCTGCTTTGGGAGTTCCATTGGTTAATAGTGTTGTTCCAGGTCCAATTCAAGATGCTGGTGTTGATCTTTAAAGCCCTTCATGGCATATGACCAGGTTTTTGGAGGGACCGCCTCTTCTGGATTTCATTTGCCTGCCCCAACAGATCCAGCAAGGGAGGTCTCATATGATTTCCATCAGCTAAAGAGCTACATTTGGCAAGTCCTGGCTGTGAGCCTTTGCTGAGGTGTGGAATCTTCTACCTCCTGAGGTAAGTTTAGCTTCATCATTAGAGCTTCCAATGATCCCTTAAAACCTGGCTATGCCAGCAATCCTGGGAAGCCCAAAGGATGGGTGGACTTATGTGGTGGCTTTATTATTAACACTACTTTGTCTGTTGTTTCCTTGTACATTTATTTTTATAGTTTTTAATTTTTATAAGTGGTTTTAACTTAGTATTTATTCATTACTTTTTACCTTTATTGTACACTTCCCAAAGTCACTTTTGGTAAGATATGCAGCTATAAAAATTGGATAAAAAGATATATTATATAAATGTAGGTCTGCTTTGGAGTAAGAATGTGATCAAGTATTTAATTTGCAGAACACTAGTTAGCTACAAGACAGGAATATTTATGACAGAGCTATCTAATTTTTTGTTTGCTTGTTTGTTTTGACAGAGTTGTTTCTGCCAAAAAAATGTATTGCATTCTTTTAACAAGTTTGTGTGGCTTGATGGAAGTATAGAAGACATGCACAAAGTATGGAAATTAAGACAAGAAAGAAAAGCCATTCAAATTCCTTGTTGCAAACTCTTCTTGAAGATTACACAATGAAAACTATATGAAATTACATGTGACCTTCTCCCTAGTATTCAATATTCTGTTTGCATGACTAATGCAGGAATTTTAAGCTGTGAACCGGAATGAAGTTAATCCAATAATTCTAGTATTGCCAACTTTGTAATTTAAAAATTAATATATATCACATTTATTATAACTTGTATAATTACCGAATTCCACATTTATTCTAGATAGAAAAGATCATTTAACAAAATAATTTCCACAGATACATTTGGGGTTTTATTTTTAGGTTTTTGTTTTTTGTTTTGCAATGAAGGTGATATATTACTATAAGAGAAACTATTTCTGCTTAGTAAATATTTCTGGGTTAGTAGTTATCATTTTTGGGGAGAAATGTGTTAAATTGGTATTTAAATGTTTTAATTATATGAGTACTCAGGATGTTGCTCTCAAAACACAAAAATCAAGGAATCATCTATTTCTTGCTGTAATTGTACTGACAAACAACACCGTTTAAAATGAAGTGCCTGGGTGGTCAGTTACTATACAAAGTTATTAAAAATTCAAGCTTTCAAAAAAAAAAAGATTAACATTTACCTGAACATTCAAACTATAACAAATTTTCAATTCTCAAATATTGGAAAAGTTTTTGCTAATACATTGAATAAAATTACATTATCAGGGTTTTTTGTTAATACAAAATAAGACAGAGCCAAATCTTGCAATACTATAGAAACCAATAGACCTTATATATGCAGTATGCAAAATTATATGCTGTAATGTTTTTACATTTGTAGTTTATGAAATTATTGATAATATAAATCTATTGAATGTATATGCAGTTAGTTTGCACAATGAAGTGTATGGGTAACTAAATGACACACTTATATAGAGACATTACTAATTATTTAATCTATTAACTATTGGTAAATTTTCTAGTTATTTACATATAGCTATACCATAGTCTAAATTTCACCTGAATTATGCTGATGGTTAGGAATTATGCTAATTATGCTGATAGTTAGGAATTTCATGTTGATTTCAAGATCTGCTATGTCCCCAGAAATAAATAAATGTAACATAGAAATGGGCCCAAGGGGTGTTTGTGCATGTGTGTCTCTGTGTGTGTCTGCGTGTCTGTGTGTGTGTGTCTGTGTGTGTGCGTGCACGCAGGTGTGTGTGTGTGTGTGTGTGTGTATACACACACACACACACACACACACACAAACATGCACACACACACACACAAACATGCACACACACACACACACAAACATGCACACATGTATGTGCACATATAGAGCATGCAGGACAAAGTAGCTATTCTCAGGGAAAGAAATGAGACATATGTTGAAATGCTTTTTTGTCAACCACATGAAAGCAAGCTCTTTCCCCCCTTTGAGAAGCTGCTCAGTATGTTTATATACGTTCTATATAATTTCTATACCTCTAACCACATCTTTCTTGTGGGAACAATAATATTGGCAGCTTTGAAGATAACAGTGATATTGTAGGTATTTGGGACTGAAGATAGTTATTTACATATAACTATGGTAAATGTCACTAAGCATAACTTTAAATCCATTCTTTTTCATACGCAAGTTAAATACATATTTTGTGACTAGTTTTCATCAATGACCTTTCCAGAAATGTGCCTCCTAGCATTTGCTAGATGAGGGGCTAATTATAATGGTTCCTATTTTCTCCTACTGCAATTTAAGAATGCTGTAACTAATTGTTAAATTTGAAGTTGTGTCACATAGGTGTTGCTATTCATTCTGCTGTAGATGAGATACCAAGATTCTGTATGTAAACATTTTCAGGGGCTTTTGGATTAATTGACTACACTGAGCAATTGTCATACGCAATGGTTGTTAGAATTCTTGGAACATTTCGCAGTGGTTATTTATTTGTTCAACTTACGTGCCACCCATTTTGCCTAGAGGCGATTCTAGATGGCCTACAGACATTAAAAATCAATGAAAACATTAAAACAATAACATTAGTTTAAAATTGACAAAGATGAGGAGGAAGGGGAGAAAAATACACATGGGGGTGGGGATAGAATCTTATCAACTCCATTAACTACCAGAATAATATGCCCCCTTGGGTCCTAGGCCAGTTGACAGAACTAGGTCTTCAGGCCCATTTGGAAGGCCAATTTGCTTTCTAAATCTGCCGGCATAGGTGGGGCAGGCCAATCCCATTGGGACGAGATGGTTCCTCAGATAGCTTGGACTTGTGCTATGAATGGCTTTAAAGGTGATAACCAATACCTTGAATTGGACCTGGAAGCAAACTGACAATCAATGTAGCTTGTGAAACAGCGGTGTAGCATAGGCCACCCTATGCCTGCTGTCTGTACAGCTGCTTTCTGTGCCAGCTGAAGCTTCTGAATACTCTTCAAGGATAACACCATGTAGACTGTGTTGCAATAGTTCAAACATGAGATGACTAGGGCTTGAGTGACTGAGTTGTGGACTCCAATCCATGAAAAGCACATAAAGTTGTGCAAAGACTCTCCTAGCCATGACTTCCACCTGCTCTTCGAGTAGTAATCAAAGGTTAAGAAGAACACCCAAATGGTGCACTGGGTCTGTATGGGGCAGGGCAACTCCATCCAGAATTAAAGATGTTAAAGTCCTGACTCCCAAAGTTCCATGCAGTCAAAGCCACTTGATCTTACCAGGATTCAGCTAAAGTTGAGTTTCATCAGCATACTGATGATACCTCATCCTGTGGTGGTGAATGGTCTCATCCAGCAGTTTCATGTAGGTGTTAAAAAGAGTGGAGAGAGTACTGAACCCTGGGGCACACCATAAGTGGCCATGGACTGGACCTCTCACTTCCAAGGCAGGTTCCAATACTGATCAGAGTAAGGAGCCAAATACTGTCAGCGGGGCCCAAATCCTGCAGCCAGCCCAAAAGGATACCATGGTCAATGGTATTGAAGGCCTCTGGGAGGTCAAGGAGAATAAGGATGGATGCACTACTCCCATCTTGCTTTCACCAGAGACAACAAGGGCGACCAATGCTGTTTCTTCAATGCTGTATTTCCTAGATATAAAACAAAATGTTAGATGTTAGTAAGGATAATGAATATCTAATATATATAAATACAGATATACTTTGTAAACAACAAAAATAGGCAAATTAAACCTATGCAGGGCATCAGAAAGAGAAAAGAAAGCAGTTCAGAGTTACATTGCTTAGAATTTGGTATTTTTGCTAGCAACTCATCTGTTTCTGAAATCTGTTTTCTGACAAAATCAATGAGGATTGGCAAAAGCTCTGCATTAATATATCAGCTGCCTCAATCAATCAATAGTAACTGTCGTTCATTTTCACCTGCTCAGTCCTGTTATGCCTCTTTTTAAAACAAATTTTGAAACCACTGGGACCAAATTATAACAACTAGCAAGAAAGGAGTCATTAGTTTATGTCAGGATACATTTCTACATCAAGGAGAAAGAAGCTTTAGCATAGCTTCCTCCAATAAATGTCAAGATCTTATAAATCCCAAACCAAATCTTACGAAACCATCCAGATTTGGTTTCATAAGAAAATCTAAGATGCAATGGCACATGAAAACAATTGGCAAGTATACTCATTATTCAAAATATTCCTGGCATCTCATCTTGCTTAATCTAATCAGAATTTCTAGCTCTTAACAATAAAAACAAAGCAACAGCTTCATTGGATCTGAAGGCTGAAAGAGAATAATATATTTCTGATAAAAGTTCCACTTTTCCCCTTCTTCCTTTTTGCTCTCTAGATTCCATCATGGATTTAGAAGTGGAGAAATTCCTCAGGAATCTTCTGGTCTTATTAGCCATAGAAACCAGCAGTTTTTACATATTTGCATGATAAATTGCTTTTTTTTACAATGGATTATCAGGACATTTTAGTTTTAAACCATCTATATAAATTGTATCTTATATTTCTAAGAAGATAAGAATGTATGTATGTATGTATGTATGTATGTATGTATGTATGTATGTATGTATTACATATATATATATGTATATAATCTTGAAGTTAGAACCTCCTATATAGATTATTCACATGCTATTAAATACCCTTTCAGAGAAATAACTAGGATAATTTTTAGTACAGACTCTTTGTAGTTTTGGAATACGTTTTCAGGTATAGTAGTCGTGGTCATGTTTTCTTAATATACAATATTTATACTTTCTTTTAAAACCAGCTGTACAAAAAGGATGAAGTATTATGATAAATGAATGCTATTGTGAATATAACTGTAAACAATAAAGAAAATGGTTAATAGCATATTTATTTTATGGAATTCTGATTTTATCTCCTAAGGTTTTTATAAAATAAAATACATTCACAAATTTATATGGGTAATAATCCCTTTATGTTTCTCTCTCTTTATCAAGTGACTTGATAAAGAGAAATATAGCTGTAATGTAGAATTCTTCTCGAAACATTTTTCAAAATTCTTAGAATTGGAGATTTTGATATATTTAGCAATGAACGTAACAAATTTTTATTAGAGTCTTTTACAATAGAGCCTCAGGGTAAAATCATTGTAACATACATGATATATAAGTGGTAGTTATTTCAATCCTATCTGGAACTCTTGATTATTTAAATTCACTACACTGAGGAGCCAGGATTTCGAATTTCTCTATAAATAATACTTCTATTTATGCAGTACCCATTTCCAAGATATTTCAAAAGGTTTGATTGGTTGGTTATGATTCCAATAACATTTCTACAAGCTAATTAATTCTGCATTGCATAGTATACAGTATTTGAAGGTTCAAAGGGTAATATGACCTTTAAAAAATCATTGGAATTTTATACACTGAAAAAAATATGCTAAACAAGCTATATGGAAAATTGCATATACTGTAAATTACAACTGGATTTTTTTTTGTTGGTTTAAGATGTTTTGCTGTTCATCAAGCAGCTTCCATAGTCTGAACAAGTTTGTTAGGTGGAGATGTACCAACTCCTCCTGTCCCAATCTGAGGATTTTTTTCTCCAGAACCCTGAGGTTGGTGCAGGAGGAGTTGGTACATTCCAATGATTCTCTGCCTAACAAACTTGCTCAGACTATGGAAGCTACTTGGATGAGCAGTGAAACATCTCAAACCAATAAGAAAATTAGCCCAGTTGCCATGATGCAATTTTCCAGACAACTCTTACCTGGATGACTGAGAATCTTCATCGACATAAACAAACTGTACTTTATGAATTATGTGTAAAACTATGCACATACAAAATAAGAGTCTTGGTGTATATTATAATTATTTTGTCACTGCACATGGCAGACAGCTTAGTTGAGATAAATACAAGAAATGCCATTTATTTATTTGTATCTTATATTTCTAAGAAGATTTTGATATTCGCTTATGTTCTACATGGCCTAGCATTTCATAACACGAGTATAGCAAACCATCTTGCCATCAGATCAGTAAAACTCTTACAGTCAGCTGACAGTTATTTTGGAGTTACAAACTTGTAAGGACATGGAGCCTAAAGATTTTTGCTGTAACAAGGTGTCTTACAAGGTTGCATTATAAATTATAGATGCTTATCATGTTTGCATCTTTCACTGAAATGGTTGCCTATTGATTGGTCTTCTTGCTGATTAATTCCCTTATCTCTCTGGTGCTTCTCTTGGAACCAGCTAAATTGCTTGACTTGACTTTTTTTCTCTCTGTATGTTCTAAAATCTGTGCTCTTGAAATAAACACTTTCTTGCTCTAACTGTGAAAGCATGCTTAGGAGAGCAGATATGGTAATTGCTGTAATAAACAAACTTTACTATTACATCTCTTCTCAGTTCACAAATTATATCTGCCTCCTTGGTGCTGTTCTTTTTCCCCCTTTTTATTGCTGAAACTGATGAACTGAAATATTGGCCACATTCCTAAGCTTGAGCAATAGCATAAAGAAGTGATTGGAACACAAAGATAATGCTTGCTGGGTACAATCAGAAATAGAATGTAGAAGGATAATTAAAATGAAAGGCAAATTAGATCACTGTGGGATAACTCAGTTGTTCGCTTTCCTTAATATTATTCTATGTAAAGAAAACAACACCGCATTAGTAAGATCATGGTCATGCTTTTGAGTAAAAATTTGGGCCTGTTTGCACAACATTAAAAACAGAAATGACTTAAAAATTCAAAAAATTCTATTCATGGCAACTAGCTACATAGACAAGTGTGCTGTCTATGTGATAGTAATTGTAAAAGATTAAATGGATTACATTCCCATCACAAATTATTTATATTTACAGTTTGGGTAAGTTGCTGGTCTTAGCTCTAAATATAAATATTCAGGTAACAGAGACAGCCAGAAATGCTTTTGCAGAGTTACAACTAGTATACAGATTATGCCCATTCTTAGAGATGATTGAACATACTTCATGACTTGAATATTTACTATCTCCCCTTAGCCATCAAATTGTATGTATATCATTATATAAATTTATTTAATCACATAGAATTCTCTCTGAGGTATTCTAAAGCCACAACAATCTAGATAAATGTTTGTCAGCCTCAGCAGCTTTACAATGTGTGAACTTTAACACCCAGAATTATACAGCATTATGAGAGTTGAAATCTGTTCATTTTAAATTGCTGAGAAACACTAGGCTAGATTACTTCAACCTGGGCTGGCTGTAGGGAAGATATTGCTCCCTTATTAAAATACTATACTATTTCTATTATTTTATTATTTAAACATGTTTAAGCTACTTATCACTGAAATGATTCCTACAAATAAAAATAAAAAATGAAATAATAGTAATTATTAATACTAAATTTTAAATTAATCAACATTAATTAAAAAGCAGTCACTCTTTATGCAAGGAAAAAACCTGAGAAAAGAAATAGATATTAAACAAATATCTGGAAACAGCACATTAGGGATTCATGCATAGTAAAGAGAAAAATGAAAAAAGCCTGTGATTCATTGTCATGTGATAATTTGTAAAAAATCTCCCCTAATAATCTAATAGGTTTGTATAGAGGTTTATTAACCACCAAACCTGTCAGGATGTATCTGAGTGGTTTGAAATTCTCTCAGAAATCTGGTGGTTTAGTGATTATGACATAAAATCTCTTCATAATAACAGTGAGAAATAAACTGGAAAATGAACTTTATAATAGCAATAATTAAAAGCATTCTCAAATGTGAAATTCACTGAAAGTTATGATTTCAGAAGTGTTACGGTCTACAACAAGCTGTAGACAAAACTTTTAGGCCCAAACACCCACCTAACAGTTTCTGTCCCACCTGACTTCTTTTTGAAAACACCTAATTAAAATAAATAAATAAGCAAATAGGAAGCCAACATGATGCAAAGAAAAGCTCTAGAATGATCTTAATTTCTAAAAAACATCTGGGCTATAAAAATCATTCAGGCATAATTGGAAATTAAAATAAAATATTATCCAATGTTTCTTTGGTGTGGGGTCCCCACCTGCACCTGTATCCCTTTCAAAGGGCTAGGATGATAGAGAACTTGTCTTGCAGAAATACTGAGAAGAGCAGAAAATATTCTTATCAAGTTGCCTTTTAGTGTATATTCATGATCACCAGCAGGAAGTCACTCTATGAATGAGCAAGTCCTCTTTGGCAAACTTCTAAAGGTATTCCACAATAAGGTTAAAAACATCATGCATTTTCATACGCTTCTCTCTTCCAAAATCTCAAGACCTTTTCTTAAAGTTGAAAAAAGATTAATCATTGATATGTTTCTTTTTCTTTCAATGTCAGGAGCAATCCTGGGTACTATCCAATAGAAGCACACAACTAGGTAGAATGCAATTTAATTATGTGGAATTCACTCCCACCTTAAAATTCAGTCTATGAAAACATCATGATTTAAATATTTAATCAGTATCTTATGTGTGATATTGCCTTCATATGTGATGTAATTAATCTCTTTTTAATAGTCAACAAGTGTTAATAGTCAAGTCAACCAGGCTTTCTTTGTTGTAAAATATTATCTCCATTGTACCTGTCAGAATGACTTATATTTAGCTGCCAAGAAAAATACCTTTTCTAGTGCTCATAGGAGCACCCAAAATATAGTTATATCATAGGATCATCCAAAATGTAGTCATATCATAGGATAGTCCAAAATAAATTGAATTCATTTTAAATTATTTTAAAATGCAAGATGCTTACCTGAATGCCAAATACAGGGATATGCCATAGAAACGATGTGAACAGTTTTATGCTCATATAAATGATGTGAAGAGTTTTGCAAAGCCCTTTACATACTGTATGGACTTAGCCTCTTGGGAATTCCCCACTCCTGAATAAAGATATAATTCTCATTACAGAGAAGGCTCAGATCCTGCAGGGATTAGTGGTACACCTGGAAGCTGTCCTCAACCAACTCTTAGCTATTAATGATGAGGTTGGTCGACAGGGTTTCTCAGGTCAACATAAACACCATGGATGACCCCTAGTAGCAGCTGAAGTCATGGTAACTGTCAACCAGCTCCCCAATGGAAAAATTCCAGGGCAGGCACCTTACCAGAAGAGATATACAAATTAAGTGCCATGTATTTATAGAGTTCTATACAAAGTCAGTACCCATGTATTTATAGAGAAACCCACAGGTTAAGCAAGGATCCATCAGGAAATTAAAGATGTATACCATGCATTGTATACATCTACCAGAGGAAGGGCAATTGTCAAGTATGTGACAATCACTGAGGAATCTCACTGTTCTCCATTACAGAAAAAAACCTTGGAAGAGTTTTGGTAAACAATCTGGTCACTCATCTGGAGCTGCACCTGTCTCCACAGGGTTGTGGTACTTAGTACCCTTCTGTACACCTGTGAAATGTGGACTGTGTCAAAGATGTGCAATATATTCTAACCATTTCCATCCTGTTTTTTTAAAGAATATTAGGCATCAGATCACTAGATAAAGTACCCAAACACCAAAGTTATCTTTAGACCAAATCTACAATGAATCCAAACACTGCTAATAAGGGCTGCCTTAAGAAAATTCAAAACATTCTCAAAGATCCATCTCATCCTGGACACCCTATTTTTGAACAATTACCATCTGGCAGACGGTACAGGATAATAAAAACAAGGACAAAAAGGCTGAAAAACAGCTTCTATCCCAGGGCAGTAACTCTATTGAATTCTACTGTATAGTGCAATATTAATGCGATATCAGGGGTTTTAAGTTCAATGTGTGGAGTGTGAGGGATGTGTGTTTGTGTTTATTTTCATAGTCATAAATTATACACTGAAGATGGTATTTAATTTTGTTGTACAAGGTGCAATGACAATAAAGTAAACTAAACACAGACAGGTTGGGCATCCGGATGCTGGACAAGCATATACCTAAGCAGCTCCTTTTTACATTTACACTAGACAGAAGAATAAATGTTACAAAGATACATTAAAGGCTTCATTGAGGTTACTTGACATAGAGACTATGTTAATATGAGATTGGAGGCTAAATTGTATGATGAACAGTTGCAGGAACTGGGAATGTCTAATCTTACAAAGAAAAGGACTAGGAGTGACATGACAGCAGTCTTCCAATGTTTGAGGGGTTGTCACAGAGAGGAAGGGGTCAACCTATTCTCCAGAGCACCTGAGGGCAAGACAAGAGATAACATAAGGAAGCTTATCAAAGATAAATCCAACCTAGAATTAAGGAGAAATTTCCTGTCAGTGAGAACAAATAATCAGCTTGTCTGCAGAAATGGTGGGTGCTCCATCACTGGAGCTTTTTCAGAAGTGATTGCTCCAGAATGGTATACAGTCTCCTGGTTGAGAAGAATATTGGACTAGAAAACCTCCAAGGTCCCTTCCAACTCTGTTATTCTCTATGGAAACAGTAATTATTAGATGGATTTTGGAGTCTTGGTGGACAACCAGTTAAATACGAACCAGCAGTGTTTGGTAGCAGCCAAAAAAAGCCAACACAATCCTAAATTGCATTAATAGAGGGATACAATCAAGATCAAGTGAGGTACTAATACCACTCTATAAAGCCTTAGTAAGACCACACCTAGAATACTGCATCCAGTTTTGGTCACCACATTATAAAAAAGATGTCGAGACTAGAAAAAATGCAGAGAAGAGCAACCAGGATGATTAGGGGACTGGAGACTAAAACATATGAAGAATGGTGTGAACAAGGAGAGATTTAACCTGGAAATAAGGAGAAACTTTCTGACAGTGAGAACAATCAACCAATGGAACACCTTGCCCTTATAAGTTGTGGGAGCACCATCACTTGAGACTTTCAAGAAGAGATTGGACTGTCATCTGTCAGAAATGGCATAAGGTCTCCCGCTTAGGCGGGTAGTTGGACTAGATGACCTACAAGGTCCCTTCCAACTCTGATTATCTGCTAAGTTATATCTGTTAAGGGAATCAGGGCCCTTTTCTCCCCTGTAACCCCCGTAACTCACATTGCTCCCTTCTCCATTCCTCCCTGTGTGCCCTAGGATAAGAGGAAGTGGCCCTGGGTCTTCTTCTGAAGGCCCAGCCGGACTGTGCCCTTCCCCAGTTTCTTCCACAGCCATTGGAGCCACACTCCCACTCCCTGTCAGCTGCTCAACCTCCCCCTTGGAATCAGATTCTAACAGGGGCATGACAACGGTTACAGGAACTGGGCATGGCTAGTCTAGTGAAGAGAAGGACCAGGGAGACATGATAGCAGTGTTCCAATATTTGAGAGGAGGGGGTCAAGCTATTTTCCAAGGCACCCAAAGGCCAGACAAGGAATAATGACTGGAAACTGATCAAGGAGAGATTCAACCTAGAAATAAGGAGAAATTTTCTGACAGCGAGAACATCAACCAGTGGAATAGCTTGTCTTCGGGAGTTGTGGGAGCTTCATCACTGGAGGCTTTCAAGAAGAGATCGGACTGCCATTTGTCAGAAATGTATGGTCTCCTGCTTGGGCAGGGGGTTGGACAGGTCCCTTCCAACTCTGTTAATCTGAAATATTTATATTTAACAGTTTATAACTTTTAATGTTGTAAGCTGCCCAGAGTTGTCTCAAGGAGAGTTGGGTGGCAAAAAAATGTAACAAATAAAATTCGACCAACTGAGAAATCCTGGTACAGAATCACTCTACCAGGTGGGACCTCATCCATAAGGGATGTCAAGTTGACAAAGTAAGACTGTGGAAGCACAACATAAGCATGAGTTGCACACGTCTAGAGCCATCAATGCAACAACCACAGTGTTTGCCCAAAATGTGCCAGGACATTCCCTGCTCAAATTGGCTGATCAGTCATTTTCAGACATACCCCATTTATTTTTTATACAACTAGAGGTGTTGAAGTCCACAGTGGACAACACAACAATTTATCTAAACTTTTAATAGTCAAAATAGATCCATTTATTCTGGGATCAGCAAACCGCCCTCAATTTAAAAATAACTATTTTCGCAGGTTTAGTGCAGACATATGAAAGACATGATTAGCTAGTCTCTTTTTGCATTCCCCACTGCCTGGAATAGCTTGGAGACAGATCCGGCAAGGAAAAAAGGACCAGACAGTGCCATCTGCAGGGTATTTTCTTCTTTATACAGAAAGCAGCTGGAGGTGGTGGTGCATCATTTGGAAACTTGTTACATTTCCTGAATGAAATTTTCATTTCTTGATACATGTTAGAGATGATCCCCACATAGGTAAAAATACATGTGGCAGGATTTCAAATATGTCCGAAATTAAGGTGTGAACTTTGCTGAGAAAAAATACAGCAGACATTTCATTTGGCACATACACAGAGCTGATTAATACCTGTAGAGTGTATTGCTATTGCTCTTACAATAATTGCTCCAAGGACTGTAGAACAGATTGAGTTCTCCCTCTGAGGTTGGGGACTGATGATAATGATGAAGAAGTTGTAGCAGAGTGTGTTCCTCGATGCCTCTCAAATACTCATCCACCTACCTACTGAAGATGACACTGGTATTCATTTTTTTCAGAGGCACAATGCTTTCAATGGATATGTGTGTGTGTGTGTGTGTATGTATGTCACGGGACTGTGAATTGTGTTGTGTTTTGCCATTTTCCATTGGCTATGCTGAATTAGTTTATTGACCATGAGATTTGCTTAACATCTGCCATATTTTTAAAAAACTCAGTGACTCACTTTATGACCCTTATAAAATGGCCACAAAACTGAGTCAAGTCATGTGGTGACCTGCTTAATAACCAAACTTCCAATTGTGGTTAACTGTAAGTGGGGACTACCTGTCTATAGTTTCTTCAGTAGCTCATATCTCATAACATTAACTTTAGTTCCTGAAAAATTCCATTGCAAGAACTATTAATCTTTAAGATGACAGAAGATGCTTTATTGCTTCAATGCAATCTCTACTGAAATCAGCAGAATTCATTGGAAACCTAATTAAATGTGCATGTGCCTTGGCTCATGTTCCAAGTTTTACCTATGCTACTGGCTGTTGCATTTCAAGAGTAGCAATTTGGTGACCCTTTTATCTTTGTTTTATTCCATCATTATCTCCTGGTGCCTTCTACATGCCATGGTGTTACACATGTTCCATTGATCATTAAGTGAGTCCCTTCTTGACCACATCAGCAATGACATAGTCTGGCAGCAGACAACCATTACACCAGTAACAGAATAAAAGCAGGAAGAATGCTTTCAGTGGTATTGTCACATCCTACAAGCAGCCACTCACACCATTGTTTGCACTGCCTACTGTTTTAACACTGGTGGCAAATGCCTGCATAGAAGATGCAAAGGTGATAGAATACAACTGACATGGGCATGAAGATCATCCTGTTGGACCTGGTTGCTATATTTGATTGTGTGAAATGACATTTGTTGATCCAAAAAGCAGACCCTTCATCTATGGGAAAATGCTAGGAAGAAGAAGCCTCTTTGCTGGTTTAGAAATTAGACCAGAATATCTGGAAGCAGCAGACAGGACAAGGCTGCATCCTTTTGTCTTATTACATTTATCTCTTTCCTCTCAAAATGACAATCCTCCCAAAGGACTCATCATATCAAAACAACCAATCAAACAAAAATACATTATTTTTTTAACAGGGTCATTGAGGGTAACAATCCTATGGAATGGAAAGGAAGGAGCACAAATTACAAGATTTATGTGGAAGTTGTCATCTTCCTTCCTCTCTCTTCAAAATGCTCTTGCCTAATGAAGATTATAAAATTGGAGGGAAGCATCTAGTCTACTTTTATTGAACTGTAACAAACCAAAGTAGGCTCATGTAGTATTGCCATTATTCTATGCAAGGGTCTTCAAACTTGGCAAGTTTAAGACTTGTGGACTTCAACTCCCAGAATTCCTGAGCTAGCATGACTGGAGGAGGAATTCTGGGAGTTGAAGTCCATAAGTCTTAAAGTTGTCAAGTTTGAAGACCCCTGTTAGGATCTTTTTACAGCTTTTGAGCTTAGACCTTCCTTACATTAAAATGATGGGCTTACATTAAAATGATATGGAGAAGTATCTTGAGTATATTAGCATTTTGCATATACCTCCTAGTTGGTGGAATGTGGACAACAGCAAAGACTAGCAATGCAATTTTCAGATTAAAGATTCTAACATGCATAGAACATTATGTGTGTGCTCAGAATAAATTTGGGCTGGACAAATGGCATGTTTGGCTGTTCTAGTGGCATATCACCCCAAATATTTCCAAACTGACAACTATTATGTTCTTACCATCAGCTGGGAGTGGTGCGTGTAGCATAGATTCAACTAAGGCTATTAACCTAAGCTCCCCTTTCTTAAGTTAATAAAAAAGCTTTGTTGATTAAAGCTATGATCAACATTCATAGCTTCTTCTGTTGATGATACTGGGAGACACTAGAGTGCAACACAGAAAGTAAGAGGAGTAAATGTGTTAAATATGAAATGTGTTTAATATAAATATTAAAATATGTTGGCAGATGGCATGTTTTGAGGAACTAAGAAAAAGGAAAATCAATATGAATCAATATGAAAGATCTTGTGGAATGGATGTGGCACACACACACACACACACTTACATCTACAACTACATATATACTTTGAAACAAAGGCATAGTTTAATAATGAACTAAAATGCTTATCAGAAAATACGAATAGGAATTCATGTGCTGGATATGAACTGCATGTTATGTCCAGTACATTTAGTGCATACATATCCACCATGGCATTTTCTTTTGCAGTAAGCAATGTAAGTGAGCTCTTTCTGTTGAAGAGCAAAAAAATATAAAATCTTATATCTATGTGGTTGCTAAGAGTTGACAATGTTTTGATGGCACATAATTAATCAAATCAATTTCCAGATAGATTCCAATCCCCCTCGATCCATACTGTGCTGGCTAGGGTAGATGCAACCTAAAATCCAGCAATCTGTAGGTCACAGATTTTCTTATTTTATTTATGTCCCATCTTTACTATTTTTTATAAACATCAAGGCAGCAAACTTATCTAATATTCCCTCCTCCTATTTCCCCACAACGACAACCCTGTGACGTGAATTAAGCTGGAAGTGGAGCCTTCTTTGTCAACAGCATGCCACAATTTGGCGAAACACAATTATACTTCAAGCAGTTGACCACAAGAACTGTTACCTATTACTATTACCATAATAAACCCGGTAGAAGAATTTGGAGGGGATGGAGGGGAGGATGGTAGAACAAGCTAGCTACGATGTCCTGAAGGAATGCGACTTTATTGTTGCATTGAAATTTTTTTTATAACCTCCTTTTCGAAGTCTGAACCTTAACGCACCTCTCTAAACTTGTAGGGATCCTGAATAAAAACAAAAAGATGTCTCCCGTCCCCCACTGTGCAGCGGCAAATGGTACCGCCCGCCATTACTTCTCTTACCTCACTTTTTTTTCCCCAGCGGGAGGCGTAGCCTTCCCGTTGATTGACTGGGTAGTGTCCGACAACGGACTAAGAGTTGGGGGTGAGTGTCATATTCAGGGATTATTTATGTACCCTCAGAAAGGATAAAGCGAAGTTAAACTTGTAGTTTACCTTTTCACAGAGTAAATTCAGTGGTAGAAATAAAGGGAAAACAAAGTATCTTTAATGGTATTTAAATGTGGAACAACGCAGGCGCATGCGTGAAGAGAAAGGGGGAAAAAAAAAACCGGACCAGCCGATCAGTCTCTTGGATGTTTGCTTCCACCTTGAGCCGCAAGACCTCGTGGCGCAACGGTAGCGCGTCTGACTCCAGATCAGAAGGCTGCGTGTTCGAATCACGTCGGGGTCATGGTATCCCTTTCCAAAAAAGGGATTTGTTTTACCCTAAATACAGGCGGTATCACTTTTCCCGGTGCTCGTAGGTTCTCTCGGGTCGTTTGTGGATTGCAACAAGGGGAAGAACGCTAACACGTGGGAAGGACTGAAGTCAAGAAATACGTAATAAAGGTGTTGTTGGGGTCACCGGGAGGCGGCTCATTGTCCCGATAAAGCACGATGAATGTAATTGAAATAATGGAAAATAGAAGATCAAACGGGAAATCCTGGAAGGAAAAATAAACAAATAAGGTACAGTTGCCACTCTTCAAAAAGGAGGACAAAGGAGGCGAAATCTTAATAAAATAGAGCAGGAAAATGCACACGTTTACTGTTGAAGGCCGTTTATAAGTATTTTGAAAGATTACAGTAGTTTGGTGAATGATCTCCAGGAGCACAATGAAAAAAGCACTTTAACTTTAAATCTGTTGTGATTAGGGTTGTTCTGAAGAAAACTTTTAATAGTAAAACAGGTGGCAGAGTGGGAAGTGGGTAAGAAAATTAAATAACAATCTATCTGTTAATGGTTAATAAAATGAAACCCAATGACCCTGAGCAGTTTAAAGACTTCCCACATTAGAGGATGTAGGGATAGGTTGGGGAGCCAATAAATCCTTCAGTTGACACATAAACAAACCAGGGAAAACTGAGAATTAATCCCATGGTCTGCTGGCAATAGTCCAGCAATCAGGAGCGCCTTAATCTGACACCCCATTGCCCTGAGGATGCCCTCCAAAAAAGTGTTCATGCATCTTAAATAATCTTAAAGCAATATTGAATATAAAAGAAAAAAAATCAATAAATGCAGTGTATTCCACTGAAATGAAATATAAGTCTTGTTGGTTCTTAATAGTTTATGTGCATCTTTACAAAACTGTTTAGCAGTATTGGATATATATTGAATTAACACAGCTGAACATTTCTGTGGCTATTATGCATGGCAACATCTGACTTCTATATGACACTTAGAGCAGGGGTCCCCAACCGCCGGTCCGCGGACCGGTACCGGAACATGGAACAAGCCTTACCGGGCCGCTGGTTGCTGGGCGCCGCCATCTTTTTGGTAAAAAGCGCTTCCGGTGAGCTTTTCCGGGTAGAAAGCTCACGGAAGCGCTTCCTATCAAAAAGATGGCGCCGCGCGCGCCGTGAGCTTTCCGGGTAGAAAGCCATTTCTACCGAAAAGCTCACCGAGGCTGCAACGCCGCCATCTTTTGATGAAACAGCTTCGGTGGCGTCACCGAAGCGCCTTTCATAAAAAGATGGCGGCGCCCAGTTGATGCCGGTACCAGGCGCGGCGCCCAGCTAATGCCGGAACCGGGCCGCGGCCGAAAAGGTTGGGGATCCCTGACTTAGAGACTTATAGATTCCCATGTTAGGCTTCTGCTACAGTTGGAGTCAGATAAAAACACTGAAAATTATTTTTAAAATCAGTAAGCAAAAACAGTATTACATTTCAGATTAAATAATATTGTGAGTTTCCAACATTTCAATCAAAGTTCTCTAAAATTTCATCATAAAATCACAGTATAAAATTTTGGCACCACAATCTAAGGCGTGCAAGTTGGTGGTGTTGGCTTGTCAACTGATAACAGTGAATGTCCGTCTATCCCATGACTGTTTTTTACCACCTCCTCCCATAGATCACCAGTTTCTTGGGGAGGCGGGAATGAATGGAAGACTAAACTGAACTCAGAACATCTGACTTGCAAATGACAGGGGTGTCCCTTTCAAAGATGTGATTGATATACATGGGGATGTTTCAGAAAATGTTATGGGTAAGAAAGAAAAAGTGAGATGTGATTACCAATTTTGGTAGCAATGTGTCACATCCAACTGTCAGGTATATTATAGTTTCCATGTGTGATTCCTCCAGTGTAAATTGTGTACTGTATCTTTTCCTTTAGAATTTGGATTTTTTTTCCTGTTTTTAATTGCCAATGAAATATGCCACTTTATTTGATGTCTGTGTTTTTGTGAATGTTCACAGGGCTGACAAAATGAAATTCAACATAGAGAAAAGTAAAGTCCTACACTTAGGCAAGAAAAACCAAAAGTACACATATAGACTGGGTGAAGCCAGGCTCAATAGCAGTAACTGTGAGAGGGATCTTGGGAGTCCTAGTGGATAATCAATTAAATATGAGTCAGCAGTGTGCGGCAGCAGCCCAAAAAGCCAATGCAATCCTAGGTTGCATTAACAGAAGGATTGAATCAAGATCATGTAGTACTGTAATACTGCTCTATAAAGCCTTAGTAAGGCCACAGCTAGGATACTGCATCCAGTTTTGGTCACCACACTATAAAAAAGATGTTGAGACTCTAGAAAGAGTGCAGAGAAGAGCAACTAAAATGATTAAGGGCCTGGAGGCTAAAACATATGAAGAACGGTTACAAGAACTGGGCATGGCTAGTCGGATGGTGGAAATAATGGATAACAGCGTTAAAACACTTCTAATTGCAATTTATGCCCCGAAAGATAAATAAGAATTCTATAGAAAATTACATACGAAAATAATTGAATTGGACTATGTTAATATTTGTATGATGGGAGATTTTAATGGAATAATTAATGACTGGGATTATAAAACACAGAAAACAACAAAGAAAGTTAGAAAGATACTACCAAAATCCTTCCTTCGAATAATAGAAGAATTTAATTTAAAAGATTCATGGAGGGAGAGAAATGCGGAAAGTAAGCAATATACTTTTTATTCAAACAGGCATACATCCTGATCTAGAATAGATATGATATGGATGTCAGCAGAATTATTGACTAATGTACGACAGATTGAAATAGAAACAAGCACATGGGCAGATCATAATCCAGTATCAGTTATTTGGAAGGGATACAAGAGGAGATCTAGATGGACTCTAAATAATATGATACTGAAAGAAAAAGACTTTACACAGAAAATAGAGAAAGAACTTGTTTTCTTCTTCAAAGAAAATAGAAAAGAGGATACATCTTTACAGAATCTCTGGGACATGATGAAGGCCTACACAAGAGGCTTGATAATAGATTATACTAGGAGAAGAAACATAAAACAGAAAAAGACATTTGAGACATTAGAGGATGACTATAAAAGACTGGAAAAAAACTTATAGAAGTCCCCACAAAAAATAAAATGGATATAATTAAACATAAAATGGGACTAATGGAAAAAGAGGAATTAGCACAAAAAAATTAAAAGTGTGAAACAGAATTACTTTGAAGATACAAATAAACCAGGCAGATGGTTAGCTTATAAATTGAGAAAGGAAAGAGAAGCAAGAAGAATTAGCCAACTGATAAATAAAGAAGGACAGGTTTGTTATGGAAATGATGAGAAGAAAAAAATTATACAAGATTACTATGGAAAACTATACTTTCAAGAGAATATTCAAGAAAAAAATCAAGCAATGTCTTCAGAAAGCGAATTTACCTCAGATACCCAAAAATATTGAAACAATGTTAGAAGGAAGTATAACAATGATGGAACTAACAGAAGCCTTAAAAAAACAGAATACTGGAAAAGCTCCAGGTCCAAATGGGTTGCCAGCGGAATTCTATAAGACTTTTCAGGAAATATTGAATTTTCATCTTCTAGAAGTTATGAATGAAGTTATGTTAAAGAAAAGAATACCCAAAACATGGTCAGAAGCATACATTACACTTATACCGAAGGAAGGTACAGACCTGCAGCAAGTTAAAAATTATAGACCTATATCTTTATTGAACTCAGACTATAAAATCTTTGCTTCAATTTTGTCAGAAAGACTAAAAAGATACTTATATAATTTTATTCATACTGATCAAAATGGATTTCTGCCAAAGAGACAAATCAAAGACAATGTGAGAATCATTTTGGATACTCTGGAATATTATGAAGCACGTCCTGAGAAGCAAAAGGCCTTGATGTTTCTAGATGCTCAAAAAGCCTTTGACAATGTGAGTTGGCGATTTATTTTCCTGCAACTGATACAAATGGGCTTTGGTAAGAAATTTATCCAAGCCATTGAAACAATATATCATGAACAAACTGCAAAGGTGATGGTGAATGGAGAATTAACAGAATCCATAGATATAAGAAAAGGGACAAGGCAAGGCTGTGCATTATTGCCTCTGCTGTTTGTGTTAACATTGGAAGTGTTGAACAGGAATATCAGAGAAGAAAAAGAAATAAAAGGAATGAAAATTGCAAGCTTTTGGAGTATAAATTGCAAGCTTTTGCAGATGACCTGGTATTTATATTAGAAGACCCAATGGAAACAACACCCAAATTAATAGAAAAAATAGAAGAATATGGAAAAGTAGCAGGTTTGAGAATAAATAAAAACAAAACAAAGATATTAACAAAGAATATGTTAACAAGACAAAAGAAAGTGTTGGAAAAAACTTTAAAAATACAGGTCACGAACAAGGTTAAATACTTAGGGATTTATATTACACAAGGATGCGGTACCCTGAAGGAAGAAAACTATGTTAAACTCAAACAGCAGATTGCGACAGACTTGATGAAATGGGAAAAGTTGCAACTATCATTGATTGGGAGAATATCCACAATTAAGATGAATATATTGCCTAGAGTTTTATATTTATTCCAGAAGTTATTCCTATTCGATTAGGAAAGTAATTCCTATTCGATTAGGGAAAGAGTTTTTTGAAGATTTAAATAGAATTGTGTTGAAATATATTTGGCAGGGTAAAAAAGCAAGAATAAAATTAAATCTGTTACAAGATGCAAGAATAAGAGGAGGATTTGCTTTGCCCAGTTGGGAGCTGTATTACCAGGCGACAAGTTTGATGTGGGTAAAGGAATGGATAACGCTAAGGAACAGTAGATTATTGACTTTAGTAGGTCATGACTTGCTGCTGGGATGGCATGCCTTTTTCTGGTATAAGGGAACTAAAACACAGGTATTTTAGAAGACATATTCGTGAGGCACTGTTTTTGAGTTGGGAGAAGATTAAAAGACAATATTACTTAAAAATTCCAACATGGATATCAACTATTGAAGCTTTTTCTTATCCAATAATATATAAAAAGAAATAAACAGATATGGGGAGTTATTGAATGAAAAGAGTGAATTTAAATCTATGCAAACGTTGCAAGAACAAGGTGTAAAAATGAATTGGTTTTCTTATTTGCAAATACAATCTAGGTTTGATAAAGACTCCAAGGCAGAAGGTATTTATGATAAGTTGACTTAGATAAAATTTTGATGGGTATTGATGAAAAGGTAATTAAAAAACTTTATGGACATCTATTAGAATTTAAATTGGAGGAGGAACAAGTTAAACGATGATTGTTTGGGGGGGAAATTTTGGATATGGGATTGATTTGGAAAAATGGCAAAAATTGTGGTCTCAAAATTATAAAATGACAATTCAACTGCATATAAAAAAAAATTGTATAATTTGTATAAGATGTTTTACAGGTGGCACCTACCCCCGACAAGACTTGTGAGAATGTTTAAGAATAAATCGGATAAATGCTGGAAATGTCATCAGATAGCTGGTTCATATTACCATATGTGGTGGACATGTTCAGATGCAAAGAAATATTGGACTAAAATCCACACATGGTTGGAAAAAATGATAAAACAACATATAGACTTTAAACCAGAGATCTTTTTATTGGGAGTCATACCAGACATATACAATAAAGAACTGAAATATTTGATTGTAAATGTTTTAACAGTGGCTAGAATTGTATTTGCGAAGAACTGGAAAAATGACAAAATACCTATGCAGGAGGAAGTTATCAAAAAAATTATGGACTGTGCTGAAATGAGTAAACTGACATTTGAAATTAGATAACAAGAAGATAAGCAATTTTATATGATACGGGATTTGTTTTATCAATGGTTGGATAAAAAGGCATGGTAATATAATAGACTAGATAATTTTGTGATAGAAATCTAATAGATTGATATAAAACATAATATAGATATATATAACCACTGGTTGAAAGTATAACATAAATTTTAAGATAAAACTTGGAACATCTCATATAAAACGATGGAATAAATAGTTTGGTCATGGATGATTAATAAGTGATAAATAAACATATACAATGTGAAGACTGATATAAATTGTGAGAAAATGACTACAAAAGTATAGCACAAAAGATACATAACCAACTGACACATTGTATGTATATAAAATGGAAGAGGATTTTATGTTTTTATGTTTTTGTATGTGCATGTTTGTGTTTAAAAATAAACTTTATTTAAAAAAAAAAGAAGAGACTGAACAGCCACTTATCAGAAATGCTTGAGTAGGGGTTGGACTAGATGACCTACAAGGCCCTTCCAACTCTCTTATTCTAAGTCATTCTGATCAACATTGTAATACTGTAGTGTTAATTTGATAATACTAATACATCATTTTGAAATCATTTCAAAATTTACAGGAATCCAGGTGCATTAGTTAAGTAATATGTGTTTATTAAATACAAGAGCAATTAATGAATATTTTTTTCAAAGCATTGAAAGAAAACAAATTCTTAACCAGCATTATGCTTTCTTTCATAGGCCCACTATTTGGAGACATGGAGAATGTTACTGTAGATGTGCTTATAAAAAACAAGGAACGAGACACAGAAGGAGGACAAAGTGTGAAAGAAGAAGTTGATATTAAAAGTCTGACTGACACTGAACTATGGAAGCAGCTTTGCTCATATGGAGTTAACCCTGGGCCAATATTACGTATGTATCAGATGCATGATGATCTTGGGAGATATAAAAGAAAGCTGACTCACTACTTACTACTCACTACTATAACAAAGAGTTGGTATTTCTACTAGCATTTCCCCACCATTACCACCGCTGCTTAACTTGCAGGAAATGGTTCTTTAAACACATCCAGCTTTGAGGAAAGCTCATTTTGATAAGGGAATGGAAATGCATCTGCTTGGCTATTCCTACTTTTTTGTGACTATATGACACAACAGCAGAAGCAGAATGTGTTTATACTTTAATTTACATTCAGGTATATATTCTGTCTTATCTTGTGGGCTCTGGCTATGCTTCTGCATTCTTCGCTTCAAATTTTTCAAATCATGAATGTTGTTTAATGTACTCTTAGTTAAAAAATAAGGACTTTTAGGTCCAAACTAGGCATTCTGAAATGTTAAGCATTTACTAAATTCCCTAGATTTGTAATATGGTAGTACTTTTTCTGGTCTTCAATCAGAAGGATTCTGTTCTTCCACTAATATTTTTCAGCATTTTTATGATGAATGTTTTAACTGAAGGGTAGAATGAATCCTTATTGAGTTTCCACATGACATTACACAGGAAACACTTCAAAGAGAGGAGTACAATTCAAAATGGATATAGAAGTAGCAAAAAGAGATTGTTTCTCATTTTTTGTATTGTTTCTGAATTTAGGTAAAAACAAATTGCATAATTGCAGGATGAGAGGCACCTGGATTAGTGGAGATAGATGTGAATAGCATTTCAAAGTTGACATTAGCTTTTGACAGGCCTTTTATAAGGGTATTATAGATAAATTGGATTCAGTCAATACATGTCATCAGATATAGTGAGATCAGTCCAGTGGATATTTGAAGTTGATGGTTATTTAGCCTACAGAAGAGACAACCAAGGTGGGAACATGGTAGTATTCTTCAAGTATTTGAAGAATGCTTAACACAGCAGGTATACTATAATGCTGGACTTGGCACACAGAGATTCAGGTTCAAATTCCCAGTCAGTCATGTAATAACACAGTAGGCAGTTTTAAAATAGGCATTCTCTTTCATCTCAACTTACCTCATAGGATTGTAGGAATAAAATATGGCCTCACATATAAACTGCCTTGAGCTCCCAGAGAAGAAAGTGATGTATAAGTGTGAGACACCCTCTATGATTATCAAATGCTTTGAATATTTAAAATTTGCATTCAGTTATATAATATAAAATAGATTTTAAAAAAATCAAAGCAAAGAATCCGGTTGGTCTATTTGTTTTAGCTTCCACAAGAACTGTTTATGAAAACAAGCTTCAGCAATTGATGACGCAATGCCCAGGAGCAGCAGCTGGAGAGAAGAGCCGAAAGGTGGATTGTGAAAGGGAAAATGTTGGAGCAAATGGTAATGCCTAATGATCATTCGTTGAACGGAATGTTGCTCACTCTGTGTATGAATATAATGATTACTTAGTCTTTGCTACTATCAACAGATAAAATTAACATTAATTGGCTTTATTCATGTCTAGAGTAAGGTAATTTAAGGCCCATTGATTTCAGAGAATATAGCGAGTGAATTATTTTGTACAACAAACAATTTATGTCTGATGCATAAAGTAGCATGCTTATTGACATTGCTTTGTTCACATCCAAGAAACTTTTTTATTAGAACAAAATAAAAAACAAATCACCATGCGAAACCCTATAATCTTATATTTCAGCTGGAAGCTCTTTTCATAGAAATGCATGGTCCAGTTGCTGGGCAGAATTAATCATACAGATAATATTTGAACAAACGTTAGGAGACTGTCCAATTCTCACGGTGTCTGGAGTAGTCTATTTCATGAAATGTCAAAATTAATGGCTTTCTTTCACATATAACTATGAATAATGATCCAAATTTATGCAAATGAATCCTAGCTAATATTAATCAGTTTTAAATATAATGACAAATAAACAAAGCTGCTTCTGAAATAGGTAATGGGAGAATTGCTCAAAAGATCTTATTCTACCCTAGTACCACCTGCAGAAGTCGTTCTTCAGAACAGCAACTTCAGAGTATCAGCAGAACGTGCCTGTAGTTCTGATAATGTAAGTTATACCAGTCATGGAAATCTTGTGTCTATAGATAAATGCAAGCAATTACAGGGGAATATAAACCGTTGTACTTTGTGTCAGACTCCTGACAAGTGAAGCAATTACTTCATTCACATAATTAGAAAGTATTTCAGTGGATTCTGTTAATGCATTAGGGCCTCAGGAGAACTGGAGCAAAATAGACTATAGTATTCAGGTATTAAAGAATGAGCCAATTTTATAAGATAAAAATGCATCTCAGAAGGAATTATTACTGGAAAAGTGGAAAAACTCCATATATATTAAAGAAATTAGAAAAAAACAAGCAAAACTATCTTCCACTGTATCATTTTATGCTCTGTTTAAGAAATGCTAATCATGTCTGTTAAATGTTGATAGATCCACAGTCTTCTCAGTATCTTGTTTCAGTCCCAACAGACCTTTTGCTTTTTCCTTTTGATTCTAGCTCCAGGTTCAGTGGTTTTGCAAACTCATCCCCAGACGATATTCATAGTACAGTACCATTTCCAGACAACTTAATGGTTTAACTGGTCCCTGAGGATTTCTATATAAGTCCTCTCAAGTTTGTGATGTTATTGATTAATAAGGAGATATTCTTTCAGGAGTATTCCAAATAGTTCATGAGGTGAAAAAATGCTTTGCTTTCAAGTTCGTAAATTCTTTTCCTCTTTCTCTTCTTCCTCCACCTCCATTCTTGGGGCTCACCAGGAGTGGGATTCAGTTTTTTTAACAACCGGTTCTGTGGGCATGGCCTAGTTGGTGGGCATGGCTTGGTGGTCATGTGACTGGGTGGGTGTGGCCAGCTCAACATCACATGTCAAGGGGCACTTCTCCTCTCCTGGCCTCTCATGACAGTGGGGATGCAGCAACGGTCATAAGAGTGAAAAATGGTCATAAGTCACTTTTTTCAGTGCCATTGTAACTTTGAATGGTCACTAAATGAACTGTTGTAAGCCAAGGATTACCTATACAAAAATATTCTTTGCTTGCAAAAAGCTGCCCTAAATACCAATCATTAGATTAAAAATACCTGCAAGCCAGAGTTACAAATCAGGCAGGGTGCCAGAGCACCTTGAGGAATTAAAATAGTTAAAATGCAATAACTATCAGCGGCCAACTCTTGCTCATAAAGTGAAACCCTTTAGCAGAGAGGTCATTTAAGCTCTCCAGAAAGAGCACACCCAGGAGAAGCAATCCTTAGATCCATTTGTACCACTTAAAGATACCAGCTGGTCTCACTCATCTCACAAGATATCCTAAGGAAATCATCCAGATTTAAAGAAAGGTCACATGCCCCCACAAAGGCAGTAAAAAAAATCAGTGCCAAGCTTGCATCCTGCCTCTTGGAAGTATACCCCAAAAGGACAGTGCCAGCAGTGAGGAAAACCCCCTCCCCAGATAGAAAAAGAAACCATGAGGCAGGAAAAAATTCAAACACAATACAAATAATTAAATTACAACAGTAGCTGTTGAATTACAACAGTATTGTTTGTTGAAGCTGAATAGGGAAAATTATCCCATCAATAAACACAGAATTAACCTTCACCAAAAGCCAGTTTTAGACCAAAACTCAGAAAGAGTATGTAAACTCACGTTTGAATGTCAATCCTTCTATAGCTAGTCAAGAAGCCTTGCTGAATGTCACTCATCTTGGTTCCCTGTAACTAAAAGCTTTGCTTCATTATTCAATTATTTCTTCAAAGTGCTGGTTGTCCAGGGAAGTATTTCCTCCCAACAGCAGTGTAAAAATCTTAAACCAACCCTTCCCCTTTAAGAAAGCCTCAGAAACTCCGGAGACAGGAAGTCTAGGAGTTCTGGCAAGAATGTAATAAGGGTGGAAAAAAACAAAAGGAGATTGCTTCTAACTACCGGTTCTCCGAACTGCTTAGAAAGTTAACAAGCGGTTCTATAGAACCGGACAGAACCGGTAGAATCCCACCCCTGGGGCTCACTTTCCAATCAAATGACCACAGTTTGAGTGGGTTGCATCAGACCACACTGAGGATACAGTACTGAGCTGCCTTAGTTTAAATTGTAACAATTGCTCCAACACACGAGACCTCTAGATAGACCAGTGTTTCTCAACCTTGGTGAATTTAAGTTATGTGGATTTCAACTCCCAGAATTCCCTAGTCGGTAATGGGAATAATCTGGGAATTGAAGTCCACATATCTTAGTTGCCAAGATTTAAAAACACCGCTCTACAGCAGTACTGTAGCGTTTTGGAAACTACTGTGATGTCTGCTTGTTGACTTGGTCTACCTCGAAGGGATGACAGCATTCCAACTGATCAACAAATGAGCTGGATTGTGGGAATATTATTTTGGTCTTTCTGTTTCCCTAGCCAATTGTGAGAAAGACACTTTAACTCTCTTCTTTCCCCGTGGATCCTTTCCACAGATCCTTTGCACTTCTCCTTTCCATCTACAATTGCTACAGCTCGCACAGAATGCAACTGCAGCTCTGGCATAAACTGCACTGGTTGCCAGTCTAGGTCGAATTCAAGGTGTTGGTTATGACCTTTAAAACCCTTTATAGTATGAGTACAGGTTATCTCAGGAACTGTCTCACTTCAATGGGATTGGATCTCTCATTCTGGTAGAAGGAGTGTACTGTGGACCCCATTGGTCTAGGAACTCCAGCTGGCAGGGTCCAGGAGAAGGGGCTTTTCTGCTTGACTCCCACCCTCTAGAACAGGGGTAGGGAAACTTGGCTCTTTTATCACTTATGGACTTCAACTCCCAGAATTCCTGAGTGAGCCATAAAAGGTTCCCCATGCCTGGCCTCCTGGTTTTTCAGTTGTGTGGGAAATCAATTTTTGACTTGAATGGGACTATTTAATATATGTCCTACATTTGTATATTAAACAGTCCCATTCAAGTCAAAAATTGATTTCCCCACAACTGCAAAACCAGTAGGCCAGGGATAGGGAAACTTTTATGGCTCACTCAGGAATTCTGGGAGTTGAAGTCCATAAGTGATAAAAGAGCCAAGTTTCCCTACCCCGCTCTAGAACATCGTTCCCTTCAAGCTGAGGTCCATCCCCACCTGCTTGACTTTCTGTAAGAGCTTCAAGATGTGGCTCTGCCAACTGGCCTGGAGCCTTAATGGGGAGGTCTTCAATGGGTTAAATAGAAGATTTCATCTCTACCCCATAGTATTCTGCTTTTTTGCATTTATTTATTGGATTTTTATCCAGCGTTATTATTTTAACTTATTTAATTTCTGCTTATTTAATGTCTAGTGTTTTTATGATGTTTGTAAACCGCCCAGAATCTCTTGACAACAGGATGTGAGGAATATAAATTAAAGAAATAAATCCCAGTTTTCTCAAGATTAAAAAATACATGAAGACTTTTTGCTAAGGAAACGGAGGCTTCATTCTTATCCATCCAGCAGGAAGAACCTGAATGTTTGTGCACATAATTTCTAATTCAACAATTAGCTCTGCATGTGATCTTTAGCACCAAAATATTGTTTTGTTCTTGCTATTAACTGGCAAATAAATTCCTTCTTAACAATGATAGGGATCACTTCAGGAGAATAACCTGCCCCAGAGAATCATCTATCTTGAGCATTGAATGGTAGCTGTCTGATTTCATGTTTTCAGCCATTACATTACACCTATCAGAATCCAGACCAATGCAGGCTTTGGGAAAAGTGTTGAGCTTTAACAATTTATTCTTGTGACTTCAGCCCATATCAAATGTGTTAGCGCACAAGAGTCCAAACTGTATCCCCCTAGAGGCCATAAAAAAGAAGTTATTTATCTGTAATGGATGCTTTTCAAGTGAACGTTGTAGATCACTTTTTAAAGCCCTTCCTTTATAGCGAATACAGAGAAATGTTTCATCTTCCAAGAATTACTCCTATGTCTAAATAAGTGGGGAATGAGGGAGGCAGAGCATGGTCCATCTCTCAAAATGTGCTCTTAAGACATCCTCCTTTGGGGTTGTAGCACTAAATATACTTTTTGAATTGTGTGGGTAAGCATAGAACCCTTGTGTGTGACTGTATTAGTTAAAATTACTAGTTAAACACATGATTTTTATAGCCTGCTGACATTTAAAAACTTGTACTGTCCCATCACCATACACCTTATACAAGTCTTACCTTTTGCAACCTCAGTTATGCTTTCTCTTCTACCTTAGAAAGAACCTTTAGATGAAATAACAGAACGCCAGAAGAAACTCTTGTCTCCTGATTCTGAGCACAGTTTAGCCAAAATAGTAGCAGAAGTAAGTACTGTAACTGCTTGTTCAGGTTCCCAAAGATGTAATGTGTCTTCTGATACATACCTTACCATCTGTGCCATTTTTTCCAAAAACTGAGAAGCTAGTGTATTTGAAAGAAACTGCCACTCTCAAGTAGAATTTTATTTCCAGTAGTGCCAAAAGAAACCAAGTTGACTCCGAATGAATTTTGGGATGAGAGAAAGTGGGTGGCTTGGTACTTTATTTGGAAGATATCAAACTAACAGAAAACAATCAAACAAAAATGAGCTGGCCCTATCTAGAATGGCAGTGATTTTGTGAGATGGTCCATAATATGCACTCAAAATCCCAGAAAGTGCCTCGGCAGTGCTTCAAAGTCAAAGATAAAAAGTCTTTTTGGCGAGTATAGGGCATTTACATTGTACTTGTTGGCAACCACTTAAAGCAGCAAGGGGCTTTCCTAGGTAGCACAGTTGCCTTCTACAGCAGTGGCAGCGGTGGCAGCATGATCCCAGGAAAATATGTATATGTTTGATTTAAAGCCTTGCTGGCAGGTCCTGTGTGAGTGCCTTTGCATCTGCTAAAGCCCCTTTGTTTCCTTCAAATTGAAAAGTCAAATGGCCCTAGTGTTTTTTAAAGCAGGTAAATTTTAATTTGACATGCAGTTGTATTCCCAATATTTCTGAAATTTGATCAGAGACCATGGAAGTACCCTATAGATATGTTTCTTCATTACTAACAACTTGTCCATTAACAGCTCCAAGAGATATTACCAGAAGGTAAAATGGCATCACATCGGTCACAAGGATTAAGGAAGAAAGTTGGCAATAGCCCTGAGATGAGCAAACAAAAGGTACCTTTTGAACACTCTGAAACACAAACTGTTTTTATTAAACATATAATTTGTTAAGGTAGAATTTTGGAACAAAACATAAAAGAAATTATTATTTAGGAATAGCACATAGCTCTAAACAGGTCAAATTATATGTTTCTCTTGGAAATGGCCCAGTTGCTAGAACTTTCTTTGAACTCAACTAGACCAAAACTAAAAAAAATCCTACATCAGCAGGAATGTAACATTCAGATCAAAAGAAGTTAAGGGTACTACTTATCTGATTTATTCACACTTGTCTTGGCATATGATAGCCAATTGTAGCTCCCTGAAATTGAACATTTTGGACAAAAAGAACTGCCATTGAGGAGGCATCATTAAAGTACTTCTTTTTTGAATTACATATAATCTGGGCTACTTTCAGATGGGAGGTTCACTATTCTTTTTCCATCTGAAGCATCCTTAGAGTACTGTCCAGGCTTGCAGTGCAGTAGAAGATATTCTGGATTGGGGGGGAGGAAGCCAACCGGGTTCCCAAAGAGCAAACACAGACAAAGGCAGCAGCCCCCACCTTTTAAGGTTTAATAATGAATTCTGTTCTGAAGGCTGCTTTCCATTAATTAGCTCCGACAAGAAAAAGCCTTGCTAAGTTGTTTGTCAAGGCTGCCAAAAACCCAGAGATAAGAACTAATTTACAAAATTCTTTAAACACAAACTAAGATATCCATCCACCAGTTGAATTTAAGAGCTTCTTTGCTTTCTGCAAAGAACGCTTTTTCAAACCTGGCTTTTATCCTCTTCAGGGAGGGGCCATTACCTTGCAGCCTTACTCCCGAGTTTGCCTGTGCTGCTGTAATTGTTCTTTCCTCCGAGTAATCCTTTGTGCACATGCACTTGGCACAGGCTCCTCCGGAACCTCCTCGTCACTGCTGCCAACCTCCACAATCTCTGAAGGCAGCAGTCCACTCCCTGATGGTCCTGGCCCCTCATCAGAGTCATTGCTCTCCTCAGCCATCTGCACCTCCTGCCAGCTAACCACAACAGAATGACTGCATCTTTTTTCCATTCCCACTCTTCAGAAACACACTATATTGCAATAAGCTGCTTAGATCCAGGTCTATACACCAGTCTTGACAGTGTTTATTTTCCAACTGCCTTTTTCTTTTTCATCACTACTCAAAATATTTTCATACACTTTACCATAAAGATGAGTCTTACAAAGTGCTCTAAAGGTGCTTCAAAACAGAAGGCTCCTAATGGTACTTGTTAAGAAGCTTCTCCATCTCACTTGTGGGGAAAACTATAGAAATGTGGAGAAAACAAAAGACGATTACAAATAGAAGATCACAATACCTACAAACAATTTTCACAAGACAGAGAAACCAGGGATGGGATGCAACTGGTTCTGTGACCGCACACGCATGCAGCATTCAATAAACACCAATTTGAACCTCCAGCTCACCTTCTAGCCTTCCCTGATAAGTAGAACAGCTGAGGCATGGTAATCCATTTTGCCACATGAATCAGCTGAGCTGCAAAAGAAGGAAGTGTAAGACAGGATAGCGCAGGGGCAGGTAGGTGGGCCAACTTACCGTCGTTCATGAGGGTTCACTAAAATGGGTCCGAACCTGCAGCAGCCCACCACTAAGAGAAACCATGTGCTAAGAACTTCTGGAAGCCCTCTTAAACCCTAAACTCTTTTTTTAAGCTTACAGGAATGACATAGCTGAGAAAACTTTACAAACCATTCAAACTATTTATGGGTCCCTGATTTTCCTCTATGTTAAACCCATTTATTGTATTGAACTCCTTTCTTCAACAAGGAATTAATAATATTCTAGATGCCTTAAATGTGTTTAAAACAGAGTAAGCCACAGGGAGCTAACCTTTTTAGTTATTCTCTAACATCACTTTAAGTGCTTCATTGTTTTTCCCCCCTGACCTCTTTCTTCTTATAAAAGAGGATAAAAATAGTAACATTGCTGAAGGCTTTATTGGCACAAGAGACTTTAGATCATAAGGAATAAGGATGGCTTTCTTTGAAAAGCATTTTCACTTGAAGAAAGCTTTAAAATATGAGATAAAAGTAATCCTTCTTAATGTAGCTGATAATTTCTGAAATATTAGGCAGAAATGTTTTTAATACATTTTTCTCTATTGGCTTTTGTAACCATGGATAATGATAAAAGATAAAACCCTGGATGATTAATTCCAACCCACTCCCTCCAAAAAGTGAAACACTGTGGTTGTATCTAAAGACTTTTGTTCTTTTTATGGTTTCCTTTTTCTGTCAGGGAGAAATATGTGGCATGCTTAGTTTATAGTGTTAATATAACATCCTTTAGAGCAGGGGTCCCAACCGCCGGTCCGGACCGTACCGGGCCGCGGAACAAGCCTTACCGGGCCGCTGGTTGCTGGCGCCGCCATCTTTTTGGTAAAAAGCAATTTTTCCAAAAAGATGGCGGCGCCAGCGCTGGTGAGCTTTTCCGGTAGAAAGCCATTTCACCGAAAAAGCTCACCAAGCGCTGGCGCCGCTTTTTTGAAAAAATCACTCCGTGACGCCACCGGAAGTGATTTTTCGTAAAAAAGATGGCGGCGCCAGCTGACGCCGAACCGGGCCGCGCCCAGCTGACGCCGGAACCGGGCCGGCGTCGAAAAGGTTGGGGATCCCTGCTTTAGAGGATATATTCTTCAAGATTTTTGATGTCTTTCTAGGAGAGTATTTTTGTGGGTTGTTGCAGATTCATACTAAATTGGTTGAAAAGTTTGTACACACAATGACGAATCCGCAGACAGTCAATTCTGTAACTACATTGAGTTAGATCCCAAAGCAGAACAACTCTTATCATGCTGGCTGGGGAATTCTGGGAGTTGAAGTCCAGGCATCATGCCAAGGTTGAAAAGATAAACAATAGCAGCTCTTCTAGTAATTTTCTTTCATCAGCCACCAAGGTATTCTAGGCAATCTCTTTGAGGCCTTCATTTCATTGTTTATTTTCTTTTCATGCCTGAGGGCTGCAGTTGGTGTTCATCAGGATTGGCATTTCTATTATGTTATTTGAGGGTAGACAAGTATGTATTTCAAAGCTCAAGCTAGAATTTGGAAAGCTTAGTGAGACGAAATACACTGCCCAAAAAAATAAAGGGAACACAAAAATAAGACATCCTAGATCTGAATGAATGAAATATTCTTATTAAATACTTTGTTCATTACTGACAACAAAATCACACAAAAATTATCAATGGAAATCAAATTTAGCAACCCATGGAGGTCTGGATTTGGAGTTACACTCAAAATTAAAGTGGAAAAAAACACTACAGGCTGATCCAACTTTGATGTAATGTCCTTAAAACAAGTCAACAAGGCTCAGTAGTGTGTGTGTGGCCTCCGTGCCTGTATGACCTCCCTACAACGCCTGGGCATGCTCCTGATGAGGTGGCGGATGGTCTCCTGAGGGATCTCATCCCACACCTGGACTAAAGCATCCCACAACTCCTGGACAGTCTGTGGTGCAACGTGGCATTGGTGGATGGAGCGAGACATGATGTCCCAGATGTGCTCAATTGGATTCAGGTCTGGGGAACGGGTGGGCCAGTCCATAGCATCAATGCCTTTGTCTTGCAAGGAACTGCTGACACACTCCAGCCACATGAGGTCTAGCATTGTCGTGCATTAGGAGGAACCCAAGGCCAACCGCACCAGCATATGGTCTCACAAGGGGTCTGAGGATCTCATCTTGGTACCGAATGGCAGTCAGGCTACCTCTGGCGAGCACATGGAGGGCTGTGTGGCCCCCTAAAGAGATGCCACCCCACACCATTACTGACCCACTGCCAAACCAGTCATGCTGGAGGATGTTGCAGGCAGCAGAACATTCTCCATGGCATCTCCAGACCCCGTCATGTCTGTCACATGTGCTGAGTGTGAACCTGCTTTCATCTGTGAAGAGCACAGGGTGCCAGTGGCAAATTTGCCAATCTTAGTGTTCTCTGGCAAATGCCAAACGTCCTGCATGGTGTTGGGCTGTAAGCACAACCCCCACCCATGAACGTTGGGCCCTCATACCATCCTCATGGAGTCTGTTTCTGACCGTTTGAGCAGCCACATGCACATTTGTGGCCCGCTGGAGGTCATTTTGCAGGGCTTTGGCAGTGTTCCTCCTATCCCTCCTTGCACAAAGGCAGAGGTAGCGGTCCTGATGCTGGGTTGTTGCCCTCCTACGGCCTCCTCCATGTCTCCTGATGTACTGGCCTGTCTCCTGGTAGGCCTCCATGCTCTGGACACCACGCTGACAGACACAGCAAACCTTCTTGCCACAGCTCGCATTGATGTGCCATCCTGGATGAGCTGCACTACCTGAGCTACTTGTGTGGGTTGTAGACTCCGTCTCATGCTACCACTAGAGTGAAAGCACCGCCAGCATTCAAAAGTGACCAAACCATCAGCCAGAAAGCATAAGAACTGAGAAATGGTCTGTGGTCACCACCTGCAGAACCACTCCTTTATTGGGGATGTCTTGCTAACTGCCTATGCTTTCCACCTGTTGTCTATTCCATTTGCACAACAGCATGTGAAATTGATTGTCAATCAGTGTTGCTACCTAAGTGGACAGTTTGATTTCACAGAAGTGTGATTGACTTGGAGTTACATTGTGTTGTTTAAGTGTTCCCTTTATTTTTTTGAGCAGTGTAGTATACTGAGAGCAAGGTACTCAAGAGCAGGAAGAAAAACATGCATCCAGTAATGAGACAAGATTTAGCTCTGAATCTACATCTAAGGACAAACATTAGATAGTGAGCAAGAGATAGGTCCTTGCTTAAGATGAAAGCAATATATTTCCTCCTAGGGAGCAATATCAGATTTGAAAACTATAGTGAATACGTCAGTTGGAATAAAGGGTGTTAATCAAGAACTGCATTTTATTAACTGGATATATATTTTGCCTTATCCCTGGCAGCTAAGGAACTTTCCTTTCATTCATCTCACAATAATAATCCACTTTGGTAAGTTGGACACTGGTAGGGATTCATCCAAAGTCAATGAATAAGCCCTGTTGTAAATGAGTCTTCCCAATGATGGTCTAGTATTGCCACAGTCTTGGTACTGGGCTTCAAATCATTTTTAGAATATATATTTATTGCCTGTAATAGTGTGGTTGATCCATGTAAGAATATCCTGGCTATGGATTTTATTGTATGGTTTTTATAGTTGTTTATGTTTTGATTGTTCTCAAATTGTGTTGAAGGAATTGTCAGCTCCCTCAAAGAAGAAAGTTCCTCTAGTTTACAAGAAAAAGAATGTGCATTTCATGTTTTTATAGTCCCATCAATTCATAAATCCATCATTCTTTTTCAGAAAAGTGATAAACTGCACATTGATTATGGTCATCCCGATGCAAACACCGTAGGAACTAGGTAAAGTTTTTGAGAATTATCTTATCAGTGGAGAAAGCCCAAGAAGTTCTTCAATGCCTTTCCAAGTGTCCTCAGCCATAATGAAGAAAAACTGGTGCTTATTAGGCAATCCCTCCCAACAAACTATTTTACTGAAACAAAACATGATTTCCACAGAAATCAGCTGTAGTTAGTTGCTCTGAAAAGTTGAACATATTAAAAACAATTTGTCTAGTTGGTGATTACAAGCTTCCATATGAATTAAAAGAGAGTGTTAAGAAAAGCTTCAAGGAGTGAATTTATAATACTTTACACTAAAAGTGAATAAGATAGTGGGAATGACTTTCCAATGAGAAAAAGGCAAATGTAGCTATCGGACAGTTGAGATATTCAATGCTTCAGCAATTAGCTTAACAAAGCAATTGCTAGAAAAAAGGCCATAAATGCTGTTAAAAATAGGACCAAAAACTGTCACTTTGCATGATTTTTTTTCTTTTGTTGTATAGGAGTTCCTGTCACTAACTTGTACCTGTTATATACAAGCCTCATTAAAATTCTGCAGCTCCAGTTTCTTTGTATTATGTGCTGTTATGTTAATTTTCAACCCATTGTGAATTACTGAAATATTAGTTATTTGTATTCTTTCATAAACATGTTCTGATTTGCAACAGCCGAAGTTCTCTAATATGCCTGTTTTCCAAGTTAGGCAAATACTGACCTAGTCAGACACTACATATCTCAAATAGAAAAATATTAGCATTTTTTCCTTTTGGATTTTAGAAGTATAATCAGCTAATATACTGCCTTTTGTGTTTGTAGTTCTCGAAGAAGAACATTAAGAGAGACTCCTCCTCCTTCACTTAAGAAATGTCCTGAAAACAAACCACAGAAAACATGTGAAAAACCAGCTGAAGTACTTATGCCAATGCAGATAAAGATTGCTGTGTTTTGTGTCTGTGTTTTCCTTCTCTTTGCGTATGTAGCTATGGAAACCAGTCCATTCACAACCTTCTTTAGCAGAAAATGAGTGCGACCCTTCTTGAGAGTTGGGTGGAAGACCAAGGAAGGCAATTTGGTTAGTTGTTTAGGAACAAGTGATTTCAGTAGCTCATTAAACAGCAATTGGGATAATCCAGTTTGTGTGTGTGTGTGTGTATTTTAAAGCATTTTTAAAAAATGTTTCTTTAAACTATAAAATGGGGCAGCATTTGATTCTTTACTATTCCTGTCTTAACTGCATAATTTGCAGGGAGATTCTTAATTAGTTTTATGAAAGCATTTCATCTGGTATTTTGTCCCTATTTTAATTTAGAAAGTGAACTGCAGAAATTAAAGAAGACATGCTGAGGTTCTTCTAAGCCCGTGATGGCGAACCTATGGCACATGTGCCACAGGTGGCATGCAGAACCATTTGTGCCGGCACGCGAACCGCAGGCAGACTTACTTCATTGCGCATGCGAGTGCCTCACAACTGATTTTCGTCTGGTTTGAGGCCTTTTTTGGCTTTCCAGAGGCTTGAAAAAAGCCTCTGCAGGCCGAATAGGCCCATTTCGTCACTTCCTGTAATACTGGAAGTGACGAAATGGGCCTATTCGTCCTGCAGAGGCTTTTTTCAAGTCTCTAGAAGGCTGAAAAAGGCCTCAAACTAGACGAAAATCAGCTGTGAGGCACATTGCAGGTGGGGGGGGGACTGCGCATGCATGCGCAAGGGGCAGGGGGCACACATTGCCTTCTGGGTGCTGGCACATGAGCGCCAGCGCGCACACAATTTATGGCACAGGAGCCTAAAAAGGTTAGCCACCACTGTTCTAAGCAGTTTCCTTTATTGTTCCTTGCCTATAGACAAAAATATTTCCAAATTAAAGCAGACAACTTGCACCATTAAATACATACTCTGAGAACTCCTAAGAAGGAATCCTCTAAACTCTCTTCCTCCACACATACTACCGGTATCTAAACCTCGCTGTCTTTTGGTTCTCTCGAATGCACTCCCTCCCTCCTGTAAATCCAGACTACATTCCACTACATGAATGATTCTCTTAGTAGTTTCTCCCTTCCCCCATCCTTATCTGTAATATATGAAGAGTCTTCTTGTCCTCCAGTGCAGAGAGCTGTCAAAAAAGGTCACTATTGCAACCAACCAACCAGTCATCCATCACTGTCTAATGTGTGTGTCATGTAAAAAGGCGGCAGAGATCCAATTGTGTGGTTGGGGCTGACATATTGCCCATTTAGGATGCTCTAGGTTACTCTGCTAGAGAACTGAGGTTTGGTCCAATAAGCTTCAATTAGCTCAATAACAATAGCACTTCCCACTTCACGGTGCTTTACAGCCCTGCCTAAGGAGTTTACAGAGTCAGCATATTGCCCCAACAATCTGGGTCCTCATTTTACCGACCTCAGAAGGCTGGAAACCTGAGTCAACCTTGAACTGATCAGCTGGCAGTTGGCAAAATTAGTCTGCAATACTGCATTTTTGCCACTGTGGCACCACAGCTCTTCAAGCTCGAGCAAGAGTATTTTTCACTTTGCATAGGATAAGGGTGCTGGCTACTTCTGGCTGGATCTGAAAGCAAGAAGCCTCCTAGGATAACTCAGAGGGACAAAAACTTACTCTATGAGAAAACTTTCTTAAGGCTTGCAGGCATTGCTTTATTCACCAAGCTCAACACAGAGTAAGCTTTATTGCTTGCTTGTTTTGTGATTAGTATTCTAAATTTGGCATAAGGATTTAATTTCAGAAAAGTTACTTGTACTATGGTGATATTATCCATTATGATCTCAGGTTTTTATCTTGAATACATGAAAAGTGTATTCATAATTGCCTACCAGCTTTACAAACTTATACCTAAGCTTTTTAAAACTACTTTTTTAAATTAAAAACATTACCCTAAGGTTCAATTCATCTTTATTTTAATTGGTAGAAGAAATTGAAATACAAAGTTGAGCATTTGCAACTGCAATAATTTGGTTTTGACAATCATAGGAGCTCATAGATAAGAAGAGCTGAAAAGTTACTCTCTGAAAATGTATTTCCTATAAGTGCCAGGTTCTTTGTGCAATTTCTACAGTATCTAATGAGGTGCTTTATTATGCTTCTCTCCTCCCATCTTTCTAAATTGCACACCTTGTGGTTTTATTCTGTAGCAATAGAAGCACAAGCAGCAATCTAGCTGTCATAGATTTCCAATGAATACTTCCTATGATTACCTCTTGACATAAGATTTAGTGAGAAGGAGAGACTGTTTGACACATCTTCACGTATCCATACAAATGATCATATACTATTGCACTGTAATAATGTACATACAAGAACAGAGAAAATATAAATGAATTGAAGTCTAATTTTTATTTATTTATTCATCAAAGACCTAGGAGGTACAACAAAACTGTACAATAGTTAATATATTAAAACACGAGAATTTTTTTAAAAATCTAAATGGCTAAGAAGAAGAGCAGATGTTAATAACAATGGATCTCATCTTTACCTCACCAGTGTCCTGGAGCCCCAGCCCTAATGGCATAACTAGTTTTTGAGGGACTTCCAGAAAATCAATAGGGATGGAGCCAGCCTCATTTTTGTAGAATAGAGTAGGTTACCAGGGAATGAGTAACTAAGTAGAGCAGGGGTCCTCAACCACCGGGCCGCGGACCGGTACCGGGCCGTGGAGCACTCTCTACCGGGCCGCAAAGAATTTTTTTAAAAAAATGGCGGCTTTCTTCACCTTCGGTGAATGCTGCTGGGATTGGGGATCAAGGACACAAATGAAAGAAGGGGAGGGAGGAAGCAACCGAAGCCTGTCCTTCTCTCTGGGTCAGCTCTCTCAGTCGCTCTCTCGCTCCTCCACCAGCCCAGGAAGAAACTGCTTCAAAGAAGCGGGGGGGGGGCTTTTCCTGTCGCCGCAGCTTCCCCGAAGCGCCCGTTTCTCCCCCACCCCCACCCCGTCCGCGGTTCAACCCAGTGCTCCGTTCTGCCTGCCTGCCTGCCTTCGTTAATGGTTGAATCGGAACAGCTTCGGCTGAGTAAAAGAGGCGAATAGTTATTATTCTCAGCCGAAGCTGCTCCCAAACAACCAGAAACTAAGGCAGGCAGGCAGGCAGGCAGAACGGGACACTGTGGATTGAAGCGCTGCGCGCGTGGGTGGGGTGGGAGTGGGGGTGAAACGGGCGCTTCAGAATAGCTGTGGCGACAGGAAAAGCCCCCCGCTTCTTTGAAGCAGTTTCTTCCTTGGATGGTGGAGCAGCGAGAGAGCGAAGCCTCCTCCTCTTCTCTCCCCCCTCCCCCGGTCCTTGCAAAAATTTTCTGCTTGAAACCGGTCCCTGGTACAAAAAAGGTTGGGGACCACTGAAGTAGAGCACCCCAATGTAGGAATGGGTGCAACTGGTGCACACTTCAAAGTTGTGCAAAGGCCCTCAAAGCCATGACTGCTACCTACTCATGAAGCAGGAGTTGTGAATCTAGAAGGACTTCTAAGTCTTTTAAGATTCTAAGGCAGCAAAGTCCACATTTTGGACCGACAGGACCGCTGGTTTGAAAGAGAGGGTTAAAGAGGCCATCTATGTCAAAATTGAACAGTTCTCTCTCAACAGAGGAGGAGGGATATGACATCATCTATCTTCAGTCTTCAATATAGTCCTTTCAGCAGTTCCAAGAAGTCTCCACACCCATTTGCACCACTCAGGTGACTCTGATGCTACAAATAAACCTCCATGTGGCCTCAATGACTCTCTAAAAGAATGCAAATGACCAGTTTTCTGCAAGGAATAAAAATCCTTCCATTCCCACCATCCACTCAGAGCTGAAGAAGCTTCTTGGATGAGAAGTGAGACATCTTCAAAGAAGAACAAGAAGGTCCGGTTACCTCTTGAAAAAGCACCTTTGAGACAACAATGACTTGGATGACTGAGAGACTCCATAGACATCTCATGTAGATGTTGAATAGGAATGGAGACAGCACCAAAGCCTTCAACCTACAAATGAAGGGCCAAGGATGACATCTCTTCTCCCCTGTAATCACTGATTGGAAATCTCAAAGAAAGGTATTTGCTTTGCTCACAAATTCTTGCCTTTCTTATTTCTCTGCTGTAAATGAAAGCGTCTGGTTCTCTGTCTAACTTAATGACTTCAACTGCCAGTTCAGTAATGACCAAAACCAAAACAGCCTAGAACTATTTCTTTTATGTAGCTGCTTAGAATGTCCAATATGTTTCACAGCCTTATTGTAATAACCACAATGGCTCTGTAAGGTAAAACCCGGCTCTGCCAGTCAGCTTGGGGCTGCAGTGGGAGCACACTGTGCTGGAAGTGATTGATTGAATGAGAGAGAAAAACCTATTCTCATATGGTCTGCACTCTTGGTTTTTAATCTTTATTTAATTGTTGTTAGTTTAAATGTTTCTAATGCTTTTATACTTATGCTTTAATGCTATTGTAAGCTGCTTGGGGTGATTCTGGATAGTGAGATAGGTGGTATATACAGTGAATTAATAAATAAATAAGTCCACTTAACCTCTTATTACTAATAACGATAAAAAAGAATGGCATCAAAAATATGTGTACGTGATTGCATTTTGGACACTTGGCAACTGGAATGCATTTCTGGCTATTTGTAGCATCCTAAGACCACCTGATTGTCAATTTTTTTTTTTATTTTTTTTTGCTGGTTTCTGGTGTTTACTTCCCGTTTCTGATTTTTTTAAAAAATGCCCATTGGATAAAATGGATTTGCTTAACTACCATGGTGTTCACTTAATAGTCATGGTGTTTGCTCAAAAATATCATAAAACCTCAGGAGACTCTCTAGCATCACTACCGAATTTTAACTGGGTGGGCGGGCATGCTACCAGTCAAACCCTTAGACTGGATTGCACAGCTTGTCACTGTTAACTTTTTAATGCATACATGAGGCCTGTGTGCATGGTCCAGAAACTTTCTTGGAAATAAAAATAATACAGAGGCTGGAAGCTCTGCTGCACACCAACATTCTGTTTACAATTCTTTTTTCCTTTCAATTTGAAACCATATGTTAAAAAGAGGGAGAGTTGGTACAAGGAGTCTGGCAGATGCCAAATATATATGCTGGAGTATTGTTTTGCATACAAGCTAGTTTATGCTATTATGATCACTAACTTTTGACCACACAGATTGTATGTTAGAAGTCAACTATGCTGTTAACCCAGTATGATCTCTGGGGAGGGAATATGCAATGTACAACATGCAATTTATGTTTAATTTAAAAATCCAATAAATTCTTTTGCTCCTATTCCCATGGAAACAAATGCTGGTCTTTTAAAAAAAAACCCCACAACCCTTTCATTTTTGCACATGGCAAACCCCAGATATTCAGCATAGGTATAATTTAGCTCTATTTTCACCAATCTGTGAGTTTCTGACAGAGGTGCGCATGCACACACATACACACACACACCACGTTGCGCAAGAGCTAGTTCTGAAAACCGCAGAGCCTCTTTTGTTCAGCCAATGCATCACATCCCTGTCTCACAGTGAAGCATAAGCTTTCTGTGAGAGCTTCACAGCAGCTGGAGACAATGAAATCTGCCTTAGCTACATGCAACTATCCTGATCGTATTTCAGCTTAATAAGCTGTCATCCAAACATTTCCCTGCCACACACAGTGCACTCTTTCTCTGTCCCTTTTTTCCTTTAATAATCTGACTCTTAAATCTTTGGGTTGGAGGTGTTTCCATGGCACTAACTGTTATCCATCCCTACACAAAGCTTCTCCTTTTCCACACCCAGCTACCAGTGAAGGCAAAGGAGGCTCACTTCTGCGTGTCCGTGTTATCTGTTGAAAAGGACCAGCTACCCAAAGTCATTTTCTTCCCCCCCTTCCTTTGTGTCAAGTGTCTAATATTATACCGGCATGGCTCTTAAGTGACAGCTCTTGTTTGTCAGTGCCGAGCCAGGCAACGAGAAAACATCAGTCCTGCACTACACACCTTGGATTTTTGTATCGTGACTGAGATGATTGTCTTCCCCCGTGATTCAGCCTTTTATTTGTCCTCCTTTTTCCCTCATTTATATTTTGAGCTCTTTCTCTTCATGCTAAGGTAAGCTTATTTAAATAAATTGTTAAGGACCTATTGCCCTCAATTTCAATGGCAATAACATTTAATGATATGTTTTACCTGAAATGCGATAGTTGCTTATAAAGGCAAGGACTAGAATAATCTTTAGCATCGATTCGAACATAGATTTTTTTTTTCAAACAAGGCTCTATGCAAGTTTCTCCCACTTGTGTGGCCTAAATTTCAAGATGCTGCATAATTGGACATTGGGGTCTGACTTCTTTAGGATAGAACGTGATTAAGCAGCTTTCTAATTTTTACAGACCCGGCACAATAAATAAAATGCAATTTAAGGAAGCCATTATGATGCCCTTACTAAGAGTTTCTTTTTATTTTCTATTTCTATGTTTATGTCCATTGTGGGTAACTAGAAATAAGGTTAGACCATTTATAAACAATTATGGAAATTTCTTATAAATGAATGCCTAACCATTTCGTTCTGACAATGAGCAAATTCATCACAGAAATTTATTGAAAAGATGCTAGAGCTCATTCCTGTCTGTTAGATCATTCTGTTAGATATTGAACTATGACGTGTACTTTTTATATATGCACATAGGATAAATCAAATTTATACTGTGCATGCTAAATATAATGAAAATATAAATACACTGATATATACCTCCTGATAAATTTTGAACTGTAAAATGGAGGATCTATTAATGCTAATGTGTTCTCTCATCCCCTTTTTTCCTATCAGGGTTCTGTGAGGAATAAAGGTTAAAGTCCTGGATTCTATCAATTGTTGGAATTCTAGAGTGGACTCATATAAGGCAAGCTCACTTTTACATCCTGATAGCAATTTAGTGAAACAATTGTTCACGCTACTTAGTAATATGCAAAGCCCTTGTATGACTAATATATTATTTTAAATTAAACACACGTGGAGACTTCAGCAATTTGACATTATCCCTTCTGAAAGCATTTCTATTTGTTGTCCTGTGTTACCCAGCTCACTGGAAACAGTGGTGATTGGTAATGAATTGTTTCTCAGTCATGTGGGTTTCATTGGTGATATCAATACCATTTTAAGGAAAGGAGAACATAAAAGGGAGACCTTATAGTTTTATGAAGTTGTTAAAGCAATACTGTTGCCTGTCTTACAGGGTTAAATACTCATACCTGAGTACTGGATTCAGACTAAAAAAAGAGTTCTGAGTTTCTGAAAGCTTAACATAGAGCCAAAGGATTCTCAAAACAGTATTTTAAATAGATCTTGGTATAGCTTGCAGGAGCTGTCCAGCAGTTCTGTGGTTGCTCTGAAATTGTTCAAAAAAGCCATGTGAAAGTTAAATAGAAACGTTTCTATCACTACCTTAAGATTTCAGTCTTCACTGCCATTTTTATGAACTTTATATAATAGCTACTGATGTTTAATCCAGTTGACTGTTACCTTGGCTGGGGTAGGAGAGATCTAATATGAACATAGCCTTTGTGTTTTCAAAGTCTTCAGTTACAGTGTCAATGTGATAGGCTAAAGCAGGGGTCTCCAACCTTGGCAACTTTAAGACTTGTGGACTTCAATTCCCAGAATTCTGGGAGTTGAAGTCCACAAGTCTTAAAGTTGCCAAGGTTGGAGACCCCTAGGTTAAAGCACTCTGGAGTTCACTATATTGTGGGCAATACAATTATTTGCACCAATACCCCTGAATAAGCCTTTGTAGAACAACAGCCTAAGAACATATAGATTTTTGTTGTGTTTTCTATTCCATAATTTTAAATTTGCAAATGGGGCTTTAATTAGTATTTTAGTGTTTTAACTTAGATTAGTTCCCAAACATTTCATATATATGCTGTGGGGGAGGGGAACTGGGCCTCATGAGTGGCAGACTGGCACACGTTTGCACGTGCAGCCCTTGCACAAATGGCAGGCCAGCATGCACACGCACAGCTCAACTTACATGAGTGGCGGGTTGGTGCACATGCACACAACGGCCTGCCACTTGCGCAACTTAAGCTGCGTACACTGATGCATGCACACTCTGGCCAGCCACTTGCATGGCCCAATTCCAAACAAACCATGGCCTAGTGGTGAGCTGCATCCCAGGGGTTGGGGACCTCTGTTTTAAACAGAGGTTAGACTATGATTGGTGGTGCTGAGACAAAATTATTTCAGTAGCATAGCTATAAATGAAAAATTTCCATTCATCAGTGCATTTCCTTCACCTGTTCAAAGCTGTTACTATAGTTTTACTCCTAGACCCAAAATCCTGTCTGCAAGGAGTTTCACCAACTCCCTAACAGCTATTTGCCTCCCTGAGTTAATGTTTATATCTCCCTCAAGGTAATTCTTTTAAGCAAAAATTTCCTGTGAGCCAGTGTGGCACTTTTTATGCAGTCATGTTTTATATCTGTCACTTAGGAAATGAACAAACTAGTTATGCTTTTTACACATGTATGTTCCAATTTGGAATAGGTAATTCTTGATGTCAAAATCAAAGCAAAACATTTCTTCTCAGCTTTATACTGTTGAAACCATAGTTCAGTCTCCAATGTCTGGCATATCATCCTTTTTGAAATGCAACTTTAGAGAATTTAAAGAAAGCTGTTCTTATCTAGCGATGCAATATGTATGATAAAATTTATATGATAACATTGCTCAATATATTCTTATAAAAAGATAAGCTAGACTGGTATCCTGCCATAAGCCATTTAGATCTTAGAGTAGAGGTTAGAATTTTGTTTAAGCAAAAAACCAATATTGATATAAAAGAGAAATCAACTTCTCTAAAACTCCAGTTACAAATCTAAAGTATCCAATGACAAATTTCATAAGTAGATGATCTATAGCCCATAGATTCCATGTGATCCTCAAATGCCTCTCTCGCAGACTACTCTGAGTGCCCAGATTGATGATCTCACTATTGATGATTAAACAGCTAAACAGGGAAAATTAAAATCTGAGACAGCATCTGCCTGACTTCTCAAACAGCAATGTTAAAATTGCCAGGAAGACTATTCACACTCATGCCCAATAGCTTATGAATAATAACAGGTATTGAAAAAGTGAATTGCACATAATACTCTGAATATATTTTGTAAAATATAAGTGATCATTTTCCCATTAACTTTCATCATCTAACTTTTTTGTGAACAATTGAAATTAGTCCTACAAAATCAATCACTTATTGGGCATACATTTTTATTTGGATTCTTCTTGCGAGTACTTCACAATTCCTACCTGCAGTCTAGCATTGTGGAAAAGGGCAGAATTGACACACTGGGGAAAGAGAGACATGCATTATGCAGTCCCCATTTTTACACTCAAAGATGAAGGTAAGAATGTAGCAAATACATGCCTGCTTTTTAACAATCATAACACCAGGGGGCTCCTGGGTGTTCTTTGTCAATTAATCAGGTTCAGCTGTCATAAAATTGCTTTTCCCAAGGAAGCATGTTTAGGTAATCTGTATCTATCAAAATGCTTCATGAAAAGCACCAGTCTAGTATTTGATCATTAAAGAGTATTACTTTTCTCTTTAAAAAAAGAAAGAAAAAGGATTATTCAACTATTGTAATAACATTCTCTGAAATATAAGAACCAATTTCTCATTTGTTAAACTCTTGATTTTACAGACCTTGATTCCACAGAATCTGGATGTAATGAATTTCAGGGAATATCAGATTTTACCTGAAACAAGAGACCAAGTCTGTGGTTTGATGATGCAATCAGTGCAACATTTGCGTCTCCTAAAATGTGGCCATGCATTTGCATATGCTTCATTTTAAAGTGAAGACTTAACTAAAGCCAGATGCTTTCTTCAAGTTAATAGGTTGTCCAATATCATCATCAATGAAACCAGTACCTCCACAACAGATAGCTAAAGGTAAGGTGTTTTTTTTTCATGGATGGACAGGTTTTGCAGCTAAAAAAGTCCAATTTGCAATTGAATTGACATTTGGAATTAATGGACATTCAATCCCCTGGCTATTCAATTGAGGATTTACTATATTTATAGTATGAGAACTACCGATTCTTCAGATTAATGGAAGACAAAAGAAGCCTCCTGTGTTTTTTAACTAATTCACATTCAATTTTATTTTTCAAAATAGCTTTAAAAAACGTATTGCAGTAGAGAAGCAAGCAATTGAAATTCTTGTGGATAGAATGCCATGTACGGTATTTGCATTATATACAGTACCTACACTGACAAGTGTGTATCTCATTGTCCTGTCCTTCCTTATACAATCATCTCTCCAGTGATATGTAGCCTCCCAGGCTTCCCATGTTTAACCTAAATCTTTATAGAAAACTCCAGAATGAAACTTTCTCCATTGCCTTTTGAGTAGCAGTACCTGTGTCATCAATAAAGGAGAGTCAGCTGGAGTAATGTGTTTCTACTCACATATTTCAAAATGCTATTTGTGCTCAGAATGATAATCTGCTGCAGTCAGCTCGCCATGACCAACCTGCCACAGCCAAGTCACCACAGGACAACTCTCTGTGGGACAAGAGTTGCATTAATATCAAAGAAATAATGGAATAGAACCATTAAAGAAAGGATGCAAAAGGAGGGACAGAATGAAATATGAATGGCAAAAATTAAAATCATTTTCATTTATTTTAAATAATTAAATAGAATTGTCAAATTGTCCTGCAATGAGTTGTCTTGCAACTAGTTGGCTGTGGCGAGTTCATCCGCTGCAAGTTGGCTGTGGCGAGTTGGCCACAGCAAGTTGTCCCATTCCTAGCCCAGATGCTGTGGGTAATTGTAACTCTGAGAATTGTAATTTAGCGACACCTGGAGGGCCACAAATGTCCAGCTCTCATTTAAATGCATAATTTGATGCATGAGTTAAGCTTACTTAGTAGAAATAGATTCTACTAATAGCAGTGAGCAGATTGCATACAGTATATACAATGCAGAACATGTATACAGGTAATCATCACTTAATGTCCCTAATTGGGACTGGCAAACCTATTGCTAACTGACAGACTTGTAAAGCAAAAAATTATGACTATGCTGATTTACAACAGCAGTTCCAGCAGATCTAGTTACAGTCATTAACTGGATACCACAAGTCATTATGTGCAATATAACACATATGTGACTTTCAACCTCCTGCTAGCTTTCCCACTGACTTTGGTTGTCAGAAGCCTGCCAGGAAGGTAAAAAATGGTGATTGATACGTGCTGTGACCATTATAAGTTCTAAGCACCAAAAATCACAAACACATGATTATAAGGACATATATAACATGTCCATATCTTTGACGGTTGGTTGTCAATCTGTTTTTTCAGTGTTATAATTTTGAATGGATGTTAAATAAATGGTCATTTAGTGAGAACTGCCTGTATAGGATGAAATCTAAAAATTCCAGTTACCAATTGGCTAAAAAAACATTTACACTGGGACACTAATGCCTGGTAATTACCAGATATTCCATCCATTGCAACTATTAATCTCTTACAGTGATTAAATATTCGAGTTACATTTTTAAAACAAACAAACATGAAAATGGCTCTAGGATGAAAATATAGGATAGCACAAAAGATAATTCTTTTATCAATGCATATGTGCAGATCATTATGTGAGACTGCCTACTGTCTTCAGGAACATATTTTGAATAGTGCCACTGTACATTTCATTTTTATAACATTATTTATGATAGAGAAAACAATGATTATTAATGCCATAGCACCAAATATAGCTCTTCAAACTTGGTTATCCATAACTTGCTCTACATCTATTTTTAGCCAAAAGACCAAGAGCCTATAGTTTGCTCCATCTGGGCAATTAAGAATCTAACGTTATGATAAGACTTCATTATGGTCTGAAAGCAATGGTGGGATTCAAATAATTTAACAACTGGTTCACCCAGGGTCAGAGTGGCTGTTGTGGGAGGCATGGACTGACCTGACCCTGGGAAAACTGGTTGTTAAATTACCCCTGCCCCCATCAAAGTGGATCCTGGGCACTGCACTGCAATGGAGAAATGGGAAATGGTGCAGCTGGCAAGAGGGACGGAAGAGGAGCAGGGAGAAGAAAGAGGGAAAGTAGCCCCCTCCTTCCCTTGCGCCAGCCATTCTGTTGCCCGTTTCTCCATTGCAGCACAGTTCAGCACCCAGGATCCACTTTGATGGCAGGTGGAGAAATTTAACAACCTGCTTCCCCCAAACTGGTGTGACCGGCTGAATCCCACCACTGTCTGAAAGTCTTGCTGGGATGGCTCAAAGGTGTAGAAGAGCCATTCCTCTTATAATATTAAAGAAATGAAAGAGAACCAGGCAGTCCCCAGGCTGCAACTTTTAGCATACTTTTTCAGGGATCAAAAAATCATGAACTAAGAAAAGAGATGTGGAAGGTAGGTCAGGCAATGCAATAGATTCTCAGCCAGTCCTTGAGTATTGAAGATTTGTCCTGAAATGAATACAAATTCCAGCTCCTTTGCAATGGTGGTTTATTCATTAGCTCAGCAAACAACAAATACTCTTCTCTGACAATAAAGGCTAAAATCCAGGCAAGGTTAGAGTTGGGTTTGAGTTTGCTCCCTATCCTTTTATTACCATTATCATGAAACACACCCCACCACACCCAGGACTATACGCAATTCTAATTCTGGCCACGCCTAACCCATTATCCCTAAATGCTATTAATTCTATAACATGTCTACATCCCTACCCTATTCCGACCCACACTAACTGATCCCCACCTGGTGCCACCTTCACCATGTTTTAACCTAAGGCTTAATTACCACCTATATGTGCCCCAACCCCCTTTAACAATATGCACCACATCAATACATGAAAAGAGCCATTTCCAGCAGCCCAGCACTTGTTTCAGAATCCATCCTCCATCCCTGCAGTTGTTGCAGAATCCATCCTCAGCTCTGCTAAGTCATTCCAAAGCCATCTGCCAGCACACAAGCAGAAATACAGATCCAGCAGCAGCAGAGATAAGGTGACATGGTCAGCTGATTTGCTGTGAGACATATTAGGAGTTGACGGGCTTCCGAGTGAACTTGGAGCTTGACATAGGTCTAGTGAGAGTTTGAGAGAAAACTTCCCACTATGATCCAGTCTGTCACTTTTGCACTGCTTAGTGTGAAAGTGTAAAAGAGGAAAGAAAGGAAAGGAAGAGATGAAGAATTATAGTACTAGGGGAGCCTCAGGTGAGCTAAGCATTTCTGGTGAGCCTGAAAAGTGATTGGAAGGGGCATTTTGGTAACTTCTTGGCAGGCACTGATTAACATGACCAGATAAAGAACTATAGAGCAAAATGGAAGATTATTTGCTCAGAGATATAACTGTGTTTTAGATCTCATATTGTAGATGCTATGTTCTAATAAATCATGCTTTGGGTCCTGGAATATCTGTAACATATTGAGTAATAGTTTCTGTGTAATTTGAATGTACAGTTATAGAAAACCACCAGTATAATACATTTTAATCTTGGGAACTGATTGAATTGTATACAAGTAATTGGTCTAAGCTGCTATTATTGCTGTAACTGGATTTGTACATATTTATTCTAAGGCTGAACAGAACAGAACTTTGAAAGCTCTTCGTGATTTTGTTCATCAGCATTTCTTCCATTTTCACCCAACCCTGCCTTGCATTCCAAATGGAGTACCCCTCCTCCCTGCAATTTGCCACGCAAGAGCCTGCTGGAAAACTTCCTGTGCACGCATGGGAGCCATAAAAGGCTTATTCTGGCTCTTGTAATTCAGTGGTGGTTTTTTTCCCTTCTCGCTTGCTCCTTCCCTCCCTCTTCTTTAGTTGATTCTAGCTTAGGAACTGAGAAAATACAGGTCATCTTAGTCATTGGGAATACTTTTGCATATGACTGTATTCCAGAGCAAAACTAAAGGGCTGGATTTATTCAGCTGGGGAATTCTTTTCTGCACCTTTTCTTCTACCAACATATAATCTGCATCACTTTTGGATTTACTTCCCACTTATTAAGGACTGCAGCCTCCAGGGAAAACTGAGCACAGATGTGAGTAACCATCCATAAATGCAGTTGGAGGGATTAAGGGGGCAAATGAGAGAATGACAGAGATTTTGGAGTTCAACTTGCAATCTTTTTCTTTTGCGAAAGGTCTCATTTCACAAGAATATATAACAGCTGGCTCTTCATTATAGAGAAAAAAGGCTTTTTGGAAGCAACAAACACAAACTCCCTGCTGTTATTTTTGCTTTTTTTTCTGTCTCTCTTTTTCTTTCCATGTGGAGCATCTTTTTTTGGTGCATAACTTTCATGAGATCTTAGATTAATTTAATCATAGAGGTTATCAGTGATTCATCTAATATTCCTCAGTAGTTTCTGAGAAGAAAAAATGACTCAGTTTGGCAAGCAGTATCCTTGATTTGTCAAAAGTAATTCTGTAATTTTAAACATTCAGGAATATAGATATGCATGCTATAACTGAGGAAATTACATTTAAGCAGGCTAAGCTGAGTTTACACACCAAGAGAGGTGTGTACTGGATATGCAGTTGGGATGCAGTATCTTATTTTTTGCTACCCAGGGTGAATTTTCTCTAAGGGCAATTTCAAGCAAAGCACAATTCTTGCAGAAAGTGTCACTGCGGTGCTTTCAAGAGATGTGAGAGAAAGAGGCAGAAAACACCAGGCTAGGAATGTTATTGGTGGTCATGAAGGGGGGAAAAAGCCAATATTTCTCACAGAAGGAATTGCATCTCTAAGATATTCAAATAAACTATAGGAAGAATTAAATAATCTGATCATATTCGGTATTGAAAGAACAGCAAAATAGGAATAAATGATTCCTAGCCATGGAATCAGATCTTGGTTGGAAATGGCAGTTGACAGCCAAATCTTATGAGCCTGTGCCTGGCTCATAAGATTTGGCTTCAGATACAAGATAGATTGACCTGAACTGCCATACTATACTGAGTATTTTTCAGTTCTAACTGGCAAGAGCTATCTTTATACCTGGTATTTTAAAACTAAATATAGTTTATGATCTTTTGCATGCAGAATATGTACTTAAATACATTGTTCTATGGTTACTTACTTCCCCATATGTTTACACGACAAAGGAGTTATACTAGAGTGAGATAATATTATATAGTGCGAATAGGTAAATCCTTATGCAAAAGAATAAATGGTAAACAAGTTAGCACCACAAGCAATACTTAAGAGGCAAGCAGGAGAAACTGTCAACCTTCCCATGACATTCTGCTTCAGCCCTTTTTTTAAAAAAAAAGAAAGTCAGATTGAAGAAAAGCTGAGTTGTAACTTACCAAGTGTTTAATTCTGTCATTTGAGGCTTCAACCTAGAGACTTATTTTTAATACCACTGTAGGTGTTAATTAATTCAGCAGTGAAAAGTTCCTTATAAATGCACTGTGAATGATCACTGGGTTTGGTTTTTACAGTACAAAATGATGCACTATTTTAAAGTTAATTTTTCCTCTTGTTTTCACTGCCATTATTTTGTTTTCCTTTTATAAATTAAAAAGGAAACTCTGAGTTTGATTTCAAGTGATTTCATGGATGTATTGATGTATTGATTGACACAATACATCCACCACATCATGGGAACATTTTTGGAATGAATTTTTCCCTACCCTATAGCTCTGCCCCACATCTAAGTACTAATCTAGCCAAACAATCCCACTAAAGCCAGACAAACTTGGCTTGTTCAAACCTTTGATCTAATAACAAACACATTGTTATTAACACTTTGTTATTTGATTTTTTTCATTAAGAACAAATGAATTTGATAACTGAACTGGCCTTCTTCCCTAGCCATTTCCCCCCGATTTGGATTGAAAATCCCGATTATTGCATTACAGGCAAATGTATACAGCAAGGGGAAAAAGCCCCACTAATATTTTAAAGTTTAAAACATTGACCATCAAATTCGTATGTTTGTATGAATTCATATATATGTATGAATGTATGTACACATAGTCAACCCTTTTAATATCGGCCTTTGCTCTATTCTAGGTTACTCTCTGACTTAATGATATGTTACTCACGAATTTAATATATTCTAGGTGCTTCTAGGTGCTTGGTTAAGAATGTGAACAAAGCCCTGGATCTTGCTAGCCATTTGGGAGGATACTTTGCAGGAAATGCATGGTTAGGAGAGAAGGTTACACATACTCTAGTATTTAAAACTAAGATAATTTGGATCTAGCTAATATTTGGATGGGGAACCCTGGGGAATTTGAGTGCTATTGTTTTACCAGGAAGTTTTTTTTAAAAAATCTCAGAAGAAAATGTTCATAAATTACTTCAATAATGTTGTCAGAAATGATATGGATGTGCCCAAGTGTTAGGGCATTCCTACTCTGGAGGTTTTAAGATGCGATTGGAGAACCACTTGTTTGAAATGGTATAGGGTTCCTGATTGAATAGGGGGATGGACTGGAAGTGATTTTATATACAGAAAGTATTCAGACTCCCTTAACTTTTGTCAATTTTGTTGTCCTGCAACCTGATTCTACAGATGTTGAAATTCATTTTTTTCTCATTAATCTACAACCATACTGACAATGTGAAAACGGAAGTTTATATCTATAAAGTATGCTGTTAATCTACTCACTTACATTCTAGTTTACCACATTATCTTTTTTGGAGATGGGAAGAAGGAGAGATGATCTTCCATATGTTGTAAACAATAACCCAAACAATCCCTGCCAACATTGCCAACAAGTTCTTCAATGTTAATGCATCTTTACTTATTAATTAGTAACTTATGGCTGATGCACATAACTGCTGGAAAACCGGTAATTTATAATAGTCCACCAAGTAAGAATTTACAGAGTCTCCAAATTTGTCTATGGGTACAAATGTGGGCAGGCTTCCATGAAGTCAGACATGCTAATTTATCAAAAAAAATTGTATGCATACTCTAGTATAATTCTTACCTATCAATAATATATAAGCAACTTGGATCAACCTTCAAAGTATTTTTGGAACAGGCCTTGGAAAAATCTATCTTAAAACATTTTACAAAATCTATCATAAAAACATTTTACATTTAACATGTTACATTTCTATGCCATTTATGGTATTTTCATCAGTTTGCCACTGGCTATCAGTTAAGGATGTTTTGAGTCCTAAAATACTGCATGGCTTAGAACTGGGATTAGAACCCAGTATAAGAGAGATATTTGGAAGAGGCAGCAGTGAGGAAAATATGTGTTTTTTATTAATTATATTTTAGGAATTGTCATTTGAAAAGTGATAATATATACAATGCTGTTATACATCTATATTTGTGAGTGTTCTTGAAGTTTTTTTCAGGAGGAAGAGGTAGAATATAAATTCAGAAATCAAATAAGCCAAGCCAAATAGCAGATGATGATATCAACAAAGCCTAATTAATTTATCTATGGATTTTATTTAAATGTTTAGTTATAGATTTTAACATATTAAAATTGTCAAGTTCCCACAGACCAATCGAAATGAATTTTCTTATCAGAAGAAGTTAATATTTAGTAATGCCATCTATTCTATTTGTAAGAAGGATCTCTTCTCCATGTGTGACTATGATATTGTAGTTAGCAGTATGGTAAATGTCCATTTAAACTGAATAATTGATATTTGCATCAATTTACATAATTTGCATAATGTTGTATTTCACACTATCTGGTTGGCAGAAATTGTTATCTAAATACCATCAATTGTTTGAACTGCTTTGGAAACAACAGACTTGGTGTGTTATTTGGGGGTGAAATTTCCACTGACATTTTATCCATTGCATCTGAAACGTGCTGAATAGGAGTTTGTAAAATTGAGCTTTTATTGTATAGTAACTGATTTTAAAAAGCAAACAAATGAATCAAGAATGTAATTGTTTTTCTCCCAATGTTATATATACTCTATAAACAGAATACTACTGCTTAAGACCAGATTTCTGCCCAAGTTGTTAAATCCATTTTAAATAGACAGTTCATCCTAAAACAAGGTCAAATGAGTATTTGGAGCCAAAAGGCACATTAGTTGAAACAATAGCACTTGTTGAGATCATATTATGAAAATTCTTTAAAAATGATTGCCTTAGTGGGTGTGGCTAATAGGAAAACACCCTTTTATTGGAAAGTAGTTTGGTTACAACATTGGAAATTAAAATGAATTATTCTATTCATCCTGCAGTTAGTTTTACAGTAATACAACATCCCCTTTGCAAAAAACAAACAAACAAACCAAACAGGAGCAGTAGACTAATTCATTTGTTAGCGTCAACAAAAGCAACCAGTATCAAGCACATAACAATTTGTCTTCTCATTTTTGAAAACATGAAAAGTCTGGTGTTTTTTATAAACCATTGTGTGATCTTTGGATACAGAGCAATATATAAACTGGGCCAATGCTTATTCTGGTATAAACCAATCTACTTCATTTAATGACATGAGCTTTGATTCCAGAGTGTATGGAATAATAAATGTGCTATCTAAGAGGCTGGGGATTAGATATTATTGCCATAGACTAACAAGGCTGTCTTTTTAAAAATACCTCACTGCCATCCTTGTTTTTCCATGATCTATTTAAATTTCTGTTCTAGAGCTTACTCGTTTTTCTGGATTACATGTATGAAGTTTTTCGTTTATCTTGCCTGCAAGAACAGTTGCATGCCAACTTGGTGGGAATCTCAGTAACACGCATGCATTTGCTGACATCTTTAAAGCCACTTAATTTCTTCCATCCCAGAGAAAAAGAAATCTTTTCTGGGGAAAAAAAGCATTTAGCCTGAGCCTGCTTATGCTCACACAGGGACGTTGGAGCAGCTGCTGCTAGCTGTAAGCATAAGCAGCTGGGTCCATTTCTCCCTAACCTCATTTACATATTTGTCAGCTGTTCAGAGCAAGACAGGAAAAATAATCCCTTTGCTTGTCATAGGAGTTTGCAATTTTGACTGTGTCCTAATTAGTGCTCCTGTTTCCTGGTGCTCACAGCTCAGGGCTGTGCTGCATGAGGCAGCCACAATTTATAGGAGATGAAGTAGGTATGAGTGAACCAGGAAGACAGGAAAAAGGGGCTTCGAAGGAGGGGCCCAAGAAAGAAGCAAAGTTGGCTGGAGGGAAATCTTCAAAGCTGGATAGAGGCTCTCTGATCTGCATGGAATTTTGGGGGTGCAAGAACAAAATAAATAAATTTCACTTATCTTATTATTTAGGATCAATACCCAGCAGACAAAGAAATGGAGGATTAACTGAGAAGACCCAATAAAAGGTATGAGAGTTATTTGTGTATCTATAGAGCAAAGGGGACAACCTCCTTTTGATTTTAAGACTTCCAGATCCCACAATCAGCATCATACCCAGAGCCAGAGGTTATAGGAGCTGTGGTCTAACATTAGTATTTGATGGGCCCTAGGCTATAGAACCAGTTTGGTGTAGTGGTTAAAGCATTGGCTAGAAATTGGGAGACTAGCTCTACCTTAGGCACAAAGCCGGTGATGTGACCTTGAATCAGTCACTTGTCTGAGCTCTAGGAAGGAGACAATAGCCAACCACTTCTGAAAACAACTTGCCAAGAAAGCTGTTTTTGCCAAGACAGTTTTCTAGGCAGTCTCCAAGAAATGGATATGATTAAATAGAGAGAGAGAGAGAGAGATAAAGAAGCTAGAGATGGTAGAAAAGTCATAGAGAAGTTAGCTGTAGGACAGAGAGATGCATCCATGAAATTCTCAAGCCACTTGAAATCTGCATCCCTGTGTTTGAACATCTTGTTTGCTGAAACTTTCTTATGTTTTGTTGCAGTATACATGGATTACTAAGCAGATGTTTCTCTGTCCCTGAGATGGATGTGCCAAGCATCAAGGACTTTCAGTGGAAAACCCTAGCACCTTTGCCCAGTCCAAGAGTCTATTCTTCCCTGGTAGAGGCTGGTGGACAGGTGTTTGCCATTGGGGGCTGTGATGACAATGGTGTGCCAATGGACAGCTTTGAAGTGTATTCCCCAGAAGCAAACCAATGGAATTCTCTGCCCCCAATGCCTACAGCCAGGGCTGGGGTAGCAGTAGCTACACTGGGCAAGAGGATAATGGTGATTGGAGGTGTGGGAGCCCATCAGATGCCTTTGAAGATTGTGGAGATGTACAACATAGATGAGGGCAAGTGGAAGAAAAGAAACACTTTGAGAGAAGCCTCAATGGGCATTTCTGTGTCAGTAAAAGGCAAGAAACTTTTTAAAAAATAAAGTGTGTAGTAGAAACAATTTTAACTTTGAAGGCAGTCCCCCGTCCTTGGATATTTTTCTGTTTGTAATTGCCTTTTTTCACATGCAGAGCCCTAGTCTAGTCAGCAAGAAGCTATCAACTTCTTTTATGCAGTCAGTATTCTTTGATTTTGACCCTTTCACCTGAATTGTTGAAATAACCATCAACAAATTGCTGTGGTTGTGTTTATGTGGTTTTCAACCATCTGGCCTAAAACTCGGCTGTGAATCCTGTCTTGTAATTGGAGTATGGTCTGACCTTTTCTTCTTTTTCTTTTTAAACACACAGCCAGGCAGTTCTGTATTCCTGCCAAATATGGAAGAAGTTGTTTATTCTGTTTGGTTTGGTGAAGTTTTTATAGCTCCCAGAGGACAGATAAATCAGCGCTTTCTAGAGCATGTGACAAGCTGAAGGTTTTTGCAAAGCATGGAGCGCCAAAGTCATTCAGTAGGAATTTATATAGGAAGGTGACTGTGTGCAGTCGAGCGTCAATCTTTTTTCCCTTCAGTATTTTTATCTTCACATTACAACCTGCTTTTGAATGCTTGAATCATTTTAGGTGACTATTTGCAATGAAAAGTATCAAATTGCTGTTATGAAGTAGAAAGCCAGAAGCTTCATTTTACCCGAACAAGTGTTTACCTGCTTAAATGGGAGGTTGACTGCAGGAGAGGAACAGCTTAGAGAAAGAAGTATTTGTTGGAATTTAGCCAAGCGCAATGAATACTCATTTATCCTATTGTTATGCATGTGAACAACTCTTTTTAGATGGACTAAAGTCATAAATAAATTTATAGCAGAACTTGATGGAAGTTTTTACCCTTAAAGTCAGGCTATATGATCTGTGGAACATGATAAAATGATAACCATGAATGTCTTTCCATTCAGGGATTATTGTGATTTTACATTTAAAATGCATGATTTATAACTCAGGTATATTTCTGCCTAATAACTTTGTTCTTAAATCTCCACATATACAATGGGGTAAACTCTTCTGAAACTCTAACACCAATTTCATATTTTGTTTCCTTTTTTCTTTCTTTCCAGACTACCGAATCTATGCAGCTGGTGGAATGGGAGCAGATCTACGTCCTCACAATTATATGCAACATTATGATATGCTTAAAGACATTTGGGTGTCCTTGGCAACCATGCCTACACCCAGGTATGCTGCCACCTCCTTTCTGCGGGGTACCAAGATCTATGTTCTGGGTAAGATTACACCTCAAAATATCTTCCCACTTTGCAGCTAACTCTAACCCAAATTTGTCTCCAAATGCATAGTTCAAGAACCTGTTTCTTCTTCCTCAGACAGCTGCTTAAAATATACATTGCTGGAAATGTCCTTTGAGTAAATAATGTCTGAGCAGTTAACTATCAGGTTTTAACTGAAGCCATGGATCCATGGCTGCATCTCTCCATCATAATGGAAGGAAATAGTATTTACATGAATGTCATTTTTCCTGTGCAATATTGTGAGATTAAGGAGCAACAACCCACAAATAGGCTTTTGGAAAAAAATACTGAAGTGACATTTCAAAATCATCAGTCGCAAATAAAACAAGAAACTCTTATGAATAGTGTATCCACCAGTTTCAGTCATTGTTGGTGACATCTGTGGCAGAATATTTGTTATGTCCCCAAAAAGGTAAAAAATATAGAACCAATTATTAATCTTGTTTCTGTTCTTTAACTACTTTAACTACTTATGTAAGATCAAGATTACTATGTTCTTTGGTTCTACCAACCTCAAGAGGAATTGGAAAGACTTAATTTTTTCACACAGTGTTCAGCTAATATAGGGTTTGCTGTCACATGTTCAGATTCAAACTACCTGTGACCAAACTTGACCAAGTTACCTGGAGGCGCGTGGCCTCCAGGTTCCGCACCTGCCTTCATTCTGCTAAGTCGTTGCGCCTCTGCCCACCTTCCTGGGGTCCAGTAGAGTCGGCCAAAGTTCCCACAATAGCACCTTATGGCAGGGTATTTCAGGATTATTGTTTCTATCAAGAAATCTCTTGAAGGTCAGATATTTTCCTTGCTGGATAGTAGCTAGCATTATAGAATGAAAAGGATATACAGAGAGAAAAACCTTTGCAAGAAAGAATTCCTGAGTCTAGTACTTGAAATATAATCTTTATTTAGGAAATAACATGGTGATAGGAAACTCTGAGTTACTTTAGTCTTTCTTCGGCTAAAATACTATCGAGTGCTCTTGTCCATTATGGAGTGGTAGCAAATCAGATGAACAATACAGGTCAGAGACAGTATAGAAAGAAGGCAAAACTGAGAGCAAAGAAAGTGATGGAAACCTGAGAATAGCAGTTAAGAAGATGTCAAAGCACATTAGGCAAGGAAATGAAAGTCCCCCCTTCATTCTCACTACATCTATTGCCCCGAGGGTCAATCACTTTATCAATACAGAAGGTTGGTACACACAAAATTGAATTTGAACATTGCTAATATAGCTAATAAATAGCATTTGGAGACTGCAGTATCTCCCCAATATACCTGTTTTCTATAAAGTTTAAATCAAACGGAGATAAGATCTGAACAGAATGAAACAATAAAAGTCATTTCTATTTTGATCTACTGTGGCTGTTCTCATTCTAAGAGAGGGAGAAAAAGTATGTTCTAAACCAGGGGTGTCCAACCTTGGCAACTTTAAGACTTGTGGACTTCTGAGGAATTCTGGGAGTTGAAGTCCACAAGTCTTAAAGTTGCCAAGGTTGGACACCCCTGTTCTAAAGCTTCCAAAGTTGGAATCACGATCTTTTGTGACCAGCATGGAACAGGAAACCTATCACTGTCCTCATAAGTCATGATTCATAATACCCATCTCTGTCTCATGGCTTTTGATGAGTAAGTAAGTTGTCTTCTTAAGTAATAGAAGCAAATGCTGTCAATTTCTTATACACTTCAATATGGTCTTAGAATGAGAGTAAATTCTGTTCACATCTACACCAGAGCTAACACACTGTACTGAGTACTGAGGCATGAGTAGATAAGTGCTGGCTGGGGAAATCTGGGACTTGGTCCACACCTCTTAAAGTTATCCAGTTTGAAAATGGGCAGACAATAGTTATCAAGCTTCCTGCAAGGGGGGAGCAAGAGTGATAGGAGAGGAAGTGAGTTAAAAAATTTTTTTTTACTTAAAGTAATTATGTAATTACAGAACTTGCAGTAAAGAGCTCTTGTGACTTTCCTTTGTTCATTCTTCCTGCAGCTGGTAATCATGCTTAATCTTTCTTGGATGTTTTTAAAGCAGATGTATTTTCTACAAATCTCAAGATCTCCCAGATGTGCTGACAGCTCCCTCTCATTTCTGATTTTTTATTGCTCCCTTTTGGCTCCAGTTCTGTGTTGAGGGAGTGATTATCCATCATGCCTTGATAATCAGTTTAGTTAAGGACAACTGTAAATATAAAAGTATAACACCACCACTAGCAAAAAAAATAATAATCCCAACAGATCAAAAAATAAAATTGGTACATTATCAAAGATTAAAATGTTGCTAATCAAAATATACTATTGTATAAAATGGACAGATAGGTGGAAGCTACCATGACATGCTTAATGATCATAACTGCAACCTTGAAGAAAATATACAATCCTTTTGAAGCGTAATTGATAGGACATCAATGGGATAAATTTATTATCCTGCAACATCACATACTTCATGCCAAATATACAGTCAGGGGTTTGTCTGATTTATGAACTTAAAGAATAACAGCTCTAAGAGTAATCATAATGATCAGTTGTGTCATGTGATGTTAGCTTTATAACTGAAATGTTGAAGAGTAGCAGAAAAATCTGTTCAGCTGAATGACTATCCAGAGAAAATTGCATAATGAGGCGTAATTTCCCCCAAAAAATATTTCATCGGTAGTCGGATCTTGTTATTTCCTAATAGGATGATGAATAAAAGGACATAAACTGAGTTGGTTTTTCAGCAGCCCAGAGAATCCTTTTCCCCTCACTTCCGATAGCATTTCCTCACCTGATTTTCCTCAGTTCCCATTCCCTGCTGCTTTCAGAATGATGAAAAAATATTGGTATGAAGCCAAACTGATCTTTCAATACAGTATCTGCTTTTCTGTACTGAAGGTGGAAGGCAGTCCAAGTATGCTGTGAATGCCTTTGAAGTCTTTGATATTGAGACCAGATCTTGGACCAAATTCCCCAACATTCCCAGCAAAAGGGCTTTCTCCACCTTTGTTTGCACAGAGAACAATATCTTTAGCCTTGGGGGATTACGGCAGGGCAGATTGTACCGTCAGCCCAAGTTCATGAAAAATGTGGATGTCTTTGACATCGAGCAAGGTGAGTTCTTCTGCGATTGCCCTCCAAATTCCAATGTAGCTATGGGGAGAACAACCTTTTGATGACACACTTTTTATAACTAATAAAATGATGTCTCTGTTTCATTGTGGTTTGCTATGTATATTCAGCAATACAGTTTGGGAAGATTTTGAAAGCGTAACAAGTGATTGTGTGAACCTAATGAACTGAAGTTGCTTATCCAAGCCTTATAATGGGGTGTACAATGTGTATTCCCTGGTTTGCATTTAACCTCTACAAATTTTGGGATCTGTCCTATTTATCCTAAATAAGTTACTGCCCAATTGCCATTATTAAATTGTTACATCGAACTAGGTAGATTGGAAAATTACTAAATACATGAAGAATAGCTATATGAAATGTACAGTATTTATCATTAATATGAATTTACTTAGAATAAAATGTACTTTCATTCTGATTCTACCTACTTATCTTTAGCAAAACACACAAAAGTAAAAAGCAGCCCATGCCCCAAAATGTTATGTATCTCTGATGTAATAAGGGAATTAATGTATGTAATATAATGGTAAAAACTCTGGATTGCAGCTTTTGATTTTACAACCCAAGTTGAATCAAGTTGTACACTGATCCCTAAATATTTGAGAAGCCCACCATCTAAATTACGTTTTCAAACCAAGTGTTCTCCAGGTGCCAGAAAACTCATTGTTCCAATTGTACTGCCAATTGTTGCTAAATTTATATTAAGCTTTAAAGTTCAGATGTAAAACCTTTATGTGAAATTCATAAATCCAGAAGTCAGTTTTAACTTAATGGAGGAGATGAGTCTGCGGAGAAATGAAGCAATTTATCATCTTACTGTGAACAGTAACTACCCACCAGAGAGAGGGCCCCACATATTATTGAGTTAATGGAGGGTTGCAGCCTTTTATGAGATTCTCTTGAACTTCAGGTTGTCATGCTTTTCTAATGCCATGGGCTTCAAATTTGCCGAAACCTAGGAAGAGTTGGATGTGGAATGTTAACTTTTATATGTTAATGAACGTTAATATTTTAGAGCTCTGCGTGGAATTTTACTGGTAATTGGATAAGGAGATGTAACTTATTTGATTTGCCTATTGTTAAGAAAAAGGGGCAGTGTGATGGCTCAATGATTAAGATGTTGGGCTTGTTGGCTGGAAAGCCAGCAGACCAGGTTCGAAAACTGAGCATCACATGACAGGGTGAAAACTGAGCATAACATGACAGGGTGAGCTCCTGTCCTTGCCCCAGCTCCTGCCAACCCAGCAGTTTCAAAGCATGTAAATGCAAGTAGATAAATAGGTACCATTTTGGTAGGAAAGTAAAAGCGCTCTATGATGTCATGCTGGCCACATGACTGCAGAAATGTCTTTGGACAATGCTGGCTCAATGGCCTTGAAACAGAGATGCGCACTGCCCCCCATAGTCGGGAACTAGTGGAGTATAACCTGCAATGACTTCTTTACCTTTTTTTTAATTACTGAGAGATGGTTATGAGATGAAGAGTTTTGTATTTATTAAGAGAAGATGAGATTATGAAATTTTTTATATTTGTTGTGATGAGGGTGGGAAGCTGCTTTTTTAAAGGGAAGTTCTTTTTTACTTTTTGCCTTCTTACATTTTTTTTCTTTCCTTTCTTTTTCTAGTTAGCATTATGTTTTGTTCTGGTTTCTAAACCGTTTATTAAAATTATTATTAAAAAAAAGAATCCCAGGATAAGTTGTATGTTGGTTCTCCCCATTCCTCAGCAAACTAGTATCTTTCCTCAGGCCTGCCTCAAAGAAGTAGAATTTCTCCAGTAATAGTATATATTCAGTGGAGTTGATAATTTTCCCAGAAAGCAATGTCCATATATGTACATCATTGAATTCTGCAGAAGTTACAACAGCAAAGGGAGGGAATATAACTGAAGGACTTGGTGATCATGTCTGTACCAACCACTAAAACAAGTATAAGTGGGGAGGGAAATACGAACACGCAGAATATATCAGTGGTGGGAAAATCTATTGAGTTATAGACCTCTAACATGCTATTAGCTATGAAAAAAGTCAAGATCATTTAATAATGAATCAGGTTAATTTTCAGGGGGCTGGATGAAGATCGATCGCTCATTTTTTCTGAAGAAACGACGGGCAGATTTTGTTTCTGGCTATTTAAAAGGAAGAATTGTTGTTGCAGGAGGATTAGGTAAGGATTTCCCCCCCATCCCTTCAAAGTGAATTCCAGTTTGAATTACGTTTTCCTGAAACAGTTACTTCCAGTTTTCTTTATATTGTGAAAATAGGCCTGTCCATGAGTCTACCTCAAAATGTCTCCAATAAGTCCTGCTCTTATTAATGACCCTCTGCCCATTCCATGTCTATGGAGCCAATAGGGAAACCGTTAGTCTGGAAACACATAAAGCTTTGCCATCATGGATCCCCTGGGTTCCTTTCTAAGCATGAACTCAGGTAATGATCTCTGAGTAGAAAGTCACAAACTTCAGATAAATATGTCCAAGGCATATAATAAATATGTCCAGATGATGGACTAGAAAAAAAAAGATTATAGGTAAGGTTGAAGGAAATAGAAAAAAAAGAAAGATGGATGGATGGAATTTCCTTAGAAGAGTGCCTTTGTATTATTATAAAACTCCAGGTGTCAAGCATATCTTTACCTCTAAAATTATCAGGAAACTTGACTTAGTAATGCTGAACTAAAATCCAGTACAGCTAAAATATTCATACTGACAAAATAAACTGAAAAAGTATATGTTTTTATTGTGTGAAGTTGGGAGCCTGGGAAGAGAGATATACAAGATTTAAAATAGGACAACTAGAAATAGTTAAAATGAAGAAAAAAATAAATCAACACAAATCTTTATAAGCTTATACTATGGACAGCTATGGTAGCCAAAATATCTGAAGAAATGTTTAAATTCACAATTATTTGTGCAGCTGTGAATATGATACAGTACAAATCAAACCAATTTCTTCTCTAAAGTAAGAGAGACAATCAAATCTATATTCAGGGATAAGAAGTGTGTGTGTTTGTGTGCCTGTATTTATATCAAGCAGGGGGATGAAATCACCTTTTTCTGAAACTATTCTCTGCACTCAACATGGCATGTAATCAATTCTTTTTTTCTGTCAAGGAGAATAACAGCACTAGAAATCCAGCTGATTTAACTTGTTTTCTGTGGTTTCTCAAAGTCAATTAGTTAAGAAACAGCAATAATCTCTCCAAAAATTACAGTTCCTACAACAGTTTTTTCAAGTTTGGGAACCTGAAGATGTGTGAACTTCAGCTCGCAGGATTCCCGAGATAGGCTCAACCATGCTGGCTGAGGAATTCTGGGAGTTGAAATCCATACATCTTAAAGTTTCCAAGCATATATCCCAAAGGATATATTTGCCCCAAATATGCATACATAAGTACACACACAAACACATATACATGTATATCCTTCTTTTTAAAATCAGTGATCAGTAGAATGTTTATTGGTTGGCTTTGGAATTCGGTGAGTTTTTTAAACCATCTGTAATCATATTTTTCTCTAACCAGGAAACCAGCCAACCGTTCTAGAATCTGCTGAGGCCTTTCATCCCGGAAAGAATAAATGGGAAAGTTTGCCATCTATGCCTACTCCACGGTGTGCTTGCTCCACCATTGTGATAAAAAACTGCCTTCTTGCAGTAGGTGGAGTGAATCAGGGTTTGAGTGACACAGTAGAAGCATTATGTGTCTCTGATTCCTAGCTGGCATGTCATTGGATGCTCACCATTCACAGTGATCTACAGACCAAGAAATAGCTCTGCAACCTTTAAAGCTGGGCCAGTGTCTTCAGTATGTGAAGAGTTGACACTTTTCCTTCACCATCTCTTGCACTGCCTTGCTTTTCTCTAATTCCTTTCATAGTGTCCTTTGGAGACAACAAATTCTCCATGTAGCTGCACAATTTTGTGGTTCTATCAGCTGGCAGAAACTCTTTCCTAGGATGATATCATTTCTGCAAACATTATAGAGCACCACTGACTCATGAGTTTATAGGGTACTTCCACTGTCGACTCTGAATGGCTGAAAATCAGACCAGTTCTGTAATGGAGCAGTCAAGATTCCTAGCCTAACAAGAAGTTTTGCCTAAGGATGAGGAAGCATATCATCTAGGACTGTGAAAAGATTTTGCCTTCCTCTGAAATATCATGTACTAGTAACAGCCACTGAACAAAATCATTAAGATTCTGTGCTTTTCCAAGTACTTTTTGAAGAGTAACAATGGAAACAAAGAAGGAGATCTAACAGAGCTAGAGAACAGTGTGCCCCGGCATTCCTGAGCTCTTAAATTCTGCCATTATGATAACGAATTTAATGTTTTTCTGTGGGGAAAAACTTGAAGAATTCATAGTTTTCAAAATTCCCTACTGTGATATTGGACATACAGGGATTCAAAGCATCTTGCATGAATGTCTTCCAATCATGCAGCTTATGATAGTGAAGTCACCTCAATTTTTGTGAGAGCAACAAACATATTAGCAGTATATTCTATCCTTAGAATAGCAGGTTGTTTTGTCCAAGGGTCTGAAAACAAAAGGTTATAGGTTAAGGATCAATTTCAGGAGAAGAATGCCTCTGTCCCAGGAACCAAGGTATTTCTCCCTTCCATGAGTCTTTCTTTCCTTCCTTCCTTCCTTCCTTCCTTCCTTCCTTCCTTCCTTCCTTCCTTCCTTCCTTCCTTCCTTCCTTCCTCTTTATGTATGCATATCTCTACCTTTCACACATTCATCAACTTCACTGTTGGTTCCATCCAAGGCACATGAAGTGTGGTTGAGTTTAATATAATTGATGTCTGAGTAGCAGAGAAGTTATGGACTTGGCTCATGCCCCTTTTCACATGTCTCATGGCAACAGTAACACTTGAGTGAAGTCTTGCCTATCTTTTTTGTTTAAATCTGTTTCATATCTTGTTTATCTTACTTAACCTGGAGGGTGAAATTGTCAGTTTGATTATTGATCAGTTCTGGTTACTTATTAACAAGCAGCACAATTAAAATCTATGTTCATATTGTAACTTGAATAATTCCTATGAGCAGTCAGTGTTCTGTTCTTATACAGAGAAAAGATAGAGCCTGAAGAATACTATTCTTAGCATTGATTTAGCAACTATAGAGCAATCATACACACATACACTAAGGGGTTTTCTGCACTGCAGCCTTAAGCTGCCTAGCTCTTCTGTACATGCTATCTGGAAATGAAAGTTTAAGAAATCTATTTCCAAATTTCAACCTTTCGTCCTCTTTGGTTTATAATGATGACCAGGTTTCTTATTTGGATTGTAGTTACCACTGACCCTGATTGGTGGATTCCTACTTTCTTTATCCCTTCTCCCCCACCCCCAGTTCCAGGAACATACTGCAAATTGCTTTCCTTAGTGTGGGCAACAGAATTTGAGATTATGTAGTTTTGTGTGAGTCCCGCACCTTCATTTGTCTCCTCCTTACTTTCCCATCTGGTACAGCCACCACTGAAAAAGAAAACATATTTTTGTCATTCCTGCTTCACTTGGTTGCAAGGGAAAACTGGCAGAACTGTTGTCAAATTCACCTGATTAAATAAAAGGAAAAAATGTCACATTTTACCATTCTGCCTGTGAACTAGAAAAACAAATGAAATGAAGAAAAGAAACAGAAGTTTACCATTCTGGTCCCTATAGGAGAGGGCAGGAGAGTCAGCAGCCCAGAACAAAATGATACTGAAAGGAAAGAGCAGTCCTACCACAGTGCATGGTAGTTGTGTGGAGTGGGCAGGTTTAAGCACATTGAAATCCAGAGTGCAGTTGAACAACATGACACAAGTCAGAAAACACTACTTTTCAGTATTGAGAATGAGACTGTACGTTCCTGCTCTGAAGAAACAGGCAGCGGCTTATATTCATGTTGGGAAAACCTGTATTCTTCTGCAAATTGGTCTCAGTCACTGCTGCCATTGTGTGACCTGTAAAGAAATCTTAAAGTCATATTGCTACCCCCACAGCGAAGGCCTAAAAGAAGCTTTGGATGAGTTGATACAGTCGCTAGGGACTAGCATGACTCAAGAGAGATTTTGTCTTTTTAACGGGTGTGCATTTTGCCCTGGAAGGATGTCCCATCCTCAGATAGGCAAACATGAAGACAGAAATATCAGCATCTTTCAGCCAGCTTTTTTTGGACCTCCTCGGAACACTGGCTTTTTAATTATGATTAGGTAGCTTGGTAGTACTAATTTGCTTTTTAAATTTCATAGGATTTTTAAAAATTCTACATATCAACACAGCTCTCTCCATAGTGGTGCTCTGGAAAGCTCAGTTTCCATCAGGTAACTAAATCAGCTAGACAGTAAAAACAGATGACAACAAAATAGAAAGCACACAGGAACGAAAACAGCAAGCAAAAATTCTTGCATGACATCAGTACTTGTGAAGAGAGTAAGGTTCTGAAAAAAGATATTTGGCATCAAAAACATAATTGGGATGCTAGGTTAATTTGTCTTAGAACATTCCAACTGAGGGACATAATAGTTGAAAAAGCCATAGTGTTTCCCTGCCATTTATCTCATTTCCAGAAATGAGGGGCTTTCAGAAGAGATTATCTTTGTGCCCAGACTGGCTCACTTACCACTCACGTGGGATGATATAATCCTTCAAATACTTGGGTTTGAAGCAATGCAGGTTGCTAAAAATAAGGACCCAGTTTTGAATACTCTGGACTGAAAGCATGATTTTCAAGATTTATGTATTGTTTTGAATGTATGCCCCACATTCTGTTATGGCAACAAAGCAGAAACCTTGGAAAGCACTATTTCCATTAGGTAACTAAATTAACCATTCTAACAATTATCAATTAGCTGCATTGAGAGGCTTAAAAAAGCAGCACTGTATATACAAAGCAATTCAGTGGCATAATGTCATCATCCAGGAGACTTCAATTATGTCTGGCTAGTATAAGTGGTCTGTGCTGTTTTTTTGACCCAAGATACTTTCCAGGGATATCATATAAAATTTGAAAATTAGTGAAACATGAGAGCACATCATAATTAATTAAAAATGTGGAAGTTGGTCCTTTTTTTGTGTGTAACAAAGATGTTCTTTCACAGTGTACAGGAAATAAAACTAAATTAAAAGAAAACACATCACAGTCTAACTCTGTTCCAGCAAAACTGGCTTGATTTTATGTGCAAAATTAAATATAAGGTTCAATTTGTCCCTACTGGAATAAATGGGCTTTACTTACTTTTTCAGGTTTGTGTTCAGAGTATAAAAGGGTCACCAGAATTATCCAAAGCACTGAAAGCAAACATGAACACAAGTGCCCTTTAGTCGGGCTAATTTAAGGGACATATCCATGCGTTTCACTTTGCAACATCATTGAAGTGAATTGCCACTACCACCTTCTACGTTCTTTCAGCTTCTCAGACTGCTTTAATTTGAAAGTCCTTGATGATTGCCTATCCTAAAGCTGCCTTAGACTCAAAGCCCAGAGAGAATTATCAAAGTGCTGCTATATAAGAGTAAGCACAGCTTACAGCAATTTTTTTTTTAAAAAAATCAATTTCTTCTTCTAATTGTAATGCTATCAGAATACCTCTTCTAATTTTCTTATGCAACAGTAGTTGGTCTTATTGCAATTGCACATATAGAAGACACTCAGCTTGACATAGTTGCAATCTCAGCCTGGATTTAGGAAAACATTGGGAATGAAAGAAGACACAAGAAATTGCATGGCAGCTTTAATATAGTATAAACTTGCTGCTTTGGGACTGTAGCTGGTTTTATTCTTCTTTCAAACTGGCAAGAGCTGTAACAAGAACTCAGGATGCAGTACACAAAGGCAGACTTTCCTCTGGCAAGTGGGTGGAACCATCTGTGATAATCTTCTGCCCATAAAGAGCTGGCAGCATCAGCAGATGACGCAAATACAAGCAAGGAAGCCTCTGAACAGTCTCTTTCCTGCTGGGAATCTTTTGCAACCCACACATCAGAGGACAGTTAAAAAGATGGATATCCTTAGCTTAAAGAAATATTAAAGGCTGTTAGCACACAAACACATCAGCAGACAAAGTCCATCTGACAACATTTCCAGGCTAGGAATTGCTCTGTGATCATTTTCCAGGTTTTAATTGACAGTGATTTCCATTTATAGCATTCCCACATTTTCCAACTGTTGTCCATCTTTTTTCCCCATACAAAAATCCATTACACAGGAAAGGGCAGAATAATTTATTTATTTTATTTGGTTTGTCAATTGCTTACAAGATAATAGGTATAAGTAAAAACATAGTTATGAATACATGGATACATATGAGAAAAATAAAACAAACAATAGGACAGGGACAGTAGGCACGTTGGTGCGCTTATGCACGCCCCCTACAGACTTCTTAGGAAAGGGGTGAGGTCAATAGTAGAAAGTCTAAGGTTAAAGTTTTGGGGGTTTGGGGAAGAAACCACAGAGTCAGGTAGAGTATTCCAGACATTGACCACTCTGTTGCTGAAGTCGTATTTCCTGCAATCAAGTTTGGTGCCATTAACCTTGAGTTTGTATCTATTGTGTGCTCTTGTATTGTTATGGTTGAAGCTGAAGTATTCATTGACAGGTAGGACGTTGCAATGTATGATTTTATATACTATACTTAGATCAGACCAAAGGCAGCGTAGTTTTAGGTTTTCTAGGTCTAGAATTTCAAGTCTGGTGGCATAAGGTATTCTACAACGAGTAGAGGAGTGGAGAACTCTTCTTGTGAAATATTTCTGGACTTTCTCAACTGTGCTTATATCAGATACGTAATGTGGATTCCAGACTGATGAGCTGTATTCGAGTATTGGTCTAGCAATACTCTGTTTTGTATGCTCTAGTTAATAGTGTAATATTACCAGAGAAAAAGCTACGTAAGATTAGGTTAACAACTCTTAATGCCTTTTTGGCTATGTAGTTACAGTGGGCTCTAGTACTTAGATCATTAGAGATGAGTATTCCAAGGTCCTTGACAGAGTTTGGATCATCAACAAGGTCTTGACTATTCAGCCTGTATTTTATTTTCTGATTATTATTTTTTTTGCCAATATGTAAGACAGAGCATTTATTTGTTGAGATTTGAAGTTGCCATTTGTTTGACCATTCTGATACATAGTCGAGGTCTTTTTGAAGAGATTCAAAAATTGTCTGTGGTATTGAATAGCTTTACATCATCAGTGAAAAGAACGCAGTTGCTCTTAATATCACAGAGGTCATTTATGTAGAGTATGAAGAGAGTTGGTCTAGAACACTCACTGCCTTGGGGAACACCACTGTTGACAGGTACAATAATGTATATAATAGTAGTAGTAGTAGTAGTAGTAGTAGTAGTAGTAGTAGTAGTAGTAATAACAACAACAATAACAATAACGGTGCAATGTTCTTTGTACTTGTATTCCAGAAGCTATCTAGAAGTGTTGCAGATGCTATGTGTTTCTTGTGGCAAGCATACAGATGTTGGGAAATCCAGTGGTGGAAATTCTCAGTGGCTCAATTAGCTTATGTCTTATTAGGAGACATAGCTGAATCAACATAAAATGTTTCTTACAAGCACAACTGAATCAATGTGTACGTAGTAACCATAAAGAAGAAATGAAACAAAAATCTTCAGATATTTAGGAAACAACAGATTAAAATAAAATTTGAACTGGTGAAAGTAGGAAAAACAACAATTTTTAAAATTATTTTCATAGAGGTGAAAGATTTTAGAAGGCTTCAATACAAGGCCGTATCTGATCCCTTTTAAGACTTCTATAAGACCAATCATATTTTCCTATGTTAACATGCATCTTTTTAGAATATAGGTCCATACAACATATTTGAAGTCATATTAATCAAATGTATACAATTTCATAGAAAACAGCACACACTAATCCTTTCGCAAACATCAAAGGCTCTGGTATAAACATTCTTTCTGAAATTTTCTTCTGATAGTCCAACATTGACATATACAGTGATCTAATTGCAAGGTGGATAATTGTGGATAACTGTGAGAACAGATTTAGGGAGGATATAATAAATGAAAGAATGCTTAGATGACAACAGCATGAGTTGCAAAGATGACTGGAAAACAAAGGGATCAGCTGTGAATAGCATCAATGAAATTCAGAATGAAATGAAACAATATAGATTTTGATGAATTGTGGGTCAAAACACCAAGTACCCTAAATAGTACTGGAGCCCTGCTAAACAGACCTTTCTTATTCTATTTCAAGCAAAAGTAACTATACATCAAGCAACAAAAGAATATGTGATATTTCTATACACAGTCCTTTACTGTACAGATCATGGCAAGCAAAATCGGCTTTGCCCCAATGTTATGTATTAGGTATAAAGGCTAGAAATGGGAGGTGTAACTTCTAAGCCCATTGTAGGCATGAAAGCCAGCTAGGTGACTTTGGGCCAATCACTCTCTCACTCAACCAATCTCAGGGGGTTGTTGTTTTTGGGAAAATAGGAGGAAGAACAGAGTATTAGCGATGTTTTCTAATTGGGTCAGTCTGCAATATATCTTTCCAATGTGCTAAAGACATACATTTTTAGAAGAATTCAGATACATTTTGTCATTACAATAAGGGAAGAAATTATTGATGAAAATAGTCAAATTGTGTATAGTCAGCTGAGTGGTCTTGAGAGTTTGACCACACAGGTTAATTTCAAATTAAGGCACATAAGATTATTGGCACATAGACTGCCATATCTTCTTTCCTCAAGGTAAATTAGAGCTAAGAAGCTTATTAAAGCAGTATTCTGCTAGTAACATAAAAATTAGACATTGGAATTAGTTGGTTTGGTCTTGCCATGAAGAATAATAGAATAATAACTAGTATTGCCCGGATGAAATAAAAAAATGCTTCCTGGCAGATCAAGGGATACTAATGGCACTTTGGGCAATCTGCTATTTTAATATAGTGGTGGGATTTTGCTGAATTAAAACTTCAGCAATGCCAGCCAGCATGGTGACTGGTCAGAATGTTGGGCTGTAATTCAATTTATGGAAGTTTTCCATTCTGCTGTATAACTTTGTTGTATAAACAGAGTTTCACAGGCATTGAATAATCTATAATAAACATAGTCATAGCTATTCATATCAGTGGCTAAAAAATAAGACAAACTCAAAGAACAAGGTGGTTCTGAAGTCGCATTCCTGTGAAACTCTTAGGACATCTTGTGGGTTTTCTTGCTAACAACAGTTGAAATTTATCTCAGGGCATTTCCATATCTGTAACAGCAGGTGGCAGCATCTATCCAACCATAGCTTATCTCAAAAAAAAATCAGGTCAGACTTAGTATTTAATATTTGAAGAGGGGGTGACCTTTCCTGACTTTCGATTAGACTGGGAATTGAAGTAAGCAACTCAGGAGAAATTAATGGCCAACTATTTGCATATCAGTGCCTAGAAATCTACATAGGCTTGTCTGTGAAACCATCTGGAATTGTGACTGAAATGAATCTTTGCTTTTTTATTTCTCGTTCAGGAAAGAACAGTTAGCAAACTTTGCATTCCACAGCAACATTTTAACAATAACAAATATCCCTTTTACATTTATAACAAAAGCTGGAACGCTGCTATCTTATCATTCATATAAGACCAGTTGTATTGTCACTTAGTACAATGTTCAGCATTATAAATGACATGATATATGGGGGAAAGATTTACATATGTCAAAGACCTTGGCATTGTAAGGGACATTTTCCCCTCCCCTGAATTAGATGTTTATATGCCTAAAGTTTATATTTCCCTACTTTATTTATTTAGCAAATTTATATGGCTATCCATCTCACAGAAAGTGACTCTGAACAGCATTTTATTATATAACATAAAGTATCATAAATATAGACAGGACAAGAGTTTACTTTCATGTTGACAAAGGATGCAGCTGGAGTTTTGAAACAGAATATTAAAAACTGGTTTGCTCTGTTCTTATTCAAATTTGCTGTTCCAATTTTCACTAGCTCTTCCTGCCATGCTCAACTTCTGCTTAATTTACCTTTACTTGTTAGTCTTCTTTTGGCTAATAATTAAAGAGCCATTTAGTGGAGATATTCATTCCCAACTGCCCAGATCAAGGTACTATCTGTAATCTAAAGAGAAGGTATAAAAGTACAGTAGGCCAGTTTTCCTTAAACTGGTGCTTTGCAAAGGCTTCTAGCCATGCACCCAGTGATTATGCTAGCTTGGAATAAAGGCCATTTTAGTTGAGTACTCCTTTAAGCCACAGTTTTGGAATGTCTGAAATGTGCTTGGGAAACCAAGGCTCTGTAGGTTTTTAAAAAATGTGGTTTACTGAAGAGTTAAATCCATGATAATGAATTAACCTTATAGTAAGTGTTCCAGCTCGGTCATTGAAGCTAATTGATTGTGACCCTGAAAAAACTGGTAGATTCCCATCCTTGAAAATCATAGTTCACAGCATGTAGGAGGGGGGAAGCATTCCACTCTATTTGTTTTTGTCACCAAGAAGCCTCTTGATGTGCTCCTGCAGCAACAGCTGTGAAATGGTGTTTCTCTCTGATCTTGACCTGACACTTCACATGGATGAAAGGCACAAGACATTTACTCTGCAGCTGACAACACAATCAGCTCTTATTTACATCCCACCTGCTTGACTTCAGTTAAGTAAACTGACAGCAGATGATTCCTCTGTTTCCACACCTGGGGTACCAAGCTATGTTCTCATCCTTTTAACTTACTGGAAATGATCAGACAATTGTCCCCATAAAATCTTGAAAAGAATTTGGTAGGAATGAAATGGAAATGAGATGTTTGGATAAAGTAGGGATTCAGGTTCTCAAACAGTAGGAAAGTTCCTCTAGCCATAAAATGGAGGGCAATCATGTAGGTGCCAGGCTGGTTCAAGTTAATGGACAAAGTAACCCTTTAGTTGGCATTCACACCAGTTCCATCCAAGTTTGTGCCCCCTTTCCTTATTTGACTATACTTTGGGGATAAATGGGTGTGGGGGTTGGAATAAAACAAGCAATGAAGAGAAAAAGGGTATATTAGATGAGCTGTAGTGGCGCAGTGTTTAGAATTCAGTATTGCTAGCTAATTCTGCCAACTGCTGGAAGTTCAATCCTGACCAGCTCAAGGTTGACTTCGCCTTCCATCCTTTTGAGGTTGATAAAATAAAGACCCAAATTGTTGGGGACAATATGCTGACTCTGGAAACAGCTTAGAGAGGGCTGCAAAGCACTGTGAAGTGGTATAGAAGTCTAAGTGCTATTGCTATATTAAAAAATGGAAGCATAGGAGAAAATGTTTTGGGTTTTTTAAAAAATCATAGAATCTTCCATTATATGATAAAATTGTATTGTGGTTTAAATTATGTTTCTTATTAGTCCAGGACAGAAGCATTAATACAACTGAGACCAATAGTTACTCTGTAATTTAGATATAATCTTGCTTGGATTAGCATACCACATATTTCAAAAATAACCAGAAGTTGGAAACATATGTGTATATAGTTGTGTTTTACTGGGTTTATGAGGTGCTCCACTTATGATTGACTCAGAGTGGCATATATCCCAATAAGTATGGGTAATGAAGAGATTAAAAACAGTGCTATTCTTTTTGGTGTTCCTTCCTTGGCATGTATGAGATGCAGAGAAATACTATCAAATTTAAAGTAATTTATTCTGGAGAGCTTCAATACATTTGAAGGTGACCAAACTGGTAATAATTATTAAAGGTTAGACTAGTTTACTCATTTGGGTTCAATGATATTTTATTTCCATAGAACCATCCATAGGATCAGAAGGCATGCTCTGAATAGACACAATTGCACTACTCCAAAATGATGAGTTCTCCAGCTGTGTCCTGCTCAGACAATATCAAGGGAAGGGGAAAGGGGACACAAATGTCAACAAATTATTTAAACTAAAGTGGGGATAGTTTGTAAAGTGGCAAGAAGAACTATGAAAGGACAGCTATTTAGGTGTAGTTGTGCTGGGAACCTATTATTCTAATTTGCTCCAAAATATGTAAGTCAATGAGATATTCCTTCTCTAAATAAATACTGGAAATTAGTATTTATAGCAATTTTATTAAGAATTACAACTAAAAAACTAATACAAACTAAAAAAGCAAGAATAAAAATAAAAGTTGCGGAAAAAGGGAAAAGAAAAAAATAAGAATATATTAAAAAGAAAAATATATAAAGAAGTGACTTCCCACCTTCATCAAAATAAACAATTTTAGTAATTTATCTTCTGTTAAAATATAACAAATGATCTCTTATTCACATATCAATCTCTCATCAATAAATAAATCCATAAAACTACATAATTTCCATCCTGATGTCCCTTAAGGGTCACAAGAAATAACATATGTATTTTAATCTTGATCAAATAAAGTTTCCTTCCTTTTACTTCTAACAATCTTTACTTTTAATCCAGCCAAGTAATGTCCCAGAACTTAATTTCTTCCTGTGTTTTCTTTGTCTCTTCTCATAAAATTCTTCAAAAACTTTAACAAGCCCCTTTTGTGCCGACATCTATGCAATGTTTTGGGTTCAGTTCCCAAAAACTGCTATGGAGACTATGGAAATGTGAATATTGTTCCTGTCTGCAATTCTTAAAAGTACATTGCAAGATCATGGGAGAAAGTCATGTCTATTGTAAGAAACAGGTGCTATATTCATATCCTCATTCATTTCAAAGGACTTAAAAGCCCTCAAAGCTTTAACACAAGCATGTATTTCTGCATGTCTCCAGGAAGTCCTGAGACAAATTTCCTCTGTATATTTTCTAGGGGTGGAAGGCAGTACTTATAATTATTCTTCAAATTATAATCTAAGAATTGTGGAAATTTAGATTCTACATCTCTCAAAATTTCAAATCAGATCTGAAATCATATTACCCATTGGGTTTTCCATCTTCCCACCTCTAAAGTTGCAATGTCATTGTCTGAGTCACCCAAGATTTGTTTTGCAAAACACTCTTTGGAATGTCTTCCGGTTGCTAAAAATATACTAACTTTCTTAACAAAAGCTGGACCTCAGGGCAGATATCCAGGGGTTAATGGGAGCCATAAATAACCATGTAGAGAGCCACAGGTAATCACTGAAATGACAGACAAGTCTGGTATTAATGTCTAAGCTAATACGGGCATATTTATCCCCACCAAAATTGAGGTGCTTGTTACAGAACCCTTCTTCTTACAAAAAAAAAAATCATAATTAGGAAATATCTACTAGGCATGTACATAATTAAAGATACAGAAAGATTTTCAATGTTCCATTGGCTTTTTAAGGGAAAGTCTTGTAAAGATCAATAAAACTAGATCTTGACCTTTGTTTGTTTGATATTTCAGGAGGTGGGATCTCTTCCATAATTTGATTAAAGATCTTCCAACACCTAGTTGCCAATTATAAAGAGATACTTAGAGGCACTTATAATCACCCCTCAGTCATATTAGGACTTGCATGGTCCCTTCCTGTGCCTCGGAATTAAAATGAGGTGAAAGTAATTACCTTCAAGAACAGACCTGAGCATTTTATGGCCCTTTGGCTACCTTGTCCAACCTGAGATAAATCGGAAATTAGAAGTCAAATGTAAATATGTGTATGCCATGCACACAATATAACTGCATTGTTTTTATTTTGAAAGTGACTGCTATAGCTTTCTTTCAATTTACTTATGTGTGTGCCTATGCACCTTTAGTCCCAGTTTCTCATGTAGCTGCTTGGTTCTAGGTCTACTTCTAGATCCAGCCCTGTTCTACTTGAAAGCTGCTCAGCCACATCTTTTCTCAACCATATGGGATCTCATTGACAACAAAGGAATTAAAATGAAGTGAATGAATCTTTAGCCTCATCCAGCAAGATGATTTTTATATTTTCATGAAAGGGTAAAACAAAAATGTACTGTGTTCGTTGTAAGGTTAGATCCCCCTACCATAATTATAAGTAGAAACCTATGCTAAACTTACGTTTGTCTGTAGATATGAAGCTCTCTGAGGAGAAACATGGGAAGATTCACAAGGAACTTTAAATCATAACTTGTTTGTACAGTGATATGCAAATATATTGAGAAAGAAATTTATCCTTTGCAGCCTACAATTTTAAATTATAAATTTGTTTATGGATTGGCAACTTCCATTTGGCGATTTGACAGGAAAAAATGAAAATAGGCATGGGGCGAATATACAAGGATTCATTTGATCACTTAACATTATCTCCAATTTCTAATATTATGTTATCCATGGATTAACCATGAAATCAGAAATAGCGGGATTTACACACTGCAGAGTTACAGTGATTTTCCAATCACAATAAATGGTTTCATACAATACACTAAGCTAAAGCCTAACATATCACTTGATGGTTTAATATGATTTATAAATCTTGTCCATCATTGCTTTGTTTTTCCCAGTTAAAACTTATCCCATTTTAGCATTATATTTAAGTAGGACAAATAGGCAAAAAGCAATTATAGTTCAGCTAAACAAAGTTTATTTGTTTCCAAATTCTAATGGGCTAAAAATCCCACAATTTATGTCATTAAGCAGAATTTCCCAAGACACTGAGACATATTCATACTACTTGTTTCACTTAATTGAAAGGTAGGAAGTTTCAATGCTGTTAAAAAATAAACAGTACCTTTTCCTACAACTTTTAATGACTTACGGAATGTGTATTGGAGTGTCATCAAAAATGTATCAAGCTTCTGGTTTTTTTTTAAAGTACCCCTGTGCATATGAATGGCTGGACTAGATAAATAACTTAAAAGGGTTAATTCTTCTGTTCATATACATTGTGACTGTAATTATTGAGACTAAGTGAAATCTTTTGTAAGGCAGATTTTCCACATATTTGTATGTCTTGTTTAGTAAAACAACTTCTTACAAAGTATCTTGAATTTTTAAAAAGTAAAGATTCCTTGAAGTAAAGGTCATCAGGGGATGGCAATTACTGCTCCGAGAGACATGGTGAGTCTGGACTTGGAAAGGAATCCAGGTCAGGCACAGTTAGAATGTCACTGCAGCCTCCTATGACGGAGTACCACAGTGTCTGTGTGTGTATGCAAGGAGGGAGGGAGGGAAGGAAGGAAGGGGAGAGAGAGAGAGACAAAGAGATGGAGACAGAGAATGATGCATCAGAGATTGTTTACCACAAACCCCAGGATACCTTTCTAATTCCATCATGCTGATAGAGACAAAACAAAAAAGTGAAAAGGCAGCAGTAACCACTCCTTCCTCATGCCTGGATACTAGAATCAGTGAAGAAGAAGAAAACAACAACTCAGTTGTGTCATAGTTGATGCATTACATTGCAGTGACCATACTATGTTGGCTAGGCAATAAAGCATCATTAGTCAAAAGAGCTTAATAATAAATCTGCTTAGCCAAAGAATTGCTTTATCTTCTTTTTTTTCTTCTTCTCCCAACAGCAAAGCCAGATTCTAAGCTTTTATTCTCTTTCAATTTATCTGCACACAATAAAATATTCCCCTTTGTCCTGAAAGGACCTTGTTTGCAGGAGGCTGTGCCTTCTGTACTTGTGCCTTTTCTCATTAGATTTACAATGAGACCTTCTGCTGAATGAAGCACGGAGTCTTCTCTTTTGTTGCTGTTGTTCACTTGCATTTGCCTGTGTGCTGTCAGTGTCACCCAAGTTGCCTGCCTCACATTCAGCGAAGGGAACCTGGAAGTCAACTCCCAAGAAGGCAGACTTGGCTCTCCTCTGGAGGGAAAACTACAGCTACCTGCAGATCTACTGACTCACAAGACCTCTTTCCCAGCATTTTCTTGTAGTTGAAAAATTAATCTTCTGATGATTATTTTCTTACTATTTGTTCTTCCAATCTTTTGCATTTTTCAAAGCTGCTTCAGGGATATTGATCAAATTGAATTTAACCTTATTTGATTTTATTTTTAAAGCAGAGTTTTATTATTAACTCAATATAGGAAGATGAGTCTTAGTTTTTAGAAATCATTGCTGAGAATAATAGGGTCCAAAGAGATGTTGCTGTTGAAATATTAGTCATTCCCTGGGAGAGTCTTCTTGCCCACAGAACTGAAGCTCTTTTACAATGCCCAAACAAGTTTCTCCCTCTCCCTCTCTCTCTTTTCTTGTCTTTGCCCTTATCTTTATCTTGAACTGGCATCGCTCTCCCTTTCCTTCTCTTTCAAACAGCTCCCTCTCCCCTTCACTTTATCTTGATCTGTTGGATTTTTGTTTCCTTCTGTGTTAGCTCTGCTACAAGAAATGAGGACAACCTATGTGTGTATGTACGTATGCATGTATAGAGAGTGTGTTCACATATTCCTCAGTGTGAGAATGGCTTGTGTATGAAAGATTGGCCTATGCAGATGAAAGGTCAATTAGTTATCTAAATAGCAAGCTTATTTTATAAGCAATTCATTTTAATTTGTGCTATTAATTTAGTTCATTGTTTTTGTTCTAATCCTATTAAGGGTGGAGACACTTGGGTTCTTGCAGGTACAAATATATAGATATACATATGCCTATATAAATACATACAGCACATATATACAACTGTGTAACACACACATTTCTTGTGTTGAGATTCAGAAGAATATATAGGCCTTAGTTGTTTTTTTTGCTATTAAGTCATAGTTTTGCATAGGCAGAAAAAGAGGCTATTAAAGCTCTAATAGCTAAGACTCCTTGTTCATTAAGGCAGTTTTAAACAGAGAATAGTTTAAATTGAATTGAATCCTGAGATTTAATCCTTCCGTTCAAAAACTTGTCTGGTTCTATGTTTGTTTGTTTTTTGTGATTGTTTCCCTTATTAGAGATGGTATAGATCTATAGAAAAGAAACTTAAATGAAGTTTGAAAATTATTTGGCAGAAAGGATATAGGCCTCAGACATGTGCAATCCCTCTCTGTTACTAATTATAGTAGCCATGTCATTTTTCAGGCTTCTGCACAGGTCTGAAAACTACTATTATTTTCAGAAATCATGCACTAGTTTATTGCATGAGTTTATTATTAAACTCATGCAGAAGTTGGAAAAAAGATAGGCTGCTTTAATTTCCAGCAGAAACGTGCTATGCTCAAGTAATACTACCACATCATTCTGAAGGGTGAAGAGCTCTATTGTGTACAGAGAACTACAGGGTAGAACCTAATTTCCCAAGTTAAAAACAACAGCACTTGTCAGGTAGCAGTCTTGATGCCTCATGAATACTAAATCAGGACAGAGAAATCCAATCTATGATCTGGACAGAAGAATATACATGCGATGCGACAGAAAGGCTTACGTACTTATCAATAAATAATAATACTAGGCTGTTCTATTTCTAGTGTTGCATACAGATGGAAACACAAAAGAAATCATAGAGTTTAGCAGTAGCATCTTATTTTCTTTTTAATTAAATTCCAATAGATCATTCAATAGTAACCAACAGAGCTATGCTTCCATCTCACTGATCAATTGTTCCCTCACCCAACATGATGGAAATCTCCCATTCCATCTCTGAACAGGGACGCCTGCTGTATATCCTTTGGCCTTTCAAGGAAGCCATCCCAGGGTAGATGGAATTATGCTTGAAAGATGTGCTTGAGGACAATTATTTAAATATAATGAATTGAACTGCTATAAAGTTGGAGACTCGGTGAACACCTTTTGATGCATTCCTTCTCATTAGCAAAATCAAAATAAACCAATACATTATTTATTGTGAAAACCTTATGCATATCATCAATTCCCTTATTTTAATTTTTTTGTAATATGCAGGGAGATCTGCAATATTTTTTTGGTCTAAGAAGAGTATATTTTAAGAATGGTTTTGGTGGTTATTCATATGATGGTATGTCTACTAGCAAAATTGTCTTACTTCAGCTTCACTAGATCCTTAGGAACTTTGAAATTACTGTGATGACTTAAAAATTATGATAGCAACTACATAACAAACTGAAAAGGGCTGTTTAGACACTCTTTTTTCAAGCTTCTCCATATACGTGTTTCCCCAAATGTTTCTATGTCATTTTTTTCAAAATAGATCTTCTCTTATGCAATTTTTCTAACATTCATGGAAGCTGAAAAGGGACCAGATCATATTTCATGAATAAATATTCATATTTTTCATTGCTACGTCTCTCTTTACTTATTAAGATCAATTAAGAATAGAAACACAACGCAGTCATACAATGTCTTTGCTGGCAATTCTATAGTACAACAGTTCTGGCAAACTTGGTTTTTATATGGTTCTACAATCAGGCTCTAAACAGCTTCCGTTGGTTCTGATGAAGTCCATTTCAAGATCTTTTTATCCTCAGGGAGGGAATCCTTCTGCAGAAATGAGCATTATATGTGTATAAGAGTAAGATTAAGTGTATGTGTAAAAATGCTAAAAGTATTCAAAAATTGCATTCATGTATGTGAACATAATAAAAGCAAGAAAGTATGTGTTCAGGATTAAATGTCAAATTAAACTTCCCAAATGTGCAATGAATAAATCCAATAGATAAACATCTAATAAGATCCAAATTGTTTTTCTAAGAAGGCTTCCTTGTGTTTCAACAGCAGTATGTGATTTCATTCACTAACTCATCTTCTCCATGGAGAAGCATTACCTATTCAACATGTGCAAGTGGTACAAAAATGTTAAAAGCACAACATATCCTTCTAGAAACAAAGACATTTTCTTCAGGCATTGTAGGAAGAGAACCATATTAGTCTAAGATAGCAAAAAAACAGGAGACTGGTGGCATCTTTTTTTATTAACTTTTTTAAAGCATTCAGATGTCGCTCACTTCATCAGATGCATCATGTAGCTTGACTGATGTGGGTTTTACAGTCGGAGGAAGGGGAGATTAGTTATGTGGATACAAGGTACATGTGAGACAGATTACAAGTACTTTATCAATTAACAAATGTAATGTGCTAAAAGCCCATTGTGTTTGTTTATAGTCTGAAACCTTTTGAGGCTTGTGAATTCAGCAATCTCTCAGTCAGTTTCAGTTTCAATTTATATAATGGCTTTTCTTGGCAAAGTGACTGGAGAATGGTTAATGGTTCTAGCAATCTAATTTTTCCAAAATGTTCACTGTGAAATAGTGCAATAGGGTGTCCTGGGAAATTCAGATGCTCTGATATTATTTTGTCCTTATTTTGAGTCAAACCTCAGTCCATTGTTATTATTATTATTATTATTTTGCAAAATTTGATCCATATATCTTAAGTAGAATCTTATGTGGAATCTAGAGGGACAGTACTGTCATATATCATTATAGGAAGAACATGTGAAGGCACCTCTGATTCTATGTGTGAAGTTGTTGGGTGAAAACATGGGGTCAAAATAGAGCCCTGGGTTTGTCTTCCACATTTGTATCATTGCTATGTCTTGCTTCAGGGTAGTTGAGTGGTCCAGTGGTTGCCTGTATGCAAGTATGGACCTACCACTGAGTGCCTTAGAAAGTGTCATTTGCCCAGTCTGATCCATAAATTATTATGGTTTAATGGTTTAATCTGTAAGCTGTAGTTGCAGCCAACAATGTCTTTGATTCTATTTTTGTAGCTTTAATTGGTCTTCCCTGATGCCACTCCATGCATCTTTGTCTCACAAAAGTGTATGCCTTTTTAATAAAATGTGTTAGCCAGAAAAGGTGCTTCAAGATGCTGCTGATTTTTACTCGATGTAGCAAAGCTTAAATTGTGAAAGCACCATTTTAAAAAATGAGATTATCAATAAAAAACAGAAGTAAGCAAGACTGAGTTTTGTGTCATTGCCAGACACAAATAAGTGTAGGCATGAATTCAGCAAGCACCATGGGTGGCAAATAAATTATTCCTTTAAATTTAAGAATGAAAGGAAAGGATCAAAAAGGAGAGAAAAGAAATAAAAGATCAGAGGCTAAAAAAAAAAAACCCCACAGGAATGTTCCTAGATCAAGAGATGTACCAAAATGTTTCCTTCCATTAGCTTTGTGAAGGGCAAGCAATCAACAGCAAATCAACAACAAATTGGTTAAGTGATCAAAAAGTCTTTGAACGGACTCCCCAGAACAAGTCAAGGTCTGAAAGAAATTGCCACATTATATTTGGTAAAGAACAATTCATAATGACAAGAGGCAACCAAATCCTTTCTCTTGCCTTCAAGGTAGATCTGCTTCCTCTTATCACAACAATCTGGTCAATTTGCTCAGCAGCAGGAGACCTATCAGTAAAACATACCAAGAGAGAGAGAGAAATGAAAACTGTCTGATGCTGATACGCATTCAACAAAGAAATACAACTGTTGATATCCAAGGCCAAGACACACATCAGAAGAATGTAATCCATTCTCCCAACCGTAATCCTTCAGGAAAGTTGTACCATAATTATAATAATCCCCGGCCAATATCTACTGTCTATCAGGATGCTGAATTCATTTCCTAGGAAAGATACGTATTTAAACATCTCATCAGACTACTGCTTACGTTGGTAAAATATGGAAAAGGGAAAAATTATATTGAGATAAAAAGTGTGGACTAAAAAAAAGACTAGTAGTGTATGTCTACTATTTCATATTTTAGCAGTTTTTCAGTATACATCAATTTTCTAGAATTGCACATGTAATTGAATATATATTTATTTAAGGGATGTCTTTCTATTATGATGAATACCAAACTCTGGATTTTGCTTGATCCTGTTCAACTTTTTTTATTTGTGAAGGGGAGGAGGATATGAATATTTATACTAGAATATAACACATATGTGTGTGTGTGTGTGTGTGTGTGTGTATGCTAGTTCTCAACTTACGACCATTCATTTAGTGACCAGAGTTACAAAAAATGACTTATGACAATTTTCACATTTACAACTGTTGCAGTATCGCCATGCTTACATGATCAAAATTTGGGAGTTTTGCAATTAGCATGGATTTATGACCCTTGCACTGTCCTGCAATTATGTTAACACCATAACCTTCCTAACTGGCTTCAACAAGCAACGTCAATGGGGGAAGCTTAACAACTGCATGACTCACTTAACAACTGCACTAATTTGCTTAATAACTGTGGCAAAAAAAGGTCACAACTCACTGAAGAATTGTCTTACTTATGAAGAAAATTTGGGGCTCAATTGTGGTAAGTTGAGATAGCACCTGATGTCTGTTTGTTTATTATGCATCATATGCAGAGATCTTTTCTTAGAAATAAAGTATTCCATAGGTGTTTTATTACCTTATTCATTTTAAATGACATTTTTAAAATCCAGTTATAAATCATATATACTAATATACATATACCTCAAAATATCCTACACAAATTGAAATTAATCTCTGAAATGAAGCATTACTTTTTTTTTAAAAAATGACTATTTCATATCCAATGTTATATTGGTACAAAAATGTTTTAAAATCATCCAAAATATTTAAAATCTTGCAAAATAGAACATGGATTAAAATCCACCCTCCCTCTAAATCTTTGTAGTCTCAGCTCCGATATTACCAGGTTTTTTTCCCCCATGCCTTTCCATTCACTCATGTCCAGTTCTCAGAGCCCTTGGACAAGCCCCATTTCATTCCCAGGACAGGCCTCACCAAATGACTCTTGCTGATTACATGGTTAAAGCTCTTACAGTCCTGTTTTCCACAGATAGAGAACTGTGGTTGAGAGAGAGATTTAAAAAAAAAAAAAAACTCAACTCAGGTCCAAAATCCATGATACTCATTCTCATTCTGCATCTGATGATTTTCATCCACTTTGCCTTGAGGTTTAGTCCTGTTTGACTTGTGCAGCAAATGCAACAGAGAATCTTATGATATATTATTTATTTATTTATATATATATATATATATATATATATATATATATATATATATATATATATATATATATATATATATATGTGTGTGTGTGTGTGTGTGTGTGTGTGTGTGTGTTTTCTCAAGTTTTCGTAGGTACTTACATGTATGGCATTCAGCTTTGTTGGGTATTTTCCCACGTCATTGTAGTTGTGCTTTTAAAGTTGTAGCAGCGTTTGCAGAATCTCATCTGCCATCATCAGGCTTCTATATAGTGTTCATCTGTTGGACACTATACAGAAGCCTGATGATGGCAGATGGCAGATGAGATTCTGCCGAAACGTTGCTACAACTTTAAAAGCACAACTACAATGACGTGGGAAAATACCCGAACAAAGCTGAATGCCATATATATATATATATATATCACCATCTCTACAGTAACTCAAGGTGGTATAAACAGCACTTCCACCTCAACTTTCCCCCCAAAAGATAACGTTGAAAGGCAGGCTGAGGTGAAAAGGAATGATTGACCCCAAATCTCCCAAAAACCTTACAGGCAGGTGGTGCCACGAATCTGGGTCTTCCCCATTTTGGTCAGCATCTTCACCACTGTACATTATGTTTTAGTACCGCAGATCTTTGTGGACCCATATTATCATTACACCACATATGATATAAAAATAATTTTATCGCATTAAATCTGATGTGTTTTTTAGACTGTGGAGATTTATTCTCCTCTTGGTAAGATCCAGTGGCTTTTTAAAAGCTGTGTTACAGTATTAATAATTCTTGCTCAGCGTGGTGGTTTAGAACAAGAAATATAAGAGCGGTGGAAAAGTAGAATCATTCTTCAGAGAAGAGTTATCTAAGTAATGGGAACTGCTTAGAAGAAGACAGGATTGACCTAGAAATCACATACCAGCAATAAATATTATCCAGCGTAAGTCCTCAAACAATTATAGTGACATGGTCATGTTGTCTTGAATGGTATGATGAGACCAATGTCTGTTTTTGAAATACTTTCACAATGCAGGTTATTTTTTTTCTGCAAATCCTATGACATTTCTATGTTTGAAAAAATATCTATGACCTATATAAGACCTACGACCTATAAACAGAATACCTGGCCCATGCCAAACTTCAAAGTTAAATTTTCTTTGATCTTCCATCTATAAATCTGATAATCCATACTCAGGCCAGCACTGAGAAAGTATGTTGCCTAGCAGATAGCGTTGGACTTGGAATTCAGATTCCCTTGAACTCTGTGGGTGGCCTTAAACAAACCATGCCTGTGCAGTATCTATTGCCTATCTGCAAAAAAGGAGCCTAGATGAAAAAGAATAAACATTTACCTTCTGTACATTATAAAGAACACAATTTTGCTACACACTTTCTGCCTCCTTTTTAGATAAGACCTCCCAGTTGTATCCTGATTATCCAAAGTGGTATCAGTTTCCTTTGGTCTTATCGTTTTCATCAACCAAACTTGAATTACCTTTTACCCCTCTTGTGATTCGGTTTTAGAAGAGCCGATTGTTGTTCTTTGCAATTTATAAAGTCTGTACTTGGCATCAACAGAAATGAATGAAATTCTTGCAGAGGCTCTAAGACTGCTCTCCAGACTAGGCGCTGGACTTCTGTTCCATTGTAATGCATATAGAATATAGGTGGTAACATTCAGGTCAGAGGCAGACTACTTTTACTTCTTGAGATATATATCCAGAAAAAAAAAGATAGTATAAACAAAATAAGGCACAAGCGTGCAAATGGATGTGCATGCACACATACATGTATGTACACACAAAATGGAAAATTGTGTACTTTTAATATTTTAAGTTTTTTTAAAAAAATATATAGGCACTATATAGTTAGGTTTAATTTCATGATTTCATAGAGTTGGTTCACTTCTGGTTCTGTCCCTCTAGAAGTTGTAGTTGTAGATCAAATTCCAGTATTTTTTATTTGATCCTGTTCTTCCACATTACTTGTTGTTTTTACGTGCTACTCCCTTCATCTTTACCAAGTGTAATAATTGTTTTCAGGCTATATCACCCACTTGCATCACATACCCAAAATACAGTATGCCTTGATCATAGTATTAGGGAGCTTTAAGTCTCTACTTGACCCAAGACTGACTGACTGGTTCTTCTTGCAGTCATTGGTGTTCCTGGTCTCATAATTAGAAGGCAGCTTTCTTTTGTTCTTCCTCAGTGTGATACATTATACTAATATGACAAAATATTGCTTTAACTATTCTGATGTTTGTTGTTATAGAAATATCCACATCTTTCATAGTCATGTCTAAATTTGTCATTATCTTTTCCTAGGATTAATACCCTCTCTATTTCTTCAGCACACTGTCAATCATGAGCCTAAGAAAATATCTGTTCTTGAGCCCAAGAAAACAAAACTATCACATTCACTTCTTCACTTTCCATTGTAAGTTCAACAACCATGCAGCATGACATTCCTTTTGCCTTAATAGTTAACATTAACCTGATATTTTCTCTTTCCCTTTTTATTTTCATGAGCTCTTACATGTCCCTTTTACTTCTGCCAACAGTTTCATCTCCATATCTCCCATTATTAGTGTTTCAGCCCCCAGTTCTGAATCCAGCTATCGTTTCTTCCAACCATGCCATTCTCATAACCTCTTCTTTTGACCCTCTGAAATGCCGCTTCATTGATTACAACAAAATGTTTGAACTATTTAGATCATGCATGATCTACATACTCAAACATTTTGTTGTAATTACTGAAGCAAAGGTTTCATGCAGAGGTTCAAAAGAAGATGTGTTTATAACAGTTCCAATAGGGTTTTTTGTTCTTATTTATCCAGATTTATATATTATATTCACATTGCACCTTTTCTTCAGGAGCTCAAGATTAAAATCTTTCTCCTCCCATATTCTCTGTACAGCTCTGTGAAATAGGTTGGGCTGAGAGAGAATAATTGATTCAGAATCCCAAGTGGTTGCTTGTTTTGAGAGCTGCCTCTAGGAACTTCTTAGAAATTTTAATTCAAATATTTAATTCAGATACATGTAGCACATACCAAAATCTTCTTGAATGAACCCTTCTATCTTCTATCCAATTTTGAGTGGATTGCAAATATGCTGTCCTTCATCCATGTCCACTCCTTCTTTTATATACATATATAGCATGAAGGTACTTTATGGGAATCAAGCAGCTACGTATCCAAATATGTGATAATATATAATAATGTGACAGAACTTTTGCATTCTCTTCCTCTCCATTATTCATCTCATGTCCCACTGACTTTACTTAAACAGTATTTTCATTTGGTATTTCTCTTACTGTGTGTGTATATATATATGTGTGTGTTTTCTTAAGTTTTCGCGGGTGCTTACATGTATGGTATTCAGCTTTGTTCGGGTATTTTCCCATGTCATTATAGTTGTGCTTTTAAAGTCTGCTTTCAACGTGGAAGTGTGGTGGTAGCATCTTGTGTGGTCCTCGTGGGTTACACAAGATGCTACCACCACACTTCCACGTAGAAAGCAGATTCACACCCACACAGATGATGAGACACAACCATGGACCAGAAGCCGTACCGCACCTGCATCACTACCTGCTTCAAACCCCTCCGACCCATACATGAAGCGAACTGATGCCCAACATCAGTGGCATGACCACGAATGCGAAGTCAAACAACAGGATCACAGCTCACCAGCTCAAATCCCCCGACAACTAAGACTAACCTGAGCACAGCCAAGCCCCCACCTGAACAGAACACACCCCCAGCCAATCAGAACACAGCCAACCCCCCAACCAATCAGATCACAGCCAGGCCCCCAACCAATGAGAACACACCCCCACCCAATCAGAACACAGCCAAGCCCCCACCCAGTCAAGTCGCACTCCCACTGGCAGTTAAAAGGAAGAAGCAGCTGCAAGCTCACATTACTCCAAGAAGCACAAAGCTGAAAACACAAGCCTGAAGATGACGAATGAGATTTTGTCGAAACATCGCCAAAATACTTCCAATTTTACGTGGGAGAAAACCCGAATAACCAAAGATCCACATACAAATACCCGCGAAAACTTCAGAAAACACACACACACACACACACACACACACACACATATATATGTAGATTTTCACGGGTACAGGTATGTAGGTCTAGGTGTGTTCGGGTCTTTTCCCGTGTAAGATTAAGAGTACCTTGGCGACGTTTTGGCGAGGTCCCACTGCCATCCTCAGGCTGGTGCTTTCTGCTTTGTGCCAGTGCACAAATTGGTCTTGGAGTTTAATAAACATAGACCAAGACTCCCAACCAATCAGGATGAAGAAAAAACCATTCTGGCACAGCAGTAGGTTAGCACCAAATTTAAAACAGAAACTGCTGTGAAAGTCTGACTCACAGATGAACACAATACAGAAGCCTGATGATGGCAGATGAGATTCTGCCGAAACGTTGCTACAACTTTAAAAGCACAGCTATAATGACGTGGGAAAATACCCGAACAAAGCTGAATACCATACATATAGATACCCGTGAAACCTTAAAAAAACAAATATACATATACATATACATATACATACACACACACACACACACACACACACACACACACATACACAATATATATATATATATATATATATATATATATATATATATATATATATATATATATATATATATATATATATATCCATCCATCCATCCATCCATCCATCCATCCATCCATCCATCCATCCATCCATCCATCCATCCATCCATCCATTATAAAATCTTAAAATATACTTTCTGACTTTGTGACTCTCAGAATCTTAAGACAGCCGTATATACTGTAGCTATTTTTTCTTCCTTCTGTTGGATCATGTCCATTTCTTAGAGACTTCCTGGACAAGTCCTTGCAGTTTTCTTGGCAAGATTTTTCAGAAGTGGTTTTCATTGCCTCCTTTCTAGGGCTAAGAGAAAGTGAATGACCTAAAGTCACCCAGCTGGCTTTGTGCCTAAGGCAGGACTGTAACTCAGGGTCCATTTCTAGCCTGATGTCTTAACCACTACACCAAACCTGCCTCTCATATATATGATACTATACTAATATTTACCTTCCTCTACAAATTTTGCCGTTTCATGAATTTAATATCAAAATGCCTTTCCTTCTTTTTCTGACTTTCTCTGTTCTACAGTCTTTTTTTGTAATAATGTGGTTGATAAAGAAAGCTGAATATCTGGAAAAAAATTCACAGATTGGATGCGTTTTCTTTGTTGACATTAATAAAATTATTGTGTGGGCTTGTATTTCACGCTGACTTGAATGGACTGTTTTATAAATGTTGATTATTTTTATCAGAGGTTAGGGTTAGGGTTAAACTGATACATTTAATTTACAATTTACAATTTTGCCAATCATGGCTGCCATGTAAAAGTTCACTGTAGTAGCAACCATTGGTAGCTTGCTTCTCCATGAACTTCTGGTCTCCTTTTAAAATAATAGCTACATCAGTGGTACCATATCTGATAGCAACAATCTCCATATTTGATGCATATGCTTAAGTAGCTCTCTCTGTGTGTGTATGTGTGTGTGGGGTGTGTGTGTGTAAGTGGCTATATATAATTCACAATATTATTGGCAAAATTCACACAATATCACTTCTGGAATTCTCAAAAGTGCTTTTTTTTTCCCTATAAAGGAACTGGATTGTTTTTTCCTTGAGAAAGATGAAGAAAATGTTTCACTTCTCATCAGTTCTGATGGTGTAGGGTGGGGAATGGAAGGATAGGTTCTGACAGTTGAGCCTGGATGGGAGGTGATGAAAGGATAGGTTCTGATAGGATGGTGGGGTGGTGGTGGAAGGGTTTTATTTCTTTGCAGTCATCTGGTCATTAGCATTCTCTGAGAGCTCTTTGAGGGCACTTGGGGGGTTATCTGTGCCCTCAGGGTCACCTGAATCAGGGTGCAATCAGTTGTGGAATCTTCTTGGAACTTCTGCAAAGGCTGCGTTGTAAACTGATAGGTGGTGTCTTATTTCTTGGATTTATAATCAAAACCATACAGAAGAAATCAGACTAACAAAAATTTAAAAAAATAAAAATTCTAATTGTACTTGTCAGCCTTCAAGATCTACTATTGCTTTGCATCTTTCGGCTGCCATAAGTAATGGGGGGAGGAGGGGGGATAAGTATGGGAAACGAGCTGGAGGTGGTACAAACTGGCATTGTATAAACTGAGGGGGGGGGAGAGCACATTCTTGCTTAGGTTTCTATTTCTTGCATAGCTTACTTTTCTCTGCGCAGCTGCAAAACTTTATCCAAGTATGCCAAGGTCAACGGACAGAAACTTCATCACCACCTGAAGATGTCCACATGATGATATTCACAACTTTTAATTGGAAGAACCATTTGAACCATTAGGGGTGGGATCAACTCCATCACTTTGTATATGTGATTTACGCGCCTAATTCCTCAGATTCAGAATTCTATGGTTGCTACCACTTCATTTCCAGTAAAAGGTATCTTTTCTCTAATTAAAAGAGTCTAAGTATTTCTTTCTTGGATTTTGAATGGAGCACTGCCTGACAGTACTTTTGAGTTCCTTCTAACACTGATGCATGTTACATGAATAGAAAAGCTCTATCTAGCATGGACAGCAGAGGGCACCAGATATCCAATAGGAAAATTAGAAGCCTTTACATTAAGTTTTTCATGTCAGCTTCTAGAACCTTTTCAGAACTATTTTTAAACCCCATAGTCTCTACGTATTCTCTATGTATTCAAATTACTAAGGATACCAGAACTCAGCTGGAAAAATCTGGATGAACCCCCAACCCTATCTCAATAAAGAGATACAAAAACCCTATCACCACCACTTCCTCCTCCTTTGTCATTTAGTGATTCCCAAGATTTTGCTGCCTAATTCTCATTGCCCTATAGTTTACAGGGAACTAGATTCTTCCATACTCACCTTGAAAGTATATATGCTCAAACTAAAACACTAAGATTTTCCTTCCTGAAAACTCTCAGGTGTATATTATAGATTTTGGAAAAGTAGTGGTTCCACTGATTGGAATGCATCTTGGATATACCAAGTAACATTGTTATATAGGCAGATGGAGCAGCCATGCAAGAAAGTCACATCACATTTGAAAAAATAACAAAGATATTTTTGCCTCCAGACTGATAAAAAAATTTGAAAAATTTTCATTTTTGACTTCAGTTTGAAGGAGTTCATAATCACCAAAAGTTTTTCAGGAAGCAAAACTTTTGAAAAAAAAAAGTTATCCAGTGAATCAGGAGATGAATGTATACATGAGTATGTGCTAAACTAAATACACAAGGAAATCCCTCAGATTATTTTCAATAAATTGGTTTAAGGATAGTACAAGTATCGCTTGGCAGCATTCTGTTGTTCATTTTTTACAATGAGAAGAGCTTTAAACTAGTCTAACATGTTTAAACTAGCTGATTCCTTAAATTTAGCAGTATAGGAACGATACTCTGCACATGCTTCGGGGGAGATGGTTTTATTGCTCTTTCACATATTATAGGTTCATGCCAAGTTGAATTAAGCCCATTTCAGCAACTGCTTAATTATGCCTGGCCATTGTTTCCAGTTCCTTATCACAAATACAGCTTTACCTATTACAATGTAAACATTTATGTTTCACCTACTACAGTACAGTGAACAGGAAGAACTTGTTATATTCAGATCATTCCATCATAATTGTTTCTCTTTGCACCTACCCTTTATTGAAGGGGAATAAATACCTTAATCCATCACTAAACTGTAAGCCATTGTTTATTTCTGAACAACTGAATATACTCAATGAACTGGGTCACACAGTGTGAAGTCAGAAATCATAACTTGCTAACCACAAAGTCTGGCATCATATGCCATACCTATCCAAATAAATAACATTCTGGTTTAACATGAAGTGAAAACTCAAGCGATTATCAGCCTTCTTCAAACGGATGCACTCCAGATCTATGATGAAAGCTGATTTTAGATTGCATCACTTGGCAGGAGCTGGAAGAAATTCTACATTTCCTCCTGAGAGTTATCTTGCTTCATATCTACTCAAGAATGATTGCAAAGAGGAGAAAGGAAGAGTGACATTGTTTGAATGAAGGGTGCAGAAAAGGGCCATTAAAATGATCAAGATGTCAGAGTGGCTTTCCTTTGAGTAATGGATAAAGTATACAGAATAGAATAGAATAGAATAGAATAGAATAGAATAGAATAGAATAGAATAGAATAGAATAGAATAGAATAGAATAGAATAGAATAGAATAGAATAGAATTCTTTATTGGCCAAGTGTGATTGGACACACAAGGAATTTGTCTTGGTTCAAATGCTTTCAGTGTACATAAAAGAAAAGATACATTCGTCAAGAGTCAAGAATCATAAGGTATAACACTTAATAATAGTCATAGGGTACAATAAGCAATCAAATCATACTAGGAAACAGTCAATATAAATCGTAAAGATACAAGCGACAAAGTTACAGTCATACAGTCACAAGTAGGAGGGGATGGGTGATAAGGAATGATGAGAAGATTAATAGTAACAGTAGTGCAGACTTTGTAAATAGTTGGACAGTATTGAGGGAATTATTTGTTTAGCAGAGTGATGGTGTTCAAGAAAAAACTGTCCTTGTGTCTAGTTGTTTTGGTGTGGAATGCTCTATAGCAGTGGTGGCTAACCTTTTTCGGCTCCCAAAATCAGACACAATTAAACAAAGGAAAAAATATATAGCTATTAAGCTTGGGAAATGATTAAGGATTAGTGTGTTATATAAAATTATACATGAGATAGAAAGAGTTGGTAAGAGAGGTAGATATTAAATAAAAGCACCTCTACATGCTGTTGTAAACCAGTCTAGTTTTATAGATCTTCATGCACTGAAATTGATGTATTGACGTTTATAGGGTAGAATTCATACTATCTTTGATAGTTTTTCTCCCAGTCTCATTTTATGAGTAGAATTTTATCTTTTATCAGGAAGTAAAAATATGACAAAGTAGGGATCCTGGAGAGGAGTAGTAAAACAGAGGCTCAACTAGCCTTTCTCCAGAAGGGAACTTGATATAAATGATTGTCAATGCCAACAAGTGATATACCTCTTACTGGTGAAGTCTAAGACAAATTATATGAGTCTTTTTTGCAAGTCCACAAGGAAAATTAAGTCTATTTTTCAGCAGTGGGATCAGAGAAATTTCCTATCTTTGAAAATGATACTTGATGGATCTCACCAGGCCCAAGGCGACAGGAGAAAACATAAACCAGGCAATTTAAGCTGGTGATCAAACCAGCTCTATTGCATAGGGTCTTTGATCGTAATTACTAATTGTGGCAGAGTTAGTTATCTTTGCTGAGGTTGATGGGAAACTGCTTGTCAGGATAAAACATTAAAATAAAAACCTTCTGTCTGCCAAAAATATAGATATAAGCATATCCAGTTGCTTCTGAAGTCTCACCCATAAAGACCTGGGATACGATGGTTTGATAGATTGTAGTCTAATTGTGCTTCTGCAAAATCTCTGGACTTCATGTATTGACAGAATGTATTTACACATAAATATGGAATGGCCTTTGTGCTTGAGTGTGCTTCCATGCTTGTGCTTGTATTTAGTATATTTAGTGTACCTATTTTTACAGTATTTACTTCTTATAGTTTGATTTCTAAATAACTGCATTTCTTAATCACCTTGGTGATCAGTTTATGACTGCTGTGTTTGCTTAATGACCACCACAAAAATGGTCCTAAAATCAGGCACAGTCACATAATGACCCAATTAACGACTGACACAACCCTCAACCATAATTGTGGGTTCTGTTACAGTTGTAAGTCAAGGATTCTTGTAACCAAAAGTAGCATATGTAAATGGACTCTGGCTTTGTCAGCCTGGATTAAGACAGAGCATGAAGACATTGAAAATGAACAGTGGGCTCATTCTCTAATTTTATAGTGTCAGATGATACAAAAGTCCTACTTTGGTATCTTATGCTAGCTAAAGAATCATAGGCAGTGTCAATAGGTGTGAGAAAGTTTATTAGCACAATGTCACTAAACGTGACCAATAGTATAGTATTTTTTTTAAATTAAGAAATGAGAAACCTCTATTTTTTCTGGGAAAGGAGAAAGACTGTCAGTATTAACTGGAAGCAACTCTCTGGGATTGTAGATTTGTAAAACTTTTTTTTTTCAAGAAAGCAATAGAAACATGGCTTCTCCACAACAAACATTATCAAGGTCCCAATCAAAAATCTGGTATGAAGACTCCTGCTATCCTGGTACATCCTGATAGCTCCTGCTTACACAGGAAGTTGCTGGATATATGATGAGTTTGGGAACAGGCAGCATTGGCTGGATATGCAGATGAACGTGCATGGCTAATTGCGATTCATGGACTGAATTTAACAATTATGGGTCTCTATAGGTTTGTTCATTCCAGTGGACTGTAGCTATAATACATAGGGTTACACACAAAACCTGTCTTTTATTTCAACTTTTATAGAAACAGAGATTGGCTTTGGAACAGGCAAAGACAATTAGAGCCCAAACAGAGTTCAGATAGAATCCTTAATATTGCCAAATCAAGATGCAACTTGCAGTTACTGCATCCAGAGATTTCAAGAGCTGGTTTGTCATTCTGTCTCCAATAGCTCACAGTGAGCCTAGGAGCAGATGGTACCAGCTGGGATGTTTGTTTGTTTTTCTACCACAATCTGCCAGTGTAATCTGTTCCTAATGGGACCCCGGTGCTGCCCCTTTGAAGTTCCCTTTTATATAACTCCTAGCATTCAATATTTAATTTTTAGCTTAGTGGCTTGAAAGGAGAAGAATTTTGTTGGTAAATTCAATCAAACAGTTTCTGTTTTGGAAAGAACATTCTTAGAGGTGAAAGTCCTTAGTTTTTCAATCCAGAAGTGGGCACAAACACTGAAATACAAGAAACATGGCCTTGTCTCTTTTAAAAATAAAAGACTGTCAGTGGAACTGAAGCAGATATTTTTAACATATGATTTCAAATTTTGTACCAGAAATATACCGCAGACTTATTTTGCATTAGAATCATCAAGGAATCCTGATTAAGGCTAACTTTATGTTACTGCAGGTAGAGAAGAAGGATTATTCTTAAGTTTATAAGCATAGCAAAGAGCTACGTTTGGCTTAATCACATATGGCACATTGTGGGGTTTCAATGCCATAGGAAGAAAACTGTAAGTTCTAGTCCCACCTTGGACAGGAGTCACCTGGGTGACCTTGGACTAGTTCTTCCTCCCAGCCATAGGAAAGAGACAATGGCAAACCACTTCTGAAAAACCTTGCCAAGAAAACTATAGCAATTAGTGGCCTGGTTATACTTGTCTTCAATATGATATAATTACTGTACTGTACTGTACTGTACTATTTGTGCCAGCCTAACAAATTTCCCTACAAGATTTTCTAAACAATTGTTATTCAATTTGATGAAAGAGAACTTACTTTTGAAATTCTTTCAAAGAAGAACCTTGGTGAAATAACCATGTCTGGTGGTGCACTCCTGTATTTATTTAATTATCAGGTGGCCAAAGGATTCAAGCGCTTTGTCTTGTCCAATTTTCTCTCGGCCATCTGCAGCCTCCTTGAATTCCTACGTTTCCATTTAATCCCAAAAGGGAAAAATCATATCAGACCTTCTCCCATCAGGATTTTCCTATTGCTACTATAATAACTAAGGATAGTGGTAGGCAATTAATTTTCCCAAGGGGCCACATGAGAAACTGGGACTATTGTGGAGGGCTGCCTTTGCTACCTCTGCCTCACCACCGTAGGCCAGACAGGGACAGTCAAAGGACCAGATGTGGCCTACAGACCATAAAATGCCCAAATTTGACTAAGGAGAACCCTTGCTCTTGAAAAATATTCAGAGTATTCTATTCACCTTCCCCTGGAGAACTTCAAAGAAATAATTCCCCCAATTTTTCTTATTACAAATTTGCTGCAGAAAGCTACTTTTTGTCTACATTTGCATCTATACAAATAATTCAGCATAAGCTCACATCAGTCAAACTTCTATCCTCACTTGTTAACTTGTTGTTTTTTTGTCAAAGTCTGTTTTCTGACTAATGGAAAAATTCTATTAACTTTCCTGAACAGCTGGTTGTCTAGATGAAACACCTGAGTCACAATTTGCTTTAATTAGTTTTTTTTTTTTTTTTACCAACCAGTAACTTCTCTTTACCTAAATCAGACACAAAGCAGGTGTGAAATTCACCCTCCTCTGAAGAACAACCAAGCTCTAATCTAATCTTGCCAGTTTCAGTGACAAATAAGGCAAACTCATTAACACTACTAGGGAGAAACATTTGGGGAATAATTTATAGCTCTCCAATTTAATTATTGCTATTTGGTTACTGCAACAACAGAATTTCTCTGCCAGTGATACAAAGCATGTTTCATCCTGCTAAGCCCTTTTCATCCAATTCCATAGGATAAAGGATCTGGGGAGAACTGGGCAAGTGGAATTCAACTTACTATGCCCTGGCTTAGCTATTTATAAAATTATCTAAATAGTGGGTATTGTTGACGGTTTTCTTCCGCTTAGCTCATCAGCTTTTTCAGTCAGATAAGCCAGGGAGACTCTTTATTCTGTAAAATTATAGCATTTCTTCTCCAGAGACTTGTTCAGTCATGGAAGTGAATGACTGCCATTAGGCAAGTGATTGCCTTGAGAGGATAAACCATGAAACCATGTGTAGGCTGAAAATCTGATAAGGAAATGAAGAAATGGGCAAGTTGGTTGAAAGTAGCCAGATACTAATTCTAAGGAAGTTTTAAACTGAGTATGTTTAAATGTTAAGACTAAAGTTATATAATCTCAGAGAAGAGTATATATCTGAGACTAGGATTCAGTGTGCATATTCATATTTATGTGCACAATGCATTTCACTCTAGTTGTTTCAAATTCATCATAAAGTTGTTTCAAATTCACCTTAGTACAGATAATTTACAGATAATTTTTCTAAAATGAAATGAGTCCTACATGTATGACATACCCATATAATCAATCCATCCCTTTAGGTCACATAAGCAGAGACTATTCATGTAAAATTATATCTTTTCCTCTTTCTCCTAGTCTTATCCAAACTCAGAGCTTCCAGATATTTTGGAATTAAACTCTCACAATTCCTAGCCAGTCTTCCCATAATAAAAGACATTAGCCTGAGGAAAGGTGTTGTATGCACTGTCTTGAAAATAAATCTTAGGGATTTCAAAAAGCTTTGGTGTGGTTTGTGAAAAGCATTATGATTTAAGGATGGTGGAACTGTTCTATCATCTAGTCAATCTGCTGAGTTACTTGTAAACTAGCTGTCCTTCATCTGGTCATAATTTACAATGGAGATATTTTTACTGCTAACAATGGCGCACGGAATCCTGTATCAGATAGGGTTGCATATGTGCCATGGGCTTCCCAGTAACTTCAGCTAGATTGGATGACTACCTTTGACAGTCTTCAGCTTGTGCCATGTTGAAGCACTTGTCCCACTGTCAGATGAGGAGATGTTCCAGAAAACACTGCTGCTCAATGTTCTCCGCGAACATAATTTGGATCCCTGTTATGTCTTCTTAAATTCCATGACTGGAAAAAAAAACGAGTTACAAATGTGCACATGGAAAAATATCCAATGTTAGGTTTATTTTTCTTGTTCTAACATAAGATGGATATGCAAGGTTTTCCAATTAGTGCACAAAATAACACTGGTGATTCTCATCCAGTATGATTTACAGTTGTGGAACATGGTCCCTAAAATCTACTCTAGGATATTGTGTTATTTTCAGTTGGCAGAGTTAATCAAAGTCATGAGGATAATGGGAAGGATGGAAATAGATGGGGTTAAACACTTCTAATACATGATATCCATCTTATATTTCAAATAGTATACATATTTCAGATGTATACAGTACACAACACACATGCCCACAACCCAATTTAAAAATTCCCCATGATCCAATTTACAAGTGGAGACCACAGGATCTGCTTGAGCCAGGTTTATCTGAATAGCACTAAGGACAGACCACAAGGAGCTGCCCACTGGCGGGGGACACAAGCAACCTTTATATAATTGTATAATAAATGCTGATCAGTAATGACAGCTAACCCAAACAATATGCTTCTAGTGAGATAACCAGAATAATAAAGTGGAGGTCAGCACCACAGTAGTCAATTTTTATGATTGTTTTCTTTCTAATTCTCATTTAAAAATACAAGTGCTAATTTAATATAACTTGTGAGCCAGCATCTGCAAATGCCCAAGCAACTGTTAAGGAGGTTTAGTTGCGTTAAGGAGCCTTTGAATGTATGGAGGTTTTTGTTTTACTGCTTCAATACTCCAAATCTTCTTTAATAAGAGGGATAATATAAACCATATTTCCACCGAATACCCAGCAAATAGAGACAAACTGATCTGGTTCAGAATGTTCAAGCTCTGAGATTTGTTTACACTGAGGTTGCCTGGTGGCTTCAAGGTTGGCAGCAAATATGAGTTCATATTATGTTCTCGTGTTTCAAAAAATGCAACCAGATTATATATCAAATTAGTTTGATCCAACATTATCATAATCCCACTGAGAAGCAATGGATGGAAACTAATCAAGAAGAGAAGGAGTAAGAAGTAAGGAGAAAATTAAAACAATTAATCAGTGGAACAGTTTGCCTTCAGATTGTGGGGGCTCCAACTCTGGAGGTTTTTAAGAAGAGATTAGACAACCATTTATCTGAAATGCTACAGGATTTCCTGCTTGAAAAGAGGGTTGAAGACCCCAAACTCTCTTCCAATTCTTGTTATTCTGTTTTTCTGTTTATGAAAAAAAAGGTTGACAGTAATCTCATCAGTCTCCACTTTTTCACACAATTTAAGTATTTTGAAATTTTTGATAAAATTACTGCTGCTATAGTTTTCCATCATTGTCTACAGCTCAGTGATTATATGGAGTAAAAAAAAAAATGCACCTCTAACAAAATATTGGATGTGGCCAGCAGCAATTTCCCTTGTGACTCAGATAAAAGGAACTTCAGTTGTGCCTCCAAAAATGGGCAGCAATAAATACTTTTAAGCACAAAGGAGATAACAAAGCTGTGTTTATTTTTAACATAATGCAACCCGAAAAATCAGAGAAACCTTGACATTTTTTTGCAAACAGGAAGCTGAGGAAACACCTCCACTAAACTATTATCCACTCATCCTTTTTCTTCATTTATCAGATAAGTTCCAGCAAACAGTCTCTGTCTGGGCTAGATTATTTTGAGAATGAGTTAGCAAAGCAATGCTAACAACTGTACTGTATAATTTCTCACTGATATATACATGTCAGGATGCAATTGGTATTACTTTTATTAATGGCTGGTTTATCTTAAAGTCTCTATATTTTTCTAACTTCAATTTATGACAGGGAAATTTGTTTTAATTTTAAAAATGTGTCTCCCTTTAGTATAAACTCTCCCAACCCCAAGTCTTATGTTCAATTGGGATTTCAGCTATTCCATTAAGTAAGAACTGAAAAGAACTTTTAAGAAAACACAATGGTCTATATACTTTCTTTCTGGACCTTTGCAAGTTTTGAACACAGTAAATTAAAATGTGGCTGGTAATTTAAGCCACAAGTGCCTGTGTGAATCCAGTCAATGTGTTTAGATAGTGATTCAATGTTTGTACAAAATTTGAAAACTGAGTTTATTGGGAAGCCACTGGTAAATTAACCATGGGCTAGCATATTATATGAATACAGCCATTATCTGTACTTCAGGTGTTGTTGGAATTAAACCACTCTTTGAATTTCTTATAGTGTCCAGAATAACATTAGGTAGGAAAGATTGTGACAAATAAAAAGATAAGTGCAGTGTATCTAGCTCCCTATAATGCTTGAAGTACTAGGCGGGAAAAAAGGACTGTTGGAGGTAGAAACAAAGTGACCAGAACATGGACCAGGATTGAAGGGGATAGGCATCAGCTGCTCAAGAATGACAGTACTATACTATATGTTGATGAATACATGGTATTCCAATATATATAATATATGGAGTGTTATATAAGATATTGTGAGCTGCAAGTCTGTTCAATGATTTAATCTGTGAACTGGGAAGACCCAGCATGTGTGCACATATAGTATATTTGCATAGTCAAATTTACTTTTCATTAAAAGTAAACTAAATCATTTTCTTCTGGCTTTGAGATTTGTTCCTGTTGGTTGCTTTCTGAACAATAACATATCTTAAGATACAAAAATTGAACACCATACAACGAGAAAAAGAAACCTCTGCTGTCAATTTTTTAATGTTTTGAAACCAAGGTAATGGACATTTTTATTGTCAAAAGAGGTATAGCTGTTTAACACACAGCAGAGAAGCTAATACATTGACGTAACTGCACAATTGATCATTTATTAGCTAGTTAAGATATAAACAATGAAAACAAGAGCAGCCTGCTTTAAGACTAGGGGGAAGTCATCAGAAATGGAGGGAGAAGAGGCCAATATAAGACAGTGTTAAAACAGGCTATATTAAGAGTTAAACAAAAAGTACCGTTCTTCATTGCTTGCATTACATTCTTCTTGGGAAATTGCTTGATAGAAATCAAGGATTGTTGAATAAGATTATATATTCCTTATTGTCTGACATTCCTCAATCTTGTGTGAGTTTGAAGTAAGTTCTGAAGAGTCTATTTCTTCACAGTGAAAGTATGCAATTTCCCATAATGGAGGGGTCTGTATGTATTATCAGTAGAAACAAAATCGCCTGGGGGAAGATCTAAACATTAAGAAAATCTAAACCTCTGGTTTCTTTTTCACCTTATGTCCTTCTGCTCTACATTTCCTATTTGGATTTTTTTTTTTAATCTAATGGGCTCCTGCAAAAGATCAAATTCAAAAGACAACTATACAATACAACATGGAATGTTTTGAAGCCACATCAAAGAAAATAATTAAAGAATTGTGGTGAAGGTTTAGGAGCCCATCATAATATAGGTGCTTCTTGAAGGACAGGCATTTATCATACATAAGCATTAGGCATAGGTTAGACCAGGAATGTTAAACTTAAGACCCACAGCCTGAATCCAGTCTGCGGCATACTTAGATCTGGCCTGTGGGGTCACCCTGCAAACAGTAAAGGACTGGCCCACAGTGCCTCTGCCAGTGAAAACAGAGCTCCGTTTTCGGCTGCTATGGCCTCCTGCAGCACTCTGCCAGCTAAAAGAAGCTCTGTTTTCGCAAAGCCTTGGAGGAGGCCACAGCAGCCGAAAACAGAGCCTGGGAGGGGTGCCCTCGACACGAGTGACATCGAGCTGGCCATGCCCACCCCTGCCACATGCACCCGGTCCCCAAGGTCAAACACAACCCTGACGTGGCCCTCAATGAAATTGAGTTTGACACCCCTGGGTTAGAAATTTCGTTGCATAGCAAAGAGTTTTGGTATATTATAGCAATAATTTAGTGGATTGGAGCTGAGAGGCTGATCCAGTGGTCCCAGCGTAATGTATGTAGAAAGTATGAAAACGATGAGCATTTACTAAAATGTGGTATATCAGACCAAGTTTCAAATAAGATTCATCCAATTGCTCCTGTGACTCTCACAAGCAAAACATAAAAGTCAAAAGTCTGCTGATATCAGCCTTTCTCAACCAGAAAGCCTTTCTCTTTCCAAACTGTAAGAATTTAGTTCCAGCACATCTCAACGAAGGCTGCTGTATAACCTAACTTCAGATTCATTGTGCTGGAGATGTACACTGTATTCTTCAACAGTCATTGTTATTCCTTAAAAACTATTTCTTTATTTTAGTCAAATGTAAGAGGACCCAATACAGAAAATTGCCATTTTCATGCACAACAGCATTATGGTAGATACCTTGGCAATACTGCAAGCATAATAGTAGATAAATTCTTCCATGGAGGACATGGAAGCTTATACTTTTTTAAAGTCTGTCTCCCAATGAACCTCATTTATTAACCATATTTCTCAACGATGCCAATATAATTTTTACCTATTAAACAGCATTGTAAAGTCAGAAAATGGGTTCTGCAACAAAAATAATAAAATATTACATACTCTCTATATGAACCTCAATAAACTAGCCTTCATTTGTTTCTTTTAAATCAAAACAGATTTGAATTTATATTCTGCTTTCTGAATATACACACCCTTTGCTTTCTCCATAAGGAGATTCTTGAAGTGTCTTGAAATACTTTATCTATTGTTGTGATTGGGTTTTATATCTTGAATTCTAACAGAATTTGATGTATCACTTCATGTTTCTTACGATATCTGACTTTTTTCATTTATAGTTTAACACAAAGCATTCCTAATATCAACAACAAGCACTTGATCACCTTATTACCTCCTAATCAACTATGAGTTACATGATTCTGCAATTTTTGCAAATGCTTACACTGATGTATTTCCACAACTGTATAGTTCACAATGCCTTGAACCTTCAGGATGAGCATTAAATTGTATTACCACATTTTTTTCTTATTCTGCAGTACAATTAGTATTTCCCATAAAGGAAAGCCTATCTGGTTCCTTTCATGGGGGAAAGTGGCACTAATCAGGTAAAAAAGCATCTTTCTCTGAATGCTTCTTCTTGTAGCACAGATGCTCAACAGAAGAAGCCACAATGATCTCATGTCGTCATGCAAATGACATTAATTTTGACAGTTGTGTAAGTTCCATCATAATATATCTTTGGTGTCAATTGTGTCCCTAAGTCATAACATATGTGACTTCATAACATATGTACTTTCAGCCCCAATGAGGATATTTATGATTTTTCTTCTCTTTCTAAAAACAAGCCATTGGAAAAATTTTGAATTAAATATACCAATTCTTTCAGGTTTTTTTTTTAAAGCAGTTTGTTTGGATAACTCAAATTAAGATTTTAGCCGATGATGATGATGATGGATTCATATACACTATTATGTAGAAATCCTAAATCCTAAATTTATTCTGAAAAAACTTTTATGACATTTGTGAATACCTGTCAAGTGCTATACTAATAGCACTAATTTTGATTGCTATCCTGTAACCAGATAAGTTTGATTAGCCTTGATTGTGTTAGCATATTGCCCTTTTATATACCGTTTCTGGCTGAGTCTTTGAAGTTCTGGGAAAATCCAGGTCTGGGTGACTAACTCTGGAGTTATCTTTCTCTTCAATCAGTGAATGGCTTCACATGCCAAAGTCATGCTGAAACTTTTGTTTTGACTGCTATTGGAACTTTCCTCTTTAAGATCCGAAATCACAATGTAGCAATTATTCCAGCTATTCTTATGTTCCATATAGGAAAGGGGAATGTGGGGAAAAGGATAAAAATAGATTTATATAAGTTTTTACTATATACATTTTTAAGAATATATCCAGTGCAAGAAAGCTCCCAGGTGTATACTTAATATATTGTTTAAATTCTCATAAAGTTAATTATATTAAAGATCAATAATAAATAATAGAAAAAGAAGACTACAGAAAGGATCCTTACAAGGATTTAAAGTCGAGCATGAAATTGTGTCATTAAAAAAAAAGAGAATGACTTAGATGTATAATGTTTTTATATTAACTATATGCCATATGGCAAAATTTCTTAAATGGCTATTTCCATATGAGAACAGTTTAAAGTTACATTTCAATTATGTATTTACATCTTCTATTTAGCTTTAATTTGGTCATGGCCAAATACATGGTTCTCTTGGTTCCATTTTGCCTTCACAATAAACCTTTGTGATAGATTATAATGAGAGATTTTGGCTTGGTATATACATTGTGCTATGATGGTTTATTTTTCCATGATTTAATAAACAGTATGAATGGACTCCATATGTTGAACCAGAAACCATGGATTATAAATCACAGTATCTCGATTATAGAACACTTCATGTAAAAAAATAAAGAAATATAAGGTGGCTTATGATGGGTTAATGTGAATTTAGATATGGTAAAAGTCACTAAACTAGGTCTGCCTTATTTCCAAGGTAGACATTATAGGAAACAATAAATTTCTCTTTAAATAAAGAGTGTAGTTCATTATGGCAAACCTCATATGTTGCTTTTACACCTCTTGTTATTGGTTATTGTATCTATGTGTTGTTCTTGTAAATCAGGGATGAACAGAAAATAGATCTGAATTAGTGGATAGAGATCTTGGTGTTCTTGCAGTTCAGAACTGTTTTCTGAAATCCAATTTCTTAACAGTAATATGAACAAAATGACTCACACATACACATGCACATGAAAAAAACTTATAATAAATTGGAGTGGATTTTAATTGGGAAAGCTTAATTCAGTGGAGTATCTATTATTTTTAACTGTACTGTATTGTAAGCCACCGAGTTGTTTCAAAGTTGGGCAGCCTCAAAATTGGAATATTAAATTCTTACAAAAATCAGAAGACTTTCTATATTTAATACACTAGATCAAATTGAATGGTAAATCCAATAATGTGGAGGGGTGTAGCAGAGGCTAGATGTAACAAAATTTCTCAGAATTGAATCATCCCCAAAACCATTGGTATGGGGTTGTGTATTGAGGCATGAGAAAATCAATTGACATTGGATGGATCATCTGTTTTAGATTTATGTATTCTGGTGGGTTCAAAACTTAGAATCCAAGCCAAAACCAACAGATTGTTCTACAACTGTTACAATTCCAGTATAAAAAAATATTTCCCCAGTAGATCAATATAGTCTTCCATTAACCTTTTTTTGGTCTTCTGCTTGTTAATTTCTTATATTAACGAATGCAAATAGAGTCATGGGAACCTCAGCCTGATACAAAAATAACTACTCCATTATCACACTTTGGGATATATCCTACCTCACAGATTCATTGAGAGAATGAATTAGACAGCCTGCTCAACATCCTGGGCTTTTGGGAAGGTTACATTAAAAACTCACAAATAAATCTTTTCTTTTTGTAAAAGTTCAAGAAAGATTACTGATGTGTGTGTGTGCATTTAGTTTTATGAATATATTTTGCGCGGCTTGATTCTTCCAGGAGTAATATTTCCGTCTTTGTACATTGGACAGTATGTTCCATTGTTAAACTTCCTTGGGAATAAGTATGCCATATGCAGAATACATATGTTGCAGAATACCTTATGCCTTTTTTGTACCATGGCCCGATACCGGCATCACAAAATGATCCACGGACCAGTACCGGCATCAGCACGCACGACCAAGGCAAGGCGAGCCGAGCGACGGGCCAGCCATCCGTCCCCCACTTCTCCCCGCCACCTTCAACTCCTCCTTTGTACCTTCTCGCGGTCGATGGGCTTTTCGGGCTCTTTCTTAATCTCCTCCTGAGTAATGCGAGACTCCACCGCCATCAGGACGGCTCTTCGTTCAAAGCCGCCCCCCCCCTTCGACGAAACTAAGGCGCGAGGATTCCTTCAGCACCCAAATGCCGCTTTTCAACCGATGACCGACAAGCTCACCCGGAAGCACTTTCTCAAGCGCCGTCGAAACAAGATGGCGGCACCCAAGCAAAGTAGGCGGCCCGGGACAAAATGATCCACGGACCGGTACTGGTCCAGGGCCCGGTGGTTGGGGACCCCTGCCTTATGCCACCAGACTTGAAATTCTAGACCTAGAAAACCTAGAACTACACCACCTTCGGTCCGATCTAAGTATAGTATATAAAATCATACATTGCAATGTCCTACCTGTCAATGAATACTTCAGCTTCAACCATAACAATACAAGAGCAAACAATAGATACAAACTCAAGGTTAATGGCACCAAACTTGATTGCAGGAAATACGACTTCAATAACAGAGTGGTCAATGTCTGGAATACTCTACCTCAGTGATCCCCAACCTTTTTTACGCCGCGGCCCGGTACCGGCATCAGCTGGCGCCCGCGCCCGATACCGGCATCAGCTGGGCGCCGCCATCTTTTTTGATGAAAGCGTGCTTCCGGTGAGCTTTCTACCGGAAAAGCTCACGGAGCGCTAGCGCCGCCATCTTTTTTGATGAAAACGTGCTTCTGGTGAGCTTTCCCGGAAAAGCTCACCGGAAGCACTTTTCATCAAAAAAGATGGCGGCCCAGCAAGCCAGCGGCTCGGTAGGACTTGTTCCATGGACCGTCCGGTCCGCGGACCGTGGTTGGGGACCCCTGCTCTACCTGACTCTGTGGTTTCTTCCCCAAACCCCAAAAACTTTAATCTTAGACTGTGTACTATTGACCTCACCCCCTTCCTAAGAGGGTGGCGTGCATAAGTGCACCAATCCACCTTCCCTGTCCTTTTGTTTCTTTTTATTTTTCTTATATGTATCCGTTTCATGTATTCATAACTATGTTTATTCTTATACCTGTTATCTTACAATTGCTTGACTAACTAACTAACTAAATAAATAAATAAATATGCTTAAGTTGGCTTTTATTCTTTTCCTGCAGCTTTGATCATATTCTCCTCTTTCTTTTTACGTCTTGCCCGCATGAACATACCTGATGATATGCGTGCCCGGAAATAGGCCTCACTGAATTCCATTGGGGGAGGTGTTCCCCCCCCTTTTCTCATGTGGATGGGTCTAGAAAAGAATGCAATTTTTGCCCCCATTGTCTCCTGTGCAAAACTACCCCCAACCGCCTTACCACCTCCGCTCCCCCCCCCCCACGCCTCCGCCTCGCCAGGCGCGCGCGGCGACACCTTGCGAAACAGACGGACGCCCACGTGGGGCCGCGTAGCCAATAGCTGCCAGAGGGAGGGTCCGAAGCGGGCAGGTTTGTAGCATTTATTGGCACTGTGTTGGCCGGCCGGCTCTAGGATTCTAGTCGGCCGGCGGTCGTTGAAGTGGTGCGTCGGCTCCGCGGAGTGGCGGGGGCGGCAATGGAGCGTGTCCCGCCCTCCGAGGCTCCGGCGGTCTCCCTGTTCAAAGATGGGCTATTCCAGTTCCCAAAGGCGCCGGTGAAAAAGCAAGCGGTAAAGCGGCACTATCACAAGCATAACCTGCGGCACCGCTACGAGTTCCTGGAGACGTTGGGCAAAGGCACCTACGGCAAAGTGAAGAAGGCGAGGGAGCGATCCGGCAAGCTGGTAAGGAGAAGCGCCCGGGGGTTTTCCTTCCAACCTGCTCTCTTCGGCTGGGTTATTGGTCCGGCTTCCCCGTGCGGGGAGGGGGGCGTCGTGGTGGCAGGGGATGGTGGGTGGTGAAGTCCCAGCCTAGCTGTATTCTGTGCGCCAGGTCAGAGAAGGCGACCGGCTTTATTGGACTACACAGTCTATTTATTGGGGTGCCTGCCTGACGGGGAGGCAGCTGGCAATTGAAACTCCGAAGCGACCTGCGCCTACATGCATGAGGATTTAGCCTTTTGTTCCAAGAACCTGCCTGCACGGTTGGCTGCTGCTGCTGCTCGACTCGTTTGCAGCGCTGAGAAACTCAGCACGACTTGATGCAGGTTTATTGAAAAGCAAACAATATAGCAACCAGAAAGATAAGCTATCGCGCCTGTTTCCATTTTAATTTTTTTTCTCCCGTTCTGAGCCCAGTCAAAATCCTTTCCTTGTCTCCCTCTTACGGTTTTGGTGGGGTGGGGTGGGGTGGATAACCTGAAGGAAATCCGTCGATCCAAGCGGTCTTTTGAATTTTCCCGCTATTAGTTTCCCTGCGTGTGTACTTGTAAAGTGAAGGGAAGCCCTCTCTGTCTTTCTACCTTTAGCCTGCAGGCTTTTTCTTTTCTTTTTGGTCCTCCAGCTTGTTTAGCCCGTGAAACGGCAATCTCCCCCTTTTCCCCCTTAGCATTATAGAGAATGCTGTGGTTTCGCAGCCGTGGCTGATGATCCCTTGCAGCTGATGTAATGAGGGTTGTTCATCTCTCTTCCTTCCGTTCTTCTTCTTCTTTTTTCCCCCTTCCCCGGTAAATAGCGCAGGGCTGACTGGCTGCTGGAGCTCAACTGGCAAAGCTATTGACTGCGGAGGGCTTTTGGCTGGAGAGGGGAGGCGTTTTGCTGCACAGTGAAAGTAATTAGGAACCTACACCCTGCAGGGTTTGCTGATGGGGGGGGAGATTAGCAGTCTTGCAAGAAAAAAAATCGCAAAGCCGTTGAGAGAAGTGGGATTGCATAATGGTTCATTATTTTAATTATATTGCACACTAATTGTTATACTATTTGCAGAAGAAGAAGAAAAAAAAGCTAAATTTAAGATACATTTAAAACACTAGGAGTCAACACTGATTTAAAGATGTACACACATACACATTAGCTTTTGTTAAGTTGGATCACAATGGGCTTTGCAGCATTTGTTATGTAAGTGGCCCAGCTTGTTTGGCTAAGGAGTTGGATTCTAAATTAATGCAGTAGTGCAAAAAATAGTGCAAAAATGGCATAGTGTGTTAAATCAAAATATACTTTAACAATGAGAATTAACATGCAGCGAGACAGGCCCATGCAAATGAGAGGCAGTCTTGCAAGACTTCTCATGCCTCTTTTAAATCATTCTAGCTAGTGAGGAAGAGTGATAGGATTAAGGGCAATTAAGAGCAAGGGTGATAAGTTTAGAGCGCTCTTGCAAAGCTCCCTCCCTGGCTTTTCTTTTTGATGATAGTGGCAAGCTGTTCGTGAGCCAGTGGCCTTTGGTGGACTGAGGTTATTCTGTGGGTGGCTTTGGCAGAGTTGTAAAAGAATTGGGGGGGGGGGGGAAAGATGGCCATCTTGTGCTTCTATGTTTATGTCTTCCCCACACTTCAACTTTTTAATGTCATTGATTTTGGCATGAGTTGCCTGCCTGTGTAATGTTTGCCTCACTTGAAATATTGAAAGCTAGTCTTATTGGCTGGAAATTAAGGGGTGGGGAAAGTACAGTATCCAGAAGAGCAAGATCCAAAGGTCTCTGATATCTTCCTTTTAACCTTGTTTTTCCTGTGTAAATTAGCATTGCTACAAGAATGTGCATTGGGCAGTTATGTAAGCACAGTGTAAATTTGCCCTAAAGCCTATGTCTTGGCTTTCATTCAGTAGAATACTGTAGTTTATTGAAAGAACTCATCATGATGGTATTGTTTGTCTCTCCATAAACCCCTACATAAGATATATTGCTTAAGCAGCATTGACAAAAGCCTAAAGTTTGGAAATAAATTATCCGTGGCAGCACCATTGGCTTGGAGCATTAGTAAGTTGGGCCGATGTGGGAAGGAAACAGTTCGAGTCATGCTGACTGAAGTCACAGATCTTGTTTCCCTGTGGAAGAAGAGATTACATGTTTATACTAGCCTGAAAGAATAAATATTATAAGCATACCAACAAAAATAGCAGGTAGTACAACTTGACCTCTTTTTTGCACCATGCCCAGGTTAGTCAAACTTAAATCCACATACTTAATTTCATTCTAGTAAGCTACTTTTATCTCTCTTTTTTCATGTAATAAATATAATCTGAGAAATCAAACATTCTTGAAGCAGGCAATGACAAATCAATTCTGTGTCGTTGCCAAGAAAACTAGATGGAGGTACTCAGTAATCCCCAGAAGCTTAGCTTGACTTGACTAAGTCTTTACCTTTCTATTCCAAAGCCAGCAACTTGGGAAATATTCATATTGCAGTACTGTATAAGTCCTGCTAATCTAATCATGCATCTCCTATCTTAATTTAAATCATAACTTTGAATATCACTGTTGCTTCTGCTTTCAGATGAACAAGGTGTATATGATAATTGATACCTCTGTTCAGAGGATACATCTTGTTATTGTATGGATCAGCTTTCCCCAACCTACACGTGGCAGCTCTGGCCAGGAGGGCCTTTGTACAGCTTCATCTGATGAGCCAGTTGTGCCCCTCCTGGATCAGGCAGCCCTTCAGTTACTCACACCATTGTCATCTTAGGGTTCAACTGTTGCAGTGTGCTCTCCATGAAGACCACTCAGAAGCATCAACTGGTCAAAAATGCAATAACGCAAGGAGTGGGGGCCTGCCTATGCATGCTTGCATGACACACATACTTCATGAACTGCACTGGTTGCCAATATGCTTTTGAGTGTGATTCAAGGTGCTGGTTATCACCTGTAAAGTTCTACATGACATGGAGAGCTGAGGTTATCTGAAGGACCTCCAATCTCCAATGGTGTCTGCCTGACTGGTAAGAGCCATTAGACTGGGAATTCTCTAGGTCTTCTTGATTAAATTGTGTCATCTTTCAGGACCCAGAAAGTAGATTCTTTGACACAGCACCTGAAATCTTGTCCCTGCAAAATCCTACCATAATGACATTCCAGAAAGCCTTGAAGAATTGTCTGTTTTCCCAGATCTTGGGGTAGGGTAGATGAACCCCTTATTAGATGTATTTGTCCCACCATCACATTTTATCTTTTTGTATTTATTTTTTATATAGTCAGCCACCCCAGAGTTGATATGGAGATGGGCAGTCCTGAAATCTAATCAGGACGTATGGGAACTGCCGTTCCCAGAATTCTCTATCTTGATTCAGTTAATTTAACTTTAGTGAATGGTCCCTTAGATCTAGTTAGACTTCAAATATATATTTAAAAATATATGCTCACCAAACCAGTGTAGGAATCAAGACTTGAAATCAACATAGAATGTGTGTAGCTTAAACATTTAATCAATGTTTTTTTTTTTTTTTTTTTTTTTTTTTTTTTTTTTTTTTTTTTTTTTTTTTTTTTTTTTTTTTTTTTTTTTTTTTTTTTTTTTTTAATCTCTACTTCTTTCCATTGCTTTTTAAAACTATTAACTATTGTAATCACCCTGAATTGCTTATGTAAAGAAATTTGAGTGTCTTGTTTTTTCTGTTAGACAGTGCATCTATGGTGAAGCCTATTGGCTTCTATTTCAGTTTGTTATTTTGTATCTATAAGCTAGGGAAAGTAGCTTTTAATCCTTGGCTCTCTGCCAAATCAAACTGTAGGTCTGGATTTCTATACTTTTATTAACAATATAGTACTTACAATCAAGGGGTTGAAAGAAAGAGGAGGGTGGTTTTCCTAAAAAAATTAATCCACTTCATTCCACCCCACCAAAACCCAGGATAGCAGCAAATACAGGGGATTTTGACAACCAGATTTAAGCCATGATTTGTTAGGAAGAAGGCAATGTATAGAATTTATCATTCTAACACAGCTGGCAAACATTTATTACCTTTTGAAGATCTCTTTCTTATTAAAACCATAATTAAAGTCAGATTTGAAATGAGCACTCAGACCAAATTGTAACAAAAAAAAAAAAGCTGCAATCATAATTTGCAGTTGTCTAGTTTTTAACTAGAATATGGGGCTGGTTGTCTTAAAGCCATTTTCCAAAGATCTACCTGTGCATAGTTGCACCCTCCATCTAGATTCAGATGGAGTAGATGCAGTAAAAACCAGTAAAGATATATAATATTGATTATTCTTGCATATCATCAAACATTATACAATGCTTTACACTCAACATTGCAAGTTTTTCTAATAACATGTTTAATTTAGAGTTTAAAAGGAGCCTATGTCGGGCAGGGAAAGGACAAAGCATACAATTTGAATCTTAACAGCATATTGTAGGTAACAATGAAATTTCATGGGAAAGATATATTACTATGTAATTTGTAGCAGGACAAGTACAAAAAAAAAAGTCTGTTAAACTGTTGTCTCTTATATGTGGGATTACAGCTCTCACAACGTGCAACCAGTACAGCTTATAGCTATGTTGGCTCAGGATAACAAAAGCTGTGGCCCAACACATGTTGAAGATATCAGAATAGGCAATAAATATGAACAACTAGCTTTGCATATTGTAGTTTTTAGGATTGCCCTGATAAGACACGGAGCATTAGTCAAGTGTACTTGTCCCTTAATTCTGGGCAGTTTTCATAAATGTGTCTCTTTTCTGAACAGACTCTGAGGGATGCATCTTGGACAATGTACTGAAAATGAAGGAATGGTGGTACTTCAGCATTAACAGCTCTGACCATGTTAGGCAATCTTTCTAAACTTCTAGGGCGATTCTGCCTAGCTTTGAAGAAACATTTCAGACCTCTTGGTCAGTTAGGAGTGCAGTTGGGGCTTAGATTTAAGAAGTGGATGGGACAAGGACTTTTATAGGTTAGAGAAGGCAACTACTAGTTTACCAGGAAAGGCTTTGCCCACCAGCGACGCACATTCCAGAAACTTATCCAAATGATGAGGCAGTGAAGTGGGAAGAACTGGAGACTGAAACTTGAACCTAGCACAAAGTCCATTTAATGAAAGAAGCTTATACTTATATTGTACAATATAAACCACAGAAAGGAGAGCTGCTTATATAAGATGTTTTGGACCACATTCTCAGAATCTCTGACACTGGAGATACTACCATGATACAGTTCATTGCATATGTGCTTATTGATGTTGTGAATCAAAACCTTTATAGGATATTTATTTCCAGACTTCCCTTGCATTAGTTGTCCATTTGTGTCTCTCCCTGCCCCATTCCCCTGGGAAATAAACTAATTGGCTCCTGTAGTTTTTAAAACATTTTTTTAATTAAGATGTATTAATTGGGTAGAACATTTTAATCTAGAAAAGATAGGGAAAGGCTGACAAATGTGAATGAAACAAAATCTATAAGTGAGAAAGCTCTTTCTTCAGTTTCTTTTCTCTCTTTTCATTATCTTTTGTGAGTTGCCCACATTTTTTTTTCTTCCAAAGCACCCGAGTTCTTTCAAATGTTTTGCTGGCAGATTGTCCGTTCATCGATTATCTATCTATCTATCTATCTCACATTTGGAACTCCCTCACAATGTGTACAATATTACATTTTTTATGTAAGGAAGAAAATAAATTATGATATAGACCCAAACTCATGCTCTTAAATTATTATAGACTTTATATTACTTAATTCATATGTTGGGGAGCGTTCATCTGAGTTCTTGAAAGTATGGATCCTTGCATACCACTCACAGTAGGTGTGGTTCTCAGTTTGCAGAAAAAAAGTTTATTCCTTGCACAGGCAGGCCTGTTACTTTCCTCTTTTATCTTTTTGTTGCAAGAGATGATTCATGACAGATATTTATCTGTCTCTTGAGTTCATATAATTGGTTTATATTTTGGAGTTATATCCTTCCCTTTAAAAAACAACAGCACATCATAAAGAGGAAGGAAATGGTGTGGATGCAATGAGGGATCAGACAGTTCAAGGCTTTAGCCACAATCCCAGTGTGACAATGCACGTGTGCCAAGTGGCCAACTTCTTTTTTAGTTTATTATATTTATTAAAAAAAACTGGAAAGTGTACATGAAAAACATATAAAAAAAGATATAAAACATATTGGGAAATAGCATACCAATCCTTATTGAATTTTCAAGTGAACATACTCTGTTAAAGCAATTCGAATCAGTAAAAAAGCTATAAAACAGTAAAGACATAATTTTATCTGTAACAGAAGCTGAATTTTGGATACAGCAGAAATCCATATATAACATTATGACCCAACAATATTTTTCAGTTAGGATTAAATTCTTTATCAGAGTAGCATGTTATTCCTAAATCAGACCAATATTCCTATTATCTAATTAGCCATTCTTCCAAAGAAGGAATCAAAAATTCCACCCCCCACCCACCCACCCCCGAAAAGTGGCTAACATTAATGTTAGTATTAAATGAATATCTCCTGATTGCTTAGTATTTTCTGAAAATAGCTTCACGTGAGATGAAGAATAATGTTCATATTAGTACTAGGGCAAAGTCATATACCTCTGTTTTGCTTGTAACCCATTGAAACAAAATTAAATTATATCTGCGTAAACTGAATCTCAGATGACTGATAAAACTATTCTTTCTTTCTTTCTTTTTTTTAGCAAGAGGAAATGAATTTGCTTTTTAGAATTCCAAGTTGAGATTCAACCTAGCAGGTTAACCATCTCTTTGTTCTACCACTAGTTGGGAGTCCAGATGACTTTGTTGCTGAGGTCTGGAGTGTATGCCTTAAAATACACCATCTTTGGGAAGAGTTGAACACTCTCTGCCTCTCTCTCCCTTTATAGCAAAGAAGGAATTTGAGTTCATTGTGGCTAGATAGGAGAGCTCTAACATTTCTGCCTTTGGGATGCAAGACTAGGCCTCCCTTTCCTTGTTGCCAGGAGACTTAGTATTATGTGTCTTCCAGGATCTTTTTACAGGATTAATGCTGTTCCGCATTCTTGTCTGAGGGAGGATATGGAGGTTGTGCCGGATTCTGTTGAAAATTCAACCCAAGACATGCATTGTCTTCACAATCTCTTTGAAAGAGGATTAACTACATCTATTCTTTAGCTTGCTCACTTTCCCTCTCCTCTCCTTCTTTTACTTGGAAAAGAATTTTCATAATAAAGCAATCCTTAGCAGTCTTTTATAAAGTTTGCTTCTGCTATTTCAGATTTGCAGCATTTTGACTAGCTGGCTATGTTGGAGGAACTTCTATGTTCCATTTTTTTTTTAAATGTATTTCTTCAGAAGAGAAAATAGTACCTGGAACTTTATGCCCTTATTCCAGTGCCAAACTGTTGTTTTTTGTTTTAAATCTGACCAAGTGACTTATTTTCAGCCATAATGGATGGCTGAGAATAACAGAATGTTTTCATTTGCAGCAAATAAAACATTTAGAGTCATGTGCTCTGCTCACTTTCTATTCACTAGCTATGTTTTATTACAAGAACTCTACCAAAACACCAAACTCCTGCTCTGTATTAAGCCTGTGCAAAGTTGCTGCTTTGAAAAGAACCAAGCAGATATTTTGTTTAAAGAAAAACAAAAGGTGTTTAATTTAAAAATGAAAAGTCCTTTTCTTAAGAAGATCTATAGCCAAAATGTTTTAAGTGCCAGTGTGCTGACATCTTTGTGGCTAGCAGATAAATTCTTGCTTTTCTTAATCCTTTTTTTTTAAAAAAAAAAAAACTTAAAACATAAACCCAGAAATTTTTAAGCACTGAACTAATTCAATAAAAAATGACCTAGATGACCTTCAGATTGAGGCAGGGATAAATCACATAAATATTTTTTTAAAAAAAATTAAAATCATAGAATTCTCAAAATGTATGTTTCCAAATGGGGGGTGTTAGGTCTAGGGGCCAGGAGTATGAATTTTAAAATACACAATTAGTTATTCGGATAATGCTACTAACATTAAGTTTTTAAACTTAATGGTAGGTCTCAAAATAAAAGCAAAGTAAGAAGCAATTTTTGGGTAGTGCTGGACTAGAAACAGAGAGAGCATGACTTCTAATCTTCCTTTGGGCATGAAAGCCTGCTGAGTAAATTTGGGCCAATCACTCTTTCTCAGCCCAATTTACCTCACAGAATTATAGGAAAAATAGGAGGGAAAAGCATTACAATATGCACTACTTGAAGCGGTACACAATAAAGGTGGAATACAAATTAATATTTTTTTTAAAAAATCAAGAAGTGCATTGATAAGTTTTACATTCAGAAAGATTGCTTCGCTGTTAATTGGAGGAAAACTGCATTTCCAGGTTGCTATCAAGTCCATCCGGAAAGATAAAATCAAGGATGAGCAGGATCTTCTCCATATCCGAAGGGAAATTGAAATCATGTCTTCTCTCAATCATCCCCACATCATTGCTGTTCATGAAGGTAAGAATTGTTTGTTTAAATTGAATTTAAGTTTATCTACTTTTTTCAGGCCTATCACTCTTCAGAAAGGGAGGAAACAGAATTCTAGAAATTGTAGCTGTTTTTAGGACAGGGAACTGTTTTTATCTCTATGTTTCAAAACTGCTTAATGCAGCATTTATAGAAAATGAACAGGTAGCTAAATCAAGATATTTTAGTGGAATGATTTATTTATACATGCTGTACTTTGAATAGGCTCAATTGCCAAACTTTCGAGGCAGATTATAATTTATTGGAACAGAGTGTTAAAGATTGACTCATCTGATCTGTGGCTTAATAAGACTGCCATGGCCTTTTGCATTTACGAGGGTAGAAAGTTCTAAAAGAGACACTTGTTCAAAGAACTTTTTTCTTTTTCTTTTTCCTATTGCATATTGGCACAAGCTGGAAATGTGGCAGTATAAAGTATAAAAACATCTCAGGGCAATGCCCAGGAAGAGTTTAAACTGGTTTGGTCAGTCTTGATTAGGAGGCCAATTACATAGTATGGAGAGGAAAAGAGATATCAAGATTTTCTCTTCAAGCAGAGTTGGCCATGTTTACAGTTTTTACACATAAATAAATGCTGTTCTTCATCCTTTAAACACAAGAGGAGGTTCATAAAATTCTGCTTGAAATGCAGCTGAATATATGAAACACAGCAACACTGAAAATTTCCCGTTGTACTTTTCAGTACTGTTCATATTTTCTCCTTGTTTTTTCTTCCTTTCTTTTTCTTTTTGGTGTGTGTGTTTGTGTACAAAACAACTTGTATATGTTCTGAACACCAGTTGATTGTTATGATTTTAAGACTGAGAATAAAGAACTTTGAGTCTGGGTAACTTCTTTGTTCTTTGTTTAGGTTCTATGTACAATATCATGAAGGCACGACTAGGTGAAAGATCTTAAAGTGTTGTATTCTTAAACAAGAAATAAAAAAGTTAACACTTCAAAAATACCATTCTGATTATTGCAGGGGTACTGAGGATGTGGTCAAAAACATCATGATGGGTGGCCATGATTCTGCCATCAAAGCTTCACTCATTTTTTAAACTGCATTCCATGTGTCATGAAAATTGGGAGAGCCTTGGTCACACCATCTTAACTTTTGATTATTGCTAGTGTTGTAATCCAGAATCAAGAAAGGCAACAAAAGAATTGGTAAAAGAAATAATCTGGTCCTGGGCTAAAGTTAAACCATTATTATATTCAGTGATGAAAAGAGCTTGTATCCATGTATTGATCCCTGCAATTCTTTGGCAGGTGGTATAGTCCACAACTAAAAATTTGTTTTAGTTACAGCTCCTAATGGGAAATTCATTAAACTTAAATCTAATTTACCTGCTACAGTACATACCACAGCAGTTAAAACAGTGTTAAACTATTTGGCCATACATTTGCACAAATATACAAATTTGCAGGTCAGGACAGGAACTAAAGTGACAGGTTTATTATTAGAATAATTTGGCATTAAGATATATAGAATTCTTTACAGTCATTCCTAACCTTTTCTCTGTTCTTGTTTGTATAGTATTTGAAAATAGTAGCAAGATTGTCATTGTGATGGAATATGCCAGCAAAGGAGATCTGTATGATTACATTAGTGAGCGCCAGAGATTGACGGAGCAGGAAGCTCGGCACTTCTTCAGGCAAGTGGTGTCGGCAATCTATTATTGTCATAAGGTTAGTGAAAATGAAAAAAAAAACCAAAATATTTCAATTTATGTTTTCATATCCATGTTTTACATCTAGTTATTTAAGATGGTTGAAAGCTGAAACACAATTACCCTATTTAAATATTATCACAATGGGGATGCATGAGTTTCCTACAATCTATCAAAAGTACAATAGGTTTTTTCTTTCAGTTTTCCCTTATAGCAGTGTAATGGTATGTTAGTTTGATATGGAACACATCCATGCAGACTAATTAATAACGTTGTTGGCTGGTGTCCTTAGCTTTTTATATATATAGGCAACGTAACTGAACTTTTTTCCTCATTCCTAGCTTTCATAGGAGGATGAGTTTTCTCCTTCCATTATGGAAGATGTAAACATTAGAAGGTGAACGTCTTCCTCAAAGTGTGTGGTGCGGGGGAAAGGATTGTGTATTAAAATTCCTGTTACATACAACATCTGCACTAACTAGTTGATTGTGGTGTTAGCTGAAATATCCCATCTGGTCCTAGGGATGCAACTGTGAGAAGCTGCATTAGGAAACACACATCTACTGTGAAAAACTATGCTAGCAAGTCAAAATGATTAGGCTGGGTGATTTTGGGCTGCTGGATTTTGGGTACTACTTAAAGCAGTAGACGTTCCCAATAAGGATAATTAGAGTAGTATGAATTTCAGGTTTACCGTCAGGAAAGTCTTATTGGCATGACATTATAGTGGATTAAAAACTTGATTATGTAAATCTTAGTTTTTCATTTACTTACCGAAGAGCACTGGGGAAACCTATATTGTGCTGTTCTATAAAGGAAATATAGCAAACACTACCTCCCCGCACTTCCTATTTTGTTTGGGTGTTTAATGGGAAAGAGAACAGATAACAAACTTTTTCATCATTGAGATCGAGCTCTCTTCAAGGTAATGGAGCATGAGCAAACTTCCTTAAAAAGAGTAACCTTGCAACAATCACCTTAATTTGCCCAGAGCTTTCAAATTACATGCCAAAAATAAGTCACTTGTTATATTGGAAAGCACCTGCTTCCATTCATTTGTATTCAAAGCTAATGGCACTTGAAAGTCAAGGGGAAAGCTTAATGTAACAGACTAAGGTATAATTTGGACAACCTGCTTCAAATACAGCTGGTCAGTCTGGAATTCCAGACGTTTACTGGTCTTATTTTGAAAGCTTTTTTCTTGGAAGAGGGGGCGGGGGAATGGAAGTAACTCAGGAAGTAATGCTGGGGGTTAGGCATGTTAAGGGCTATAGATGAGCGTGGACAGTTGGTGGGAACATACTGCATTCCTTTGCAACAAATTCTATTGTCTTAGGATACAGAAACTGATAACAACTTGCTCTTTGCAAAGAAATGTACTAGTTAGGAAATCTGCATTTTGCCACATCACCCTATTAGGGGAATTCTCAGTAGCAAAAGGAAATATGTCACCAAAACATCCTGCAGGCATTATAGGGAGGGTTTTCCTTCCTTGTGATTTCATCTGTGTTACCTAGTAACAATTGTGCAAGAGATTCTACTACTACTACTACTATTCCCACACAACTGCACATTCAACACATATTTATTGCATAGAAAACCATATATTTGAATGCAAGCATTTTTATTAAGTGGTACAAAACAGTTCTTAGCAGGAGGCTTCTGGGGCTTTAGTTCTCATGTATGGGTTGCGCTGGTAAGATTGCAGGAATTCCATATTATTACTCTGCCTATACTTAGTATGCATACGACGTGTCTATGTTTCACTTACATCTGTGCCTCTATTTGGTGGCTTAGTGTTTTGCTTCATAGAAAAATAAATATTTAAGCAAAATACTAATATATGACACACAGTTAGATGGGATGAACTGAGGTAGCCTTCTTTTGTTTCGTCTTCTAACAGGAAAAATAATAATCAGACTTCTGTTTTTTTTCCCTAACAGAATGGAATTGTTCATAGAGATCTGAAATTAGAAAATATTCTTTTGGATGCAAACGGAAACATTAAGGTAAGTTGGAATTGGCATGAAATTGCATTTGAGTACTTCTCAAATGAAGAATTTATAATACGATGAAGGTCCATTTAAAATAGCAATTTTGAAATGTTTGGATAGTATGTGATGAATTCCCCACTTCTCAATCCTCCTCCACAAATGCAGACATTTATATTGTCAGGATGGATTTTAGTGGAGATGCTGGCATGTTAAGCCTTCCAGTGTGAAAATGTTCTAAATAATCTTAGAGATTGCACAACATCATTGCAGACTAAGATTCACAAGCAGTCAGCTTTAAAATTGGTTACTTTTAGCAGGGTTGCTACATTCTGTGCCTTCAAGCTTCAGGCATTGATGGCTCCACTTTACCCACTAACATCTAATAGATTTCAGAGTTTCAGAAGGGAAATATGAGTCCTGCCTTTTTTAATACCTTCAAAAAACTCAAAAGATGCTGTTATCCAAACCCTTGATTTTGATTATTTGTGCGTGGATTACTTGGCTCCTTTAAACAAGAAAAAGATTAAAAACTAGTCGCCAAGAAGTTTAGCTTATCTTCTGTTCTGCTAAACAAGCAGATTGATAATGAAGATTAAAGTACAAGGTGACTCTTGGTGAAATCGAACACAAAAAGATGTGGTTTGTTTAAGAAAAAGAAAAGGAAGACATTTGTGGGGCAGCGAAAGAGACTTTGAAACATTTTTTAGACAAAAGATTCAGTTGTGTATCTGAGAATAATTCATTATCTTATCACAATTAACCAAGATGGCAAGTGGGACGTTGGGTATAAAGGATTTGCAATTAAGCACAGATTGAGGGCACCAGATTATGTCAACATTACACACACATAACAGTAGGGTTTCCATTGTGATTCTGTGGTTGCCATCTTGATCATTTTGATCCTTCTCCTTTAACATGTTGCTGGGCCTAGGCCCCAATTTATATTACATAAACAATAAGCTGTTGTCAAATTTGCAAACTTTGAATATATATGCAGTACTATCTGGATGATCTGACAACTCTAAATCTAGGGCCAGATTGCTTGTTTATGTGGACAATGCAGGAACTAAAAGGCTTTCTGTAAAAATACAATTCTAGTTGATTTGGGGTTGGAAAGTAAAACTTATTCTAAAGGAAGTCTTTTCTATTTGTTTTCCGATAGTATTAAACAGCATCAATCTGAAATTATTGTTCCTCATTATAGATTGCAGATTTTGGCCTTTCCAATGTTTTCCAACAAGATAGGCTTCTTCAAACCTTCTGTGGCAGTCCCCTCTATGCATCTCCTGAGATAGTTAACGGAAGGCCTTACAAAGGACCTGAGGTAAGGGAACGGATAAAATAAAATTTCCCCAATACTGGAGAAGTATTTGGACTATTAATACTATTCAGGCTGCAAAACACATAGCAGAAATTCCTGGCTTTTCCCACTGAATACTTAATATTGTTGCAAGATTATGCACCTGGTCATGCATATGACATTTAATAAACCCATTGGGTGGTTAAGAGCAAACTGATGGCCAGAAACTACTGTGCAGTTTACAGACAAGGTATACTCGGACAGAATGACATTGTTGTTTTATTGGCAATGATCGGGGCAAGATGTTCTTATTTGCACTTCCTGATGGTAATAGCAGTTGCCAACATAAAGATCAAAGAAGAGTTTTATTCCTTGGGTAGACTGATTGCAAGTTAACAGTTGGGTTTTATATCTGCAGGTTGACAGCTGGTCTCTTGGTGTTCTTCTCTATATTTTGATCCATGGCACAATGCCATTTGATAGCCATGATTACAAGACACTGGTAAAACAGATTACAAGAGGAGATTACAAAGAGCCCACCAAACTTTCAGGTAAGTTGAAACCAGATGAGGGGTTTTCTGCCTAGGGAATAATTCCACTCTATTTTTATTAATCACACACCGCTTTGAGTACTGTTTTTATTGCAGTAATAAAAATTAGTATTTTTCCCAAGGCTTACATTTCTATTTCATGTGATTCCAGGAAGAACTGAAAACAAGATATTAAAATAGGGGAAGACCAAGCTTTATAATTCAAAAAGGCCAAGGATTAAGTGTAATAAAAGCAGGAAATAGATTGGCCGTACTGCATTTCAAGCCAGCTGCTTAATTTACAGATTAGTTTATGTCATTTTATGGCTGGATTGCTTCTGTGGAAGGGTAGCTCTTCAGATGCTTTGCATAAATAATAATCTAGAGGAATTACAAAATGGAATACTCACAGACTTGACTGGATTTGAAAACACAAAACTCAAAACATTTGTTGGGACTTATTTGCAAACTTCTGGTGAAATACAGTATGATTGAATGGGTACAGAATTTAAATAGAACAACTGACATGCTGCTAAGGAGATCACAGTGACAAATAAATACTAAATTCACCAACAATATTAGAGTTAGTGAAAATTAGCACAAGATATTATATTGATGATGTAGTATTGATTGCTGAAATGTTAATTTATTTTCCAAAAATTATTGTAAATGCAATAATTAGGTCAGACAGTTTCATATTTGATGCCAACATTATAAAAACCTGGAAGCTGATTTTATGTACACTGAAAAAAATGTAAAAATTGAAATCACTTTCCAATCATTTATTTCTTTGTTAAACATTAGCAAACCATATAGTCGCACAAAATATATCAAGTTGGCTTTATATAAGATAACAACTACCAGGATATTTTATGCTTTCCATTGGAAATCAGGTGTAATTCCTTCCATAGAACTGGCAATGTTATGGCAAATTAAGTAGTAGGAATAGGCATTAGGCTAAAAAATAATCTCATATTTGAGAAACAGATATTTCTGAACTGTAATTCTATATATAGGCTTATATAACATTCAGAGTTTGAGTTTCTCTTAACAAAGGCTTTAATATCTAAGTTTTATTTTGATGAATAAGGGGAGAGTTCTTAAACAAAAATCTTTGAATTCATTTTTTTACTTATAATTAACAATTGGGAAAACTGATTATCACCTTTTCTTAAACTACAAAAATGATTTTATGTCCTATCTCTTATCTAGAAACAAGTCATTAAAATTTCACCATTTAGTTGTGATCAGCAAAAGTTGATTGAAGGATACCAGAGATAACATACCTATTTTAACCTTGATCAAACAAACCAACTGACAACTATAAAACGTGTATAGACAATGTTTTCTGCCGGAATCCTGACACCAACATTATATTCCTTCCTTTTAATAATCTTGATTTTTAGCACCTTCAAATTATATTCTAGAACTTGATTTGTTTCCATTTTTATTGTTCCTTCTAACAAAATTCTTCCAAGCTTTAGCAAGCTTCCTTTGAAAATATATCATTTCACCATAATCACCAGCTCTGCTTTAACTCAGAGCGATTTTCGATTTGCCATTTCTTCTAGGAAAAATATTTCATAGTTAAGTTAACAGTAAAACCGTTTTAAGGAAGGCTTGGGCTGGATAGCCCTTCATATGGGAGGCTTTACTTCGAATTGTTGACTGAGAAGAAGCTAGACTTGATGTCCTAAATTACCCCTTTCTGGGAATGTGAGGTCTATAAAAATATATTCTTATATTTGCAGTTTTGGAGTTTCTGATGGATATCAGATCTAGGTCACTAGCTGAAATAGGATCTTCTTGTATTAAAATTTGAAAAGACTTCTGTGAAATGAAGCATGTCCCTTCTCTGTACATCTCATATGATTTCTTTGATTTGTAGATGCCTGTGGCTTGATCCGGTGGATGCTAATGGTGAATCCAGAACGCCGAGCTACCATTGAGGACATAGCCAGCCATTGGTGGATCAACTGGGGTTACAAAGTGCCAGTTGGGGAACAGGAGTCTTTGCGAGAGGATGAATCTCCATTGGCTACTGTTGCAGATTGGCTTCGTCGCTCCTCCAGGCCTCTGTTTGAAAATGGGTCCAAGATGCGCTGCTTTTTTAAACAGCACATCCCTGGTGTCACGTTGGAGAAGCAGCGTTCACTCAAGAAGTCAAAAAAGGAGAATGACGTGTCTCATGCTGTGCAAGAAACAGGCCTGGCACCAGAGAACCAATCCAAATCAATCCTAAAGAGACCTAAAGGCATATTGAAAAAGAGAAACTCTTGTGAGAAGTCCCAGGGTCCTTCTTCAACTGTGGTAGCTCCTCTTGATACACAAAAAGAAGACAATACTAGACCTACAGTTGAGTTAGCTTGTGTCCTATCCTCCAGATCCTTGGCCTGCCATACAGAGGATGTAGTAGCTGTCCTTCCAGTGCCCAAGAAAGGAATTCTGAAAAAGCCACCAAAAAGAGAGTCTGGTTATTACTCATCTTCAGAGCGTAGTGAATTTGCAGATGTTTTAGACTCTGAAAACATAGACCTTAATGCCAGTGTCTTTGTGGGCACACCCTCCTCCACTCACAACTCCAGTGATAATCAGGCCAGGCGGAAAGGTATTTTGAAACATAATGGCAAGTATTCCTCCAGCAGCACCGAGTCTGACGGTGTGCCCGACAAAGTCCTCCCAACGTTCCCTGAGGTGATCTTGCCCAAGCTGCCCTTCGCCTCTCGCATTTGCCCATCCAGCGCTGTGAGTGAGGACAGCATCCTTTCCACGGAGTCCTTTGACCAGCTTGATTTGCCTGATCGAATGCCAGGAAGTGGAGGGGTCTCCATGCGTGGCTCTGTCTCTGCAGATGACCTCTTGCAGCTGGAGGAGGGAGATGTGGAAACCAAGGGTCGCCGACTCCGACGCTGGACAGTGACTCAGTGCCAAAAACCCCTTGCAGACAGTTGTTTCTCTCTGGCAGACTGTGATAATGTTACCGAAGTCTACAAACGGGCTGTGACTATCAGCATGAAACTAAGCTGATGCACTCATTGCCAACAAGGACCAGTGACACACGTTTGCTAATAGTGGCAAACATGTTTTACAGCCCAGATTCTGGCATTCTCCAAACAATTTGCACTTCCCATTCAGATGGATAAAGAACTAAAGAAGCAGAGTCTTTGTCTTCACCCTGACAGGGCTGGGAGGCTATTTATTTTTACATATTCCTTGTTTCTTTGAGAATGTAAAAGAGCATTTACATTCTTAACATTGCCTGTAAAATGGTACAACAGGGTATGGCTGTGTGTTTGGAGAGAGAGAAAAAACATGTTGATAGAAGGGCATTGGCTGTGGGGGGAGTAAAAGTGTGATGGGCCTGGAGTACTGGGGGTTGGGGGGGGTCAGGGTGGGAGAGAATGAGAAAGCATCTGTTCTGTATAGAGTAATGGATTAAAAGGGATGCCCTTTTTCTTCTCCCAACACCATCAACAAAGAAATACTGAACTGGAATCATGGGTAACTCATTCCATCAGATTCTCCCGAACAGCTTTGATCTCTCCAAACAGACCCTGATTATCATCTCTAATCTTAGTGACTGGAGTGATGATTTTATTTGCACTGTGTTTCTTTAATTGCACAAAGAAGAGAATGTGTTAAAAATGCCTCTGAAGGGAAAAAGATTAAAACAAGGTACTTGGAAAGGAACACTAAAGTTCTGGTTCATTGGAGGGTATCTGCATTATTTAGTATTATTTAGAATTCCAATTATCCCAATATACTTGGATTGAAAAGGCAGAGAAAACTGGGCTCACTAAAAAGATTCAGTTAAGCAGCAAAATAGTTGATAAAATTTAGAACATCCCCACCCCCATGGGCTTCCTTCTGTTAGACTACAATTCCCATAATCTTCAATCGATATAGGCATGCTGCCTGAGATAAATAGAAGTGAAGGCCCAACAGATATGGAGGGAATCATGCAGGAAATACTGACTTGTTAGAAGTTAGATGTTCTGGTAAAATCTGAAAATAGTAAAGGCACAGAAAAGTTCTAAATTTTCTATTCTCATTTCTATTTTGTTTTACTTTTTAGAATACTAGAAGGACACTTGAACTTGATTTAAAAAGTGACTAAAATATGGTGCATATTTCGCTCCTGCCAAAAAAGAATGCAAAATATAATTGCTGTAACCCAACTCTGTTGTAAAGTAAATTTTCCTGTAGCTTTCAAATAGGCACTTGTGTTTCCAGAAATGTGTCCGTTTATAACTAGCTAGGTCTGAACTAGAATATGCAGTCTAAAAGGTTGAGGTAATGAGGGCCAGATGAAAATTGTTTAATGGGGAAACAGATGTTTGTGAATAGTAAGGCATAGCAAGTTTTTAAAGTGAGCATCAAGTCCTTCCAAAATACAGTATAGTTGCCTTTGGAAAAATGTTAGGCTATGACTTGAAACCCAAAAGATGTTTACTTAACATAGGAAGATACCTTTCTTTGAACTTCCTGATGTTCTCCACATCTCCCAAAGGGTCTCTTTGTAGTTCAAGTGACCCTCCTGAAAGTTACTGGAAGGAAGGAAAGGGCAGAAAGCCTCATTCTGGGGTGTCCTAAAATTAACCTGTTTTAGGAATCCAGTCATATTTTCTCCAGATGCCTGTGCCTTCTATATCTGGGTTACAAAAAACCAATATGTTTGCTAAATGACACTGGAAAAACAGGAAAACAAATGTCTTTATCTTCTAATTATTTCTGGATTTTTGTGGAAAGATAAATCTGGTTCTGTTGTCAAAGTAGTGAATCGTTGCTTTTGTGTGTGTGTGTGTGTTTTGTTTTTTCAAAAAATATACTGTCTTTTTGACCAATATGAACTTGACAGAATTTTTTTTTAAAAAAATAAAGAAGGTATTCTTTAAAAAAAAAAAGGCAATATAGTGCATTCATAATCAGAAGAAGGCAATCTGCAAAACATGTCCATATTGTAGCATCTGGATTCTAAGTACCAGATGCAGTATCTTGCCATGTATTTTCTGGGTTAACCTTCAAAGTACTATGTTATAAAGTATTTTTTTTCCTTCCGAAGAAGATAAATTTCCAGAAAAGTGGGACCAGAATTTTTTGTCTGCGCATAAATTGATGCAATGCTTATGCAAGAAATAATAATAAATAAATAATAAGAATTGTGTGTTGATGTTGACATTACTGGCCCAGGCCAGTCATTTTAGACTCCCTGTCTCTGAAGGGGAGGGCAGGATCCAAAGAGGAGAGATAGCAAATAGAATATTATAGTACAACCCCCCTCCTCTTGAATTCTCATGCTCTTATGACTGACTCAGCCTTCCGTCCTTCTGAGGTGGGTAAAATGAGGACCCAGATTCTTGGGGAGCAATATGCTGACTCTGTAAACCACAGAAAGGGCTGTAAAGTACTGTGAAGCAGTATATAAATCTAAATGCTATTGCTAAGTGCTGCTTCTTTTGTGCCATATCTGTCATCAGATGTTGGATCATGGTGGCAATCCTATTTTTATCAACAGCCACACACAAAAGTACTGTTGAATTTTGTCCAAACCAATCCCTTAGATTTTGAAGCCATTATGTTCTTCTACCTGGACCTCATTTGCCTTCAATCTTTCCTTGGAGGATTAAGTGAAATATAGCATATTTTTCTGGGTGTGGCATCACATGTCCAAAAGATTCTAACTTTTGCTTTTTTATGGTTTTGATGATTTCCCTTGGCTTTCCCTGAGATATTAAAACCAGAGATAACAGTCCTGCTGATCATACCAAAGGCCCATCTACAGTTTATTTTCCACATGGTGCCAATCTGATTTCCCTGAAAAGTGTAAAAAGAGGCATCTTATCTTTGATACGGTCTCATCATAAACTTACCTGCTCTCTTTTTGAAGCTGTTCAGGCTGGTGACTTACTGCATATAAAGGAAGTTAATACCACTATTGTAACTGCATTTAGAAAATGAAATGCAACCTTTGTTCTCTGTCAGCTTCATTAGATGAATCCAGGGCTGACATGAAAATGAGGGGAAAACCTGGCTTTATCCACTTCGCTTTCAACAAACACAACTCTCCACGTTTCTGTCAGGTGTCTCTTTGTTTACTAAACTAGAAAGATGCAAATACCATACATAACCTTTTGACATAAAGGCATTCAAGCTCCATAATATTTTCAAGCACTCTTCTGAACTTTCTCCAGAATTACAGTATTTTATAATCTGAGGTACAGCAACCACAGGTATTGAATGGCATGCCAACTGGTTGCGTTATAAACTTTTATTTAGGCAATTCACAAGAGGAATTTTTTAAAATGTAACATGAACTTTTTCTAAAATGCCATATAAATACTGTAAACCAAAGTGTTCCAACACTAAAGTATTCCACCTGCCATTTTAATGTTTACTAATTTAACTTTTGAGAGCTTCTGTCACCTCATTGCTCACTCCCCAAACTGGGGAGGCATATATTCTATGTCAGGCTAAAACAGCAACAACAACAAAAAGCAGAACCATACTGCTTTTTCTCCAAATTACAACTTTAACTAAACTTTGCCACTTGAGCTACCAAGGAAAAGATTTATTAGTAATATCACAGAAAAGAATAATACATTTTTAACAAACTGCTTGGAGGAGAAGCATGGAAAAGATAGTGGTAACCCTGTTCTAAACCATAAGTAATGGTCTCTGAATAACTGCTCCACAACAACAACAACAACAAATGAAATAATCCTCAACTTTTTTCAGTAACATCTGAAGTGCTGATTTATGGAAACTCATGAACCCACTATGTGGAACTCTGAAATAAAATCAATCCCATATCTGCAAAAATAAATACAAGAGATATTGGTATAGCCATTTGTTTGGCCCTCTTCGTCAAATTAGATGCTGTGTCTTCACATTCCCAAGTATTTATATGAGGGAGGGAAGCCACAATTACAATTAATTATCCTCCCTAGCTTTTTCCAATTGCAAAACATCATTTCTTAATCATATACAGCATGGATTTCATTTTATTCTCTATAGCAGGGGTGTCAAACTCGTGTCATCATGTGACGTATTGGGACTTTTTCCCCCTTCACCAAACCGGGCATGGGTGTGGCCAGTGTGTGATGCATCTGGCCCATGGGCCAGAAGTTTGACAGCTCTGCTCCATAGTCGTCTTTCCTAGATTTTCTCACATTTATGTTTGGAATATTTCACAATAACACATAATATTCTTGTCAAGTCAACTTGGGAACATCAAACTAATGGAATAATACTTTGCAATATTCCACATGCAATAATTATTATAATTTGAGATATCTGTTGACATTTACCACATATATTCATTTTCTCTGTCTCCCACTCTCACACAAATACATGCATCCACACAACTCCAGCATTTTAGATATTTTGATATAATGAGCTATAGCTCATTTCAATAACATTTCTTAGTTGGAGAAAAGGAACTATCAGATTCCATCTGATTTTAATGACTCCAACAATTGCTGCATTTTCCTGGTAATTCTTGATCCTAATTATGCAAAGATTTGATTTTTCTGGAGTGTTTCATTTGTGCACTAGTGCATAGAAATGAGGCAAAGGTGTATAATAAATCCTGCATCAAAATCTATTCTGCTTCATGATCCAAATATTTGTCAGTGGGAATCCAAACCAGAATCAACTCTGCTGCTAATCAGAATGAGGAAATACCCTTAGAGAGCAGCCCTCTGTTGTATTGTTGGAATGTATGATTGTATGCTGCTGTGATACATGTGCCATGAAGCCTGTCTTACAACCCTAAAGTGGCCAACTGATCGAGAAATGATTTCAGCACTACCTTGAAATAGGAGTCAACTTCTGAGGAGAGACAACGCCATCTTTGCCATCTCCCAGGGCAACAGAATGACTCGATTCAGATTAAGAATGATTACATGGCTACCTATTAAGTCTGCAGGTCATACATTTGGCAAGTTATAGGAGAATGAGAATGAGTTTGTAACAGTCTGTGAAGGTCAACATTTAGCCCTTTAGAAGGATGTGATTTCCACATTTGCTTCTGTGGTATTGTTGTTTTTTTAAGGCGGGGGAGGGGATGTTGTATCTTAAGCGTAATAAAAGCCAAGACTAGCCAGACTTTTTAAAATGCTGATATGAGCAACAAAGGTGATTAGAGAACTTGAGGCTACACTATTCAAGGAATAGTCACAAGAACTGGGATGTTCAATGAAGAAAAAGAGTAGACATGATAGCAGTCTTCAAATATTTGAGGGGCTGTCACAGAAAAGAGGAAGTCAATCTATTTTCCAAAGCACCTGAAGGCAGGACAAGAAGTAATGGGTAGAAATTTGTCAAGGAGGGATCCAACCCAAAACTAAGAAGAAGTTTCCTGACAGTGAGAAAAATTAATCAGCTTGCTTCCAGGAGTTGTGGGTGTTCCATCACTGAAGCTTTTAAGAAGAGATTGGACAGTTATTTATCCAGAATGGTATAGGGTCATTTGCTTGAGCAGGGAGTCCCTTCTAAGGTCCCTTCCAACTCTGTTATTCTGTACTCTGTATTCTGACCAATTTATGAACTGTGAAGAAATGAATTATTTCCTCTCTCTAGGCCAGTCTTCTTGTGCTCATTTATGCTTCTGAAATTGTCCCCAAATGCTGTAATATTTTCTTCTATTTCCATTTGGTTAATGCTAATTCCTTTTAAATGCCTTGACAAAATCATCTACTTTTAACCTACTGGTAGCTGTTAAACTGAGCCTGAAATGAAAAGAATGCAGGCCTGGAATTCACCCCCTCCAGTCCACTTTCAGATTCAGATGAAATTAACAAGGTCATTGTGCAATTTGCTCCCCTGCAGAGAATTCCCCACATGCTTCCAAATCCATTAAGAAAACCATTTTGGGAGAACAAGACGATTGGTCAGTGCAAAGTCCTAAGAATCTCAAGGTAGGAAGAGCACAGAAATACTGTTCACTGCCAAATCAGCAGACACCATCCAACAGAAGAGAGGTGAACGTCAAAGTTGTTCTCCAAGTGAGCTTTCCACCAGAGTGATCTTTTCACCATCTTATGTCCTTTGCCCCTCAATGACAACACATCTTGTTGACGGGGGATAATTATACAGAGAATAGAAAATGTCTTGAAGGACAGTGGGAAGAACTGTTTCTGAGGGAATGATTAGACAAATACATTTTGAGCCCATACCAAGAAACAAATGTCAGAAAACACCTCACCTTCCTAATTTGCACAAAGAGAAAATATGAGAAGATGGAAATTTAAACTTGCTAGATGTATTAATACAAGTAGTTTTAGACCAGTATGGCACTTGTTTCTGGTCTGGTCTGCCTTATAGTGCTGACAATGACATTAGTTGTAATCAAGTCTATCTGAATGATCTAAATTTGAGAATGTTACTTCCTGTAGCCCATGCTGAGAGGTTTTTTTAAAAAAAACAAGTAACGATACTGATAGAATAGAAATCAAATTGTTTTGCAGGCTCTTTGTATCATCCTCCAACTCAAAAAGATTTAGGTAATGGTTGTTCATGAAAAAGAACATTGTGTACATTGAAGAAGAACAGACATGACTTTAGAATGTCAGCTTCATTCTTCCTTAGTGGTTCAAGGTTGCAGAAACAGACAAGGGGCCACAATGCTGATCCAGGTATTTTACAAAGGAATGAAATTCTCTTAATAATCTGTAAGAATCCCTCTCCCAATCCGGAGTTTCTATTTTGCAAAGCAGACCAAACACACACACTGGCTTTTCTGCTCCCAGACCTTATATATCTATTGCTTTCATCTGGGACAGGAATGTTAATAGGATGGAGTCCTGGCCTCAGTAGAGTATCAATGTTCAAGGGAGAAAATATGTTTGCACTATGTGCACCAAGGATTAGGGGAGTGTCCTTTCAAAGCAAAAAGATTTTCTGATCTTCCCCATGTACCTTTGAACTTTCCCCACAACTGAGATCCTACCACCTCCCCCTTTACTCTAGCTTTATCCCCTAGGTCTGGGGTGTCAAACTGGTGGCCTGCGGGGCAGATGTGTCACACGCAGGCCACCCCTACCCCAGCTCTGCAAAGGGAAAAAACATTGTGAAACATCATGTGACGGCAATGTGATGCCGTGGGTTTGATACCCCTACCCTAGATGATACTGCACAAGGATTTCTTGTTGCAAGAAATGAGGAAAGCTTGAGACAGGAAAATAGGCCAGCATCTCCTATTGGACCAGCATAATCTCAAAGTGTGCTTAGTGGTGAACTCCCCAGTAAAGCTCCAAAGTTTTCTTCTTTCCATTTAACTTTATCCTCCAAATTTCTTTCCTTCTTTCCTTCCTTCCACCTATGGAATAAAAGGGGATCCATTGGAGGCATTCTGTCTGAGGAAAGTGAAAGTATGGGAATCTTCCTGGTTTACTCTTTCCTCTGGTTTCTTGAGTTTCCTCTCATACAGATGGTACCATCCTTTATGTAGGTGTACAATACTGAAGGTAGGAAGATGTCTCCATAAATCTCCAGCAGATCATTATCATTACATCTTGGCATTCTTTAATCAAAGTTTGCAGACACCAAGTCTCCCTCTTGATTTCCTGCCCAATAAAAATTTAGATACATTTTTGCTCTCAGCATTTAGCATTTAGGTCATGATATTAATTTATCTGGAGAAAGGGTAAAAATGGAAACAAAAGAAAGAAACAGGTTCATTAAATATGGGCAAATGGATGCTTAATCAAGTGCATGTTCCTTTTAATATATTTTAAATTATATACAGTATGTTCCTTTTTAATAGCTCTATTACATTTTAAGAGCTCTGTCCCTTTGGTGTTCAGGATCTGATGCAGTCTCGGGTTCAATGTAAGAATACATCTGCATTTTCTCTTCTATGAGCTTATATATAATGTGTGTGCAAACCTCAAAGAATCCTAATAAAATAGATGATAGCAGAAGTATATTTATACATTCCTATTTAAGGATACTTGGCCATATATAAGGTTCTGTACATGACCGATAACACTAGGAAAATAACAATAATATTGCTGGCTGTGTTTTCACTAGCTTTCCTTAAATTTATTCCCTCCAGATGTGTTGACTTCCATCCTATTCTGTCATATGGTGTGGGGTTGTTACCATTATTGCCCCAAAGAAAATACTACATTTATAAGATGAAAAAGATACCAAGAACAGTCACACAAAAATTATGCAATTAATACAGGTACTCCGAGTCTTCAGTGGATTGCTTAGAAGCCAGAAAAGTAGAGGTGAAAAAGTCAGTTAACAGAATAGTGCCAATGATGTTCAGAGTATGGATACCAGATGATTATGGGTACAAATAAAAACACAACAAAAGACTATGCTTAAGTTGTACAACAGAAATTACAAAGCACTGCATGTAGCAAGACTGGTTCAGGAGAGGAAATGACAAAGCAGAGACAATTTCTAGACATGCCTTTTTCTTGACCTCAGTACACTGTTTCAGAGCCAGGTTAGATTTTGATCCCTATGTTATTGATAACCTTTTAACCTTACATTTCCTCCAAGAAGCTTAGAGGAAACCCATTTCACCTTCCCAGCAATCCTATAAATATATTTTAATTAGTCAAGGGCTCTCTGTAACTTCATGGCTACATACACAATCAAAACCATTCAGTCTCCACAAAACATAGCATTTGTCAAAAAAACTACTCTGATTCTCTATAAACAAAAACTGATATTTGCTACAGTGATGCATAGGTACAAAAGTGATCATGTAAGCCCAAACTCTGCAGGCTTTCCAAAAAGTCTTAAAAACATGACTGTCTTTCTGGGCATGAGAATTGAGAAGTGAAGTGGGCAGGTGCCATTGCAAAGCTGGTGTTATCCTTGACCATCATTCTCTGTCTATTATTATAGTTCCTGATTGTTGTTGTTGGTTTGTTGTTTATATTGATTCTTTAAAAATATGTTAGCCTCCCAGAATTGTTGTTGCAAGATAGGCAGCCATATAATTTGATTAAATCATTACTTAAATAAAAGCTTGATCAGCAAAAGGATTGTATTGATGCGTATTCAATGTCATATATTTTTATGCCACTAAACAAAGGGTAAAAACAATGAAGGATGGGATCTAACATTAATATAATTATTTAGAAGCAGGTTTTGATTTTGGGTTTCATTCATGCAATTAAATTTGGCCAGTGGATGCAACTCTGCTGTGTGGCGATTTTAAATAACTCACCTATTAGTACATTTTACTATAACCTCCCCTTCTCTCTTACGCATAATAGGTAAAAGCTGAAAAATCTCAGGCCAGCCCATTAACCTTGCTCTATCTGGGTTCACAGGTCAATTCTGTGTCACAGAGAAGGTGTTTCCTGGCCAGCCTTAGGTGATTTCCAATGAACTGGTACTGACCTCTATGGTAGGTCTGTAGCCAAAGGAGTGTGGCTGATCTAGCAGCTGGAAACAAAGGACTGTGGTTTCTTCTTATTTTCTGAAGGAAGGAACAGAGGGAAGGGAGGAATGTTGTGGTTGAGGCCTTGCTGCTCCATTCTGCTCACTCCTAGAAAATCTTACATTGCACTGTTGATCGACTGCTAAACCACCATGACATGACTCTGAAACCAAAGGGAATTTCCGCCCCCCTTCTTCTAACACAAGTTGTTTGTGGCTGGCTCAGAAATGGATAATAAAATACAAGCCAGGCCACAATTCTCTGGAGTTGCTGGGTAGAGAGGCCTTTCTTAGGAGCTGCCTTTGTCTATCATGAAATTCTTCTCCCTGGTTTTTTAGATGTAAGCAAGCAATGATACAGCCAAGTTCTCTTTCTAACTATATACCCTAGCCAGTAGCGTAATTCTAGAGTCATTCTTCAGATAGATTACACAAACACGACCTTCATTTGTGGTTTGGAAATTTAGTGCAAGGCTTATTCTTTGGAGAAGTAGTAACCTGAAAAGGAAGTTCACCAAGGCAATGAGAATCCTGTTCTAACGTCATACTTAAGTTTTGTGCAAACAACAGAGATAGCATTGATCTCACAGTTGTCTCCTAAATCAATAGCTGGTGGCTAAGGTTGCCTAGTCAACAGCACCCTGTCCCCAGAACTTCGCCATAGGACTGGTGGTTACAGGTTGCCAATTCTTAAAAAAAAAAAAAAAGCCCAACTAAAAAGCAAGGCACAAACCAGTATTAAAATATGTGTATCAATTACTAAATCATCTACCCCCACCTTTTGAAGATGGTAATATAACACCCCAAATTCAGTACCTATGATTACTGCTCAACATTCACAACATACATACTTACATACTCTTACAAGAGTTTCCCCCACATCATTTTTAAATTTCATAACTCCTGTCATCCAGAAGCCACTCTATCAAAAAAAAAAAAAAAATGACAAAGGAGAAGGCCACCATTGTGTTTGCCAAGAAAACACTTTCATCAAATGTTGTGTCTCTGCCAACTATAAGTCTTTTCAGAAGCTATTCCATATCAGAAGGGAAACATACGTTTTTCAATTTGATTTACAAACCACTGCAATGTGTCTGTGAGGAAGTATTTACTTTTACCTATTATGGAAAATAATGCAAGATTTAAAATTTATTTTGGGTCCAAATCAGAGTTGATTCCAAGCTGATTTTAAGAAAGAAATTAATCTTATCTTTTGTGTCATTGCCTCCTCATAAATGAATGGTACATGCTCCTGTAGTTCAAAGAGGCATCCATTAGAGTTTCAATCGTCTCACCAGAACAAACTCTGAAATGTCAGAGATAAGTGACTGGTCCAAAGCCACTCACTAAGTTTTCATGGTTATGGATGGGTTTGAACTGTGTCTTTCTGGTCCAGTAATATAAGCAGAGTACAACATAAGTCATCATAGGTTTTAATATTTATCCCATTTTGAAGTCCAAATATCCTTTTCTCCAAGATATTTATTTTTATACATAAAATGATATCATCACTACAGCACTATCATAATTGTTTCCTTAAGCTTGTTTCTAATTCTTGTAGTGATTTCTTCTCTGGAATCCAAAAAGTGCTGGGTCCCTTGACTTCCCACAATATGTTCTTAGTAAAACCACAAGACAATGAAAAGTATATGTGTACCAGAACAACTGCCTGGTCAACAAAAACTGATTTCTTTCCAATAGCACAATAGCAGCTTACCCAGAAAAAAATCCAGATTTTTTTTAAACAATCCTGTTTCAATCATGTACCAGTAAAGGCTATATTTATAGATAATAAAATAGATATTTTCTTTATGTTAACCAATAAAAGAAAACAAATTAGCCATTAAAGCAGGGGTGTCCAACCTTGGCAACAAGTCTTAAAGTTGCCAAGGTTGGACACCCCTGCATTAAAGAAAAAATATAATTTTAAGCTAACAACTACCATGAATAAATCCCCTTTTATGACTGTAATCACTTAATTTGGAGTAGAGTCTGGGTGACTGGATGGAGCTGAGCATTTACTAGCTGGATGCCCTTCCCGATGCCTATATGCAGCAGAAGTTTTTTTATTTGTGCCCTAGGAGAGAAATATCTGCTGCTACCTAGAATTGAACCCTCAACTTTCTGAGTGAGAGGCAAGGGTCTTTATCACAAGGCCACCATGCCTCTTCACAACTACCATGAATCTACCTATATTTCATTCTGAAGTCTTATCCACTGCCAAAGCTATCACATATCCAGTGTATTTGTTGCTTGAAGCAAATGTTGGATTCCATATACAATTCCTAGTTTCCCCTATTTTTTTAGTTACTGGCTTATTCTATCAGACCTCTAAAATTTCCTATCAGTATACAGTAAGATATGAACCATACATACAAAAGATATTTAAAAATATCTCCTCTTACTAAATATGGCTAAATTCGACATCATATTTGTCTGTGAAACATGGCTCAACGCATCTCTCCCTGACTCCATTACCACAGTAAGAGACTATCATGTTTACCGATCAGATCGTGAAATACGTAGAGGAGGTGGTGTTGCTATCTTCTATAAAAAGTCCTTACATCTAAAAAACATCCAAGTTACTCAGGAGCTTGCTCTTCCTGAGACCATCATCTGTGAACTATCCTTAAATATCACATTTCGATTCTTTCTATGTTACAGAGCACCTGATTATGACATTGAACATGTAAACAAGCTAAATTCACTACTAACATGGGCAACATCCTGCCCACACGCTTTTATCTTTCTTGGTGACTTCAATCTACCTCATATTAACTGGACCCTAAACGAATGTACAACTGAACCCATACATGCAAACTTCTACAATGCTGTTACAAATCTGGGACTGGAACAAATAATAACCAAGAATACTAGGCTTAACAACTGCCTCAATCTCATCTTCTGCAATAGTTTGAATTTAATTTATGGAATACAAACTAAAGAACCCTTTTCCAACAGTAACCACAATATGATTGACTTTTGTCTCAACATACGCCCACACAAAAATCATCACAATGACATAATCCCCAATTATAACTTCAAAAAAGGCAACTATGATCTTATAGACAATGATCTCTCATCCCTTGATTGGCAATCTCTATTCACTGGATGCAATACTGTTGAAGACCATTACAACATATTGTAACATATTGTAACATATTGTAATTGAGAAGCGGGATCTTCATAGTTGACAACTTTGGGGTGTGGGACTCAATACATCCAATGTGAAAGGCCAAGTCAGATAAGAATAAATTAAACAAAAGAGGAGCCAGAACACAACCCTGCCTTACTCTGTTCTTAATCGGGATAGGATTTGAAAGTTCTCCCTGCAGACCACACCTGACCTGACTAGAGGTCTGGTTGTACAAGGATCTAATTAGGAACAGAAGACGTCTATCGATAGAACTTTTGAGCAGTTTTGACCACAACAGTCCCCTAGGGACTGAGTCAAACGCTGACTTTAGGTCAATAAAAGCAGTAAAAAGTTTGCCACCTGGTATGGTAGTATATTTATCGACCAGGTGTGCTAAGACAAAGCAGTGGTCCAGTGTGGCACAGCCCACTTTAAACCCAGTCTGTTCAGCACCAATAATATTGGATTCCTCAACCCAGGTGAGGAGTCTACGTTGGAGATATTTAGCATACAGTTTCCCAATGATGGAGAGCAGGCTTATGGGGCGATAGTTGGCTGGATTGTTCCTATTTCCTCGTTTAAAAACTGGAACAATAATTGCTAAACTCCAGGAGGTAGGGATCCTGCCAGAGGTATTGATATGCGTGAAGAGTCTTGCTAAGAGAGGAATCCACCACTCGGGATTGGATTTTAGCAGATCAGGGGGTATAGTATCAGGGCCAGGGGCTTTGCCTGACTTGAGTTCAGAGATAAGCTTGGTAATCTCAGCATGAGTCACGGGTTGCCAGTCAGGAACTGCAGGAGGCAGCTGTGGCCCAAGCATGGTCGAACTTGTTGACGCCTGGAAAATTGCCAAGAAATGGTTTTCCCAATCTCTGTTGGAAATACACAGAGAGGGAGTTCTTGATGACCCAGCAAGGAGCTGGCAACAATTTGCCAAAATGATCGAGTGTTCTTCTGCTGGATGGAGAGGAGAAGTAGATCCCACTTCTCTCTCTCTTTAGCTTTCTAGATTGAACTTTGTAAGACAGTGGAAGCAAACCATTCACCATTCACATTCCTATACCCCACCAAGTATCATTCTTCTTGCCTAAGTATCATTTCAACTAAATATGCCTTTGGGGCCAAAGCATGCTAAGACTTAAGCTAGTCCCCCATAATGTTTATAGTTGCCTGAATTCTTCCATTATTTGTTACTGACTTGACCATAAAGTGATGCGTGCAACAAGTGCCACAATGTATGCTATTTCCTGCCAGGGTACGATAAAAGTGCATGCTATCGCCATCAGTCCATCTTTCATCTATTCTTTTGTGGTTTGTTGTTATAGATAAGTGAATAAATGTGGCTTTATTGCTAGCAGATGGAGAGACAACATCAAAGACTCACTACAACAGCATCAATTAACAATGATTGAGGCTGTCAGAAGAATAAGAACCAAAACTTTGTATCTCCCTCAACACATGAAGTAGTAAAAGAGGAAGAGGAAGAAGGAGGAAGAGGAAGAGGAGGAGGAAGAAAAGGAAGATTGCTAGCATTAGCAATGGTGATCAAACTACCGTACATAGTTTTCCATCTTGTCTTCCATTTGCTATCTTCAAATGGATTAATTTCCTCCTTTATTTCTAGGTAAAATGGCAAAAGGAATGAAGTAATAGCCTATTTTTCTGTACATCATTTAGCTAACACATGGTAAAAACAATCTTAAAATTTTTTTAAACAGGTAGGAGTCAATGAGGCTAATTATGCTTAAAGTGTCATCATGTAACCAGGACCTTAATTGTGTAGGGGACTCTGATATTTTGTTAGCAAGATCTGGAATGCATAGAAAATTGTAACAGCCCTTTCTGTGAGTGGATTCTTGAGTTCTTAGAATACAAATTCAGCATTTCTGTAAAGCTGCCCAAAGTAGCTTAGACTCAGTGAACTCAGTAAGGATATAGGGACAGAAGAATTCAGCTTAACTGTTTTGAAATCCAGCTTTTTTTTAAATAATGAAACTGTTGGCTTGAATCAAGAGATAAAAGCCTAATGCCCACCTAATGCCAACATATTTGAATAAATTACACTGAAATAACCAGAACAAGCTTATGTATAAGAATATATAGAACTGGGCTGTATTCAATGTAATTAAGATAACATTTTATTGTTATGAACTACCCAGAATCTCTCTTCTTGAGATTGGTAGTTATATACATTTAATAAACAAACATGCAGAAATTTGTTTATTGATAGATGGGCTACCATTAATTCTTTCCTAATGCCAGGATGGTTGAGGTCTTGGTACATTCCCAGTCTGATCCAATAATTCTGTAAATTTATGGCAGTAATTTTAAACAAAATCTACATAGTGGATCCTGGTTTTCTTACTGCTGCCCAAGCTAATTGCTGAAATTATTCCAAAACCATTAAACTTCTTACATTTCCTAGCATAAGATTTTTTTTTTAAAGTAAGAAATAAGCAAATGCAGTTAAAGATGTTATCCCAGCATTGTCTATTTTGTCCTAGAAAACGCTCTTTCATTCAAGGGTGATAGCTTCTGGTACTGCTGTTTCTTCCAATGCTCTCTCATCTCTGCCAACAGCACTCTTCACAAGAAAGGGTTTATTATTTATTCAGTGATGATCATTAATGATCCTTTGCTCTTCGATCTATTTTCAAAGATGGCCAGATTCAGTCCTTACTTTAATGTGAGGTAAGAGCCAGATCTGTAAGTCAGTTAAAAGCTATGAAGGTCTTACATTATTTCTTGATAAATATATATAGATTTAGTATTTTTGTAGAGGGCGTTCAGGGCTCTTGGAAACAGAAATACACCACTTTGCAAAAAATAAGGCTGAGCAGCAGCAAGAAAGAGATTAATATAATATGTAATATACATTATATATAAACATTATATATTAAATTTTTACTGCAGCAACTTCATATTAAAATAATAGCTGTTATAAATTCAAGCCTGGAAAATACAGGTCGTTCTCAACTAATGATCATAATTGAGCCCAAAATTGTTGTTGCTAAGTGAGAAATTTGTTAAGTGACTTTTGCAAATTTTCTTGCCACATTTGTTAAGTGAATCACTGCAGTTTTTAAATTAGTAACACAGTTGTTTAGTGAATCTGGCTTCCCCATTGACTTTGCTTGCCAGAAGGTCGCAAAGGAGAAATTACATGACTCCTGAACACTGCAACTGTTATAAATGTGAGTGAGTTGCCAAGCATCTAAATGTAAATCACATGACCATGAGGGTGCTGCAATGGTCATAAGTGTGACAAATGGTCATAAGTCACTTATTTCAGTGCTGTTATAACTTCAAATTGTCACTAAGTGAATTGTTGTAAGTCAAGGACTACCTGTAATTGCCTTCTACTTACTTAGGGAAATAATTTCTTAGACCATAGTGATATTTTTCTGTGATAAATCATAGTGTGTACTTTCAAAAACCATTATTAAATGATGGTATTTGAAAATAGAATCTATGATTTATCACAGAGAAATATTGCTATTGTTTGGGAAAGAATAAGAACAATAGCATTCTTGCTGTAAACTGGGATGATGCCACAGATGGAAAAAATATATAATGAAATGCCAAACAATGTCTACAAAAAGTGTTCTTCCAAGACTTTGTCTACACAAAAAGCAGAACACACAATTGGACTCACAACTTCTTCTCTTGAGAGAATGTTTTAGAAACATTCACTCAAAAACAACAACAACAATGAAAATGATATTTACAAAACAAAACACATTTTTTTGTATTTTACAGTTTATTACAATTTATGGCTCTTCATCTATAAGGATTGGACCTTGGGAACTGGGAAATAGTAATTCCTGGTTAAAGAGAATATTATGTTAATAAATTTTAGCTGCCTCTCAAGACCTTATCCACTTTCTCTGATAGACGAAAGGAAATGCACACAGACAGACAAATAGAAACACACACACATACACACACACACATTATAGTCATACACTCTGACTTGTTTTTAACTGCAGGGAAATAATCATGGTTGCGTTAAGTCTTCATTCTTGCCTACACTAAAGATTTTAATCTAGGTGAAGGATGTCACAGTCTTTTTCCAAATCAAGCCAAGCAAGGGGCTCAAATGTTTGGAGAGCTTGACCGAATCCTGAACCTAGCACCAAAAGTTTGAGATTGCAGCTTCTAAAATTTAGTGGCAAAATAGTTTCATTGGCTGCACAATGTTGACTTTTTTTTTCTTTTTTTCTTTTTGGACAGTTAAAAAACCTATTGTACAGTTTGGGTAATTTTTGGACCCCTTTTGATCCTAGCATGATTCTTAAACCTATGTGGCCTAGAAAGATATTTTAAAAACCATACTCACTTTTTAAGGTGGAATAGAGCCTGCAATAATTTGATATTTTGCCTGTGTTGAGAGAGACATATCTTTTTATTTACTAACCATTGTATGTTTAATATTTTCCCTTTGCACAGGATATTCAGGTATTCATTTGCTTGTATTCCAGATAATGCTCTGAAATAGAAGTTTGATTTCAGAGGTTTTTTTTTAGTAAAATACTATATGAAAGAAATATCCACTCTCCCCTATATGAATTGGAATGGCTGAATAATGAACAGGATACTCACTAGAGGTATTACAGTAGAGATGATGACTTATTGAGAAACTGATGTATTCATGAATTGACTGGATCTACTCAAGGACTTCTTTCAGAACTAGATCACTTTCTTTCAGACATATTCTGATAATAGCTTCTACTCTAGTCATTCATCCTAGAACAGATCTATGAGTCAATGTAAATCACTTCACACTTCAAACTGTTTATGAGATTTGAAGTACAATGATGCAATATAGAATTCTGTCTTTGCCTGCCTATCAATTATGTCAACGCTTCATGCCATCATCTCTTCTCTGAATTGTCTATCCTTCCTGTTCCAATAGCCAGGATTTCATAGGCACTGTGTGGGTTTAGTTTTCATTTTTGATTTGGAAATATACCTCCTCCTCCTCCTCCTCCTCCTCCTCCAATCCCTTTTTTTTCTTTAGCATATCCAAAAGTTGGGCCTTCCTTGCATATGCTGATTTATTTTGGTTTATGAGATCTGAATTAATAGAATGAGTTTACAAATGGGGTGACATATTTCTGGTTGTGACTGAGTGGGTCTGCTGGAAAAATTTTAACTTATTGTATTAAATGGAAAATTGAATTTTCCAGACCTGATAGATAAAAGAGGTCAGAGAGAGAGAGAGAAATGAAGACCTGATCAGAAGGACAAAGATAAAATAGCATGAACTTTGTACTCCTGGAGACATTTGACCTCATGTGCAGAAGTATAAACACAGGGATATATATATATGCCAGTGACTAATAAAAAATACAGCTGTGACACTTCCCCAGCATCTCCACTGTTTGTATAATAACAAAGATTTTCCTTTTCATTTGCATTCTTTTGTGGTATAACCCCTGGGCCAATAGCCACTATACACAAACACACACACACACAAATGATTGCAGAAAACACCACTAGAAAGGGTACATGCATCTATGAGCTATGGCTGGAATATTTCATGTAGACAGTTCTATTCAATGCATGTCATTATCAGGGTTTCTGGAAAAGAAGGAATGACTGAGTTTTTCCTTTTCAAACAGCACACAAAGAAAAAATGATTATCAGGCAGGATGAAAAAAAATAACAGTGTGTTCATACATTATATATTTTAGTCATTCCACTAACTGGGGTGAAATACAGCTTAAATGGATTTCTCCCAAAGTTTATCCTCAAGCAATCTTATTCTGACAATAAAAAAATTATTTTTGCTCCATATGGGTTAATAATGGACAGTTGGTATTATTATTAATGGAATTTCCTTATTGTATAAATATAGGAATAAAAGCTTTCTTGCATATTATTCTGCCCTGGCAAACAGTTCCTACCTGAGATACATTGAGCAATTGATTAATTAATTTTAATATTTTTATTAAACTTATCAAAATATAAATTGCAAATAACATTGAAAATAATGGGGGAAGGGGGAAGGTGGAGAGAGAAGTGTAGATTAAAGGACAAAAACACACACACACACACATTGACTTCCACTCTTTTCAGCACAGTAGAACATTGGCATCCTTCAGTCTCAAAAGATTATGGTATCGTGCTCTGAAAAGAGGTCCTAAAACAACATTTAGTGTGGCTAAAAAGGCCAATTTGAGAGTGGCAATACCTTCCACACTGAGGACAGATACAGTCTGTCCCCTGTCCAGCCCCCAGATATTGCTGGCTCTGGGACTGCCTCTTTGCCTCAGCCTGCCGGACGAGTGTCTCTTCGAATTGGAGAAGGCCATGCTGTGTCTTTAGCCTCCAAGCTGAACTCAGAGATCAAGATTTCCCAGCTGTTAATGTCCATTCCCAAGGCCTTTAGATCCCTCTTGCAGATATCCTTATATCACAGCTGTAGTCTCCCTCTAGGGCGCTTATAACAGTAAATTTATATAATCAGCAAAACCCAAAGTCAAAATTTCAACTTTTTCTATCTAAAGCACAAAATCCAGGAGAGGTTTCCAAATAGAAACAAAGTTGGATGTTGGTATATTGACTAAGTCTCTGAATAATCTTTTGTGGACTTTTTGAGAAAAAAGAGTTAGACATCTACAAAAATATTGTTATTTGAGGAAAGGACAATAATTTATCTTTTCATCAATGCGATGAGCTGTATCCTAGGATGATGTATTATCTATTGATCTCAGACTTTTTAAGTCTTCACCCCAGTCCGACTGGTTAAACTAGATCAGGGATTTTGTCTGCAAAAACTGGGTGGGGGAGCATCACATGGTGGGATGATGATTCATTTTTACAACTTGACACATGAAGAACAGGAAACAAATTATTTCATCATTGCTACCACACCACTGTTTTTTAAAAACAATTCAACCTGCAGTCACTAAGACACAGTATTAATAAAGGAGCTCTACCTCATCACCTGTGGTCTTCTCCAAACATAGGAAATGTATGTCATATTCTCGTAGAATCATCAAATCATATATTTGGAAGGACTCATTTAGGCCACTGAGTCTAACAGCTCTCAGTACAGAAATCCAAATTAAAACATCCTGAGCAAATGGATGGCCGCTGAACACTTTGAGAAAAGGGGAATTCACTATTTGATTAAGACACTGTTCTTCTGTTATCCAGTATTATCTATTATTAAAGAAACATGTTCTAATATTGAATTGAATCTGTTTTGCTATAATCTAAATCCACTATGAATAAAGGTGAATATACGTGTCCCAGGAAAACGTTGCAGGATCCAACCTGGGTCTCTCACCAGGCCCAGAGGTTTTGTTTTCCAAGCTTTCAGATTCCCCATCTTCATGGAAGTTCTCTCTAGAAGAGTGTGTGCTGTTCTGTGTGTGGTATTTATAATGCCTGTTGTAAGTGGCTTTTTGATGTTGATTGGGGTGTGTTGATGGCTGGCTTTTAAGTCATTAGCTGTCGTTTGCTTGTGCTGCCCAGCCCTCATCTTCTTTTTTTTTTTTAAATAAATTTTATTAAATTTACAAATTTCTGCCCAGCCCTCATCTTCTAAGCACTTGATAGGCTGATGGTAAATCACCATTCCGGTTGACTGAGGAGGGGCCTGTTTCCCAGGCTTCAATCACTTCCCTGGTTGTTTTTGTGCCTACTCATCCAATAATCTTAGTAGCTGCACAATTGAATGTGTGTCCTTGTTCATTGCAGTCGAGGCTACCAATGAGTTTGGGTCTCCTTGTCTGACTGCTCGCTTGGGTTCTTGCAATCTGGCGGTTAGCTTCCTCCCTGTTTATCCTACATAGTCACAGGGGCAATCCATGCAGAGGATTCGGTAGACTACATTGGAAGTATCTCCCTCCTCCAAGCAATCTTTATAATGCATAATTTGTCCTCGTATGGTTTGTAAATCCATTATTTCATGGGACCCTATAGAACAGTCTTTTTTTTTTCTTTTGTGTATCTTCCTTTTCCAGTATTTGAACTATGTTTTCATACACATGCACACATTGCCAGGTATCTTTTTGAAAGATTACATGTTACCATAGACTTCCATCTCTTAATATAGCCCTTGGTTTCTTGTCCCCAATCTTCTTTGTTGCCCTTCTCTGAACTTGTTCCAATCTGCACAAATGCTCTTAAAAGAGGAATGCCCAGAAATGACTCAAAGAAGAGATTGAGTAGTGTAGAAGATAGTGGAAGTGCCACTTCCTATATTTTAGAATGTTTTTCTGTTAAAAGCAATAGCACTTACTTATATACCGCTTCACAGTGCTTTTTACAGCCCTCTCTAAGCAGTTTACAGAGTCAGCATGTTGCCCCCAACAATCTGCATCCTCATTTTACCAACCTCGGAAGGATGGAAGGCTGAGTAAACCTTGAACTTGGTGAGATTCAAACTGCCAAATTGCAGGCAGCTGGCAGTAAGCAGAAGTAGCCTGCAGTACTGCATTCTAACCACTGCTCCACTGTGGCCTAAAAGTGCATTTAACTGTTATTGTAGCAATATGAGTTATTTTGTGGACTCATACAGGTAGTCCTCTACTTACAACAGTTCATTTAGTGACTGTTAAAAGTTACATGATTGAAAAAAAAATGACTTGTGATTGTTTTTCACTCTTGTGCCCATTGCAGCATCTCCATGGTTACCTGATCAAAATTCAGATGCTGGGGAACTGACTCATATTTATAATGGTTGTAATGACCAGGAGTCATGTGATCACCCACTGTGACCTTCTGACAAGCTAATGGGGAAGCCAGATTCATTTAAGCGTTAAGTGTTACTAACTTAACAACTTCAGTGATTCACTTAACAACTATGGCAAGAAAACAAAATTAATGACTAAAAATTTAACAGAAAAACAGAAAATAGAACTAGAAGTTATGGGAATACAAGTGATAAAGAAAGTTAAATACTCAGGAATATGGTTGACAGCATATTGTAAGACACTTAAGGAAAATAATTATGATAAATTGATGCAACAGGTAAAGAAGGATTTAGAAAAATGGGGCAAGCTGCAACTTTCATTATTAGGCAGGATTGCTGCTATTAAAATGAATATTCTTCCAAAATTCCTATATATATTTCAGATGATCCCAATCAAAGTACACAATTTTTTTTTTGAAGAACTTAATAAAATAACTGTAAAATTTATCTGGCAAGGGAAAAAAAACCTAAAATAAATTTAAAGGCAATGCAGGATATGAAGAGCAGGGGAGGGCTGGCACTTCCAAATTGGGAGTTGTATTATAGTGCAGCCTCTTTAGTATGGTTGAAGGAATGGGTGAATTTAACCAATAAGAGAATATTATTCTTAGAAGGCCATGACTTGCAGAGGGGGTGGCATGCTTTTTTATGGGATGTAGGGAAAACTAGCCAGAAATATTTTCACAGACACCTAATCAGAGACTCATTATTAACTAATTGGGAGAAAATATGGAAAAAATACTATTTAAAAATACCAATTTGGATTTCAACAATGGAGGGGATGATTCACCCAAATAATCTGGATATCACTAAAATGATTAAATATAAGGACATTGGATACACAAGGAAAATTGAAATCGTGGCAAGAACTTCAAGAGCGGGGACTAAAAATTGATCAGTGGGCATATCTTCAAATTCAAAGTAGATATCAACAGGACAAGAAAGAATTTGGAATTAACAATAAACTCCAGCAATTAAATAAAATTTTATTAAGATCAGGCAAAAAAAAAAAACATAACAAAATTTTATAATTATTTATTAGTAGTAGAATTAGAAGAAGAAATTGTAAAAGGGAACATGATAGCCTGGAGTAGGAATATAGGACGTAGCATCACCATAACAGAATGGGAAAAGGTCTGGGGTAGAAATAATAAAATTACAAAATCGGTAGCATACAAAGAAAACGCCTATAAAATGTTTTATAGATGGTACCTTCCTCCTTCGAGATTAGCGAAGATGCACCCCAATATGAGTCCGAATTGCTCGAAATGCAAAAAAATAGAGGGAACTTTTTTCCATATGTGGTAGTCCTGTACAGAAGCTCAAAAATATTGGCAGAAAATTAGAAATTGGCTGGAAGAAATGACAAGAGAACAGATCGAATTCAAACCAGAGTCCTTTCTGTTAGGGATCTTTGATAAACAAATATCAAAAAAAGTGAAATATATAATAATACACATTTTGACAGCGGCCAGATTGGCTTTTGCACAATGTTGGAAGCAGCCTCATGTTCCATCAGAGGAGATGATCATTCAGAAAATTTCAAGTTGTGCAGAAATGGACAAATTAACTTTGGCATTAAAAAATAAAGATACTTCAATATACTAGAACAGCTGGAACTGCTGGTACAAATGGATAGACCAAAGATAGACTTCACACTAAAAGGCAAAAGAGGATAGGATAAATCCATAGTAGTGATACACAGATATATGTAAGGATTAGGTGTGTGTATATGGCATAAAATAAGGATAAAAAAGAGGTCTTACAAACTGTTGAAGATGAGAATGTTTTTAATTGTTTTCTATTTTTTTCTTTCTATTTTCTTCTCCCTTTCTTCTTTTTCTCTCTTTCATTTATGTATGTGTTGTTGGTTTGTTTTAATTGTAAAATCAATAAAATTTATTTAAAAAACAACAACTATGGCAAGAAAAGTCGCAAAAAGGGGCAAAACTCACTTAAAATGTTTCATTTAACAACGCAAATGTTGACCTCAATTGTGGTCATAAATTGAGGACTACCTGTATTTATATATATGGATTATATATACATTTATAATCATTATACATTATATATTTATAATCATTCCTAATCCAAATCCATCTTATAATGTTTGTTGCCAGTCTAGCAGTATTCCATTGTTTTGTATCTGATTTCTCTTTCCTAACTAAAGAAACACATAGCTATTAAATTTTACTATAATCTATCAATTCCATTTGGATTATATTTCTGCCTTTTTTAGGTATAACAAATCCCATCCAATTTTGTTTCTTATCTGAGTTGGTAAATACTGTATTTTACCCTACCTCCTCATCCAAGTCATTAATAAAAATGCTGAAGAGTTTAATATCTCAGGTCAAATCTTCTTCCTACTTAGTACTTTTTTTTCTAGTTTGATGAGCTCCATTTGAGTATAATTGTTGAACATGCTATAGATTTATTAATTGTTATGCAATCTAGCTCACACTTAACTAGCTTGCTAATCAAAATCTCATGGGTACTTTATCAAATGCTTTTCTTGAATCCAAATATGCAAACATTATCCGATAATATACCTAAGTTACCATATTTGAAAAAAAAAGTAAGAATAGTCTGATAAGACTTATTTCGGACCTATTCATCCCGAAGTCTGGCAATCACATTGTTTTTAAAGGACTTAAAATCAGTAGCTTTATGATTTGTTCAAGCATCTTTCCAAGTAGTGATGCCAGACGAGTTTGTAGTCCCCCTTTTGAAAATGAGCGCTCTTAATCTATTCTCCAGGATTGCTTAAATAGATAAAAGTGCAGTTAGCTCATCAACCAGTTCCTTCAGCACCCTAAGTGAAAAGACATCTTTCCATTTGTTATTCCAAAGTTCAGTCCACTCTGGCAAAGTAGCCTTTGAAGTCAGTCAGAGGATTTTGCTTTTATTTACGAAGGCCTGAATCCTCCATGATACAATTAAGCCTTTCTCAGCTTTTGCTGTCCTTCAGATATGTTGGAATGATAACCCCTAGAATTGAGTCAATAGGACTCATTTCTGAATAACTTTAATTAAAATTGTGCTGTAGAGCTGCCATTCCATCAACACTTACCTAGAATTAAGGAGTACTATGGCCCCTCCTTTGTTGAACAGTTTATTATCATTTTTCCTTACCCAATCATAATGGCTCTTGCTGATAGCAAATTCAGGTGAGAAATGTCAACAAGATTGTAGCTAAAAATAGGATTACCAAGATACAGGAGCAATTTGTATCAACACACTTAGAAGAATTCAAGGTTACAGAAGTACATGCTGTAATTTCTCGAACATAACTGCCTTCTTCAAGGAAATGAAAAGCAAAAGCCAAAATGCAGAAAATGCCAAACATCTCTAGGAATCAAATATTTTTATTTGTAACAACATTTTAAATCATTATATTTAGAGCAGGTTAAAATTCCAAGAAAGAAACAAACCTCTGCTTGTTTTGTACCAGTGTTCACGATCAACTTCTTTTGCATTTACCACCAAAATCAAACATGAAAAGGCATAAACTTTCTGTATAGTGCGAACACTATAAGACCTTTTTGATATCTTTCCCTCCCTCTTGAACATGGATGCACCAGTCCTTTCTCTTACCCCTTGGTTTTTGACATCTGTATTTACTCTCTGCACAGCCTGCATGACTGCCAGAACACCTGGACATTACGGCATTATGACACTAGTATAACTTAAAATAAAGGCTACAGCTAGCACTTCTCTTTGGCGCTGAAGAAAATTTAATTGGCCATAGTGTCTGAGGGTTGTACAACCGTACAATTTGATGGGGGCAGGAAATTAGAGAAAAGAAAAGAAATAGATGAAAGAGAGCTTCATCTGCCTCCTTCAGATACTCCTGCCAATTACTCTGTTTGTTTGAATCAGAAAGGGAATTTCCAGTCTGGAGGGTTGAAAGAGAATAACCTTCAACTGCTCTGAGCAAACAACTGGAAGGTGAATCACATACCTTTGATAAAATAGAGGCCGGATCCAATGTTGACTTCAGGTATTTGTAGCTTCTGTCACCTTCCCCCGCCCCCGCATGTATATTGGAGATATAGAAACAGATTTTATTGAAAGTCAATAAATGCTTTTGTCATTTCTGCATGTGGCATTAAACACAGCAAAAGAATCAAGGTACAATGTGTGTGCGTGTATTCATTTATTCATTCAAATATTTATATTTCATCTTTTGGATGGGAGCTCAAGACGAGAGAGATCTATATAGAGTTGCTTTCTTTTTTTATTCCCACTACAACAGTTCCCTGAACTAGGTTGGGCTGAAAGAATGATTTACTCAAAGCCACCATTTATGGTGCAATTAACATGGACTTTCTCAGTCTAACATCTTGTCTTTTGCAAGGGAGACCAATCCATTGAAAACATGTCAGCCATGTGGATCTGCTTGCCTGGAAGGAGTGTGAAGTAAAATTATGGGTAGGTAACTGAATTCCACTGATAAAGAAAATACCCCTGAAGAAAAGCCAGTTCATGTAGGAAAGGAATAAGTAAAAGTTGGTATCAACTATCCAGAGAGAAAGTGAAGGAATATTCTGTCACCTGATACTGACTACTATGATTTCATTCACTTTGATCTCTAAAAGAAGAGTGTTTAATTACAAACATGCTTTCTTGAACTTTGTTTTGTGTTGGTGGACGTGCTAAGTCAAGGTGAGTCACATTTCACATTGTTCTTTGTTTATTTATATTGATAATTTCTACATTGTGTTGGCAGATCCATACTGTTTTTGTACGTTTCAGGTTTCAGTTTAATCCACACGAAAAAGAAGAAACTTCATAGTTGTTTGGAAGTTTAAAACCCATAGCAACAAAAATCATACCATGAAGCTCAAAGTCACTCATTCCTCACCTAGTAACTATCATCTCCAGTCATAGTCATTAAAAATCATAGGAGCTGTATTTTATCCCTTACAGGGAGCATCCTGGAGTTTGGGAGAAACTATTCTAATGTAAAATGCCAAATTAAGAATAAATAGCAAGACATGGATTGTTGTGTTATAGATTTTATAAAATCCTGTCAGATTTTTGTTTTCTTGTGCTTCTTGTTCTGCAGCTCAATAGATTAGATAAGCCAAATCAAGGATTTTAGGGAGAATAGAATAGAATAGAATAGAATAGAATAGAAGAGAAGAGAAGAGAAGAGAAGAGTTGGAAGGGACCTTGGAGGTCTTCTAGCCCAACCCCTTGCCTAAGCAGGAAACCCTAACCACTTCAGACAAATGATTATCCAACATCTTTTTTAAAACTTCCAGTGTTGGAGCATTCACAACTTCTGGAGGCAAGTTGTTCCACTGATTAATTGTTGTAACTGTCAGGAAATTTCTCCTTAGTTCCAAGTTGCTTCTCTCCTTAATTAGTTTCCACCCATTACTTCTTGTCCTACCGTGAGGTGCTTTGGAGAATAGCTTGACTCTAGGGGTGGGATTCAAATTTTTAACAACCAGTTCTGTGGGCATGGCTTATGTGGTGGGCATGGCTTGGTGGTCATGTGACTGGCTGGGCATGGCCAACTCAACATCACTCACACTGAGGCACGCATCTCCTCGCCTGGCCTCTCATGACTGTGGGGATGCTGTAACAGTCGTAAGTGTGAAAAATGGTCATAAATTACTTTTTGATTAGGCCAGATGCTTCTAAAGACATAATGAACTAAAATCAGGGAATAAAAGTTATTTCTGCCTCTCTGATAATTATACAGCTTGGAATCATCAAATTAAATTGAATAGTAATTCAACACCTTATTTCTTCATACGGCATATAGTTCACTCTGGAGTTTGCTAACCTAAAAAGATAAACTGAACCTTGCTACACAGCAGCAGATTGCCAAATGTATGGCAATAACCACCCATTGTAAATGTTACGAACTAAACAAACTCATTTCATCAATAAACATACTAGCTTTACTTCAGCAGCAGGCTCGTAATCCTGCACTTCTGATTGGCCCGCAGATAAGCGAATCGTGATTGGCCACCTCTGGCTGACCTGATTGGCTGACAGCAGGCCGTCTCTGATTGGACGCTTTTAGAGCAGTTAATTCAATTTCATTGGTTGTTGTGACAGCAGCCAGCTCTATAAAAGAGCTGCTGCTGCCCTAGTTGTTGCTCTGTTCTGAAGTCACTATTAAAGAGTTGAGTTGAGTCACTACAGATGCCTCGTCTCCGTTATTGCGCCCACTCCTCCAGATCTAACTCTGGCGACGAGGATGGGATGCAGAGACGATAGAGCTGACTGAGCACTCGCTGAGTACCGAACAGAGCACGTGGCTAAGAGCGCGCCAACAACGGCAAGATGACCAGCGGCGCCATACCACCCGCTCCATTTGACCCGGCTAACGAAGACTGGGACTCGTATATAGACAGGTTCCAGATGTTCCTGGAGACCAACAATCTGAAGGACGCTGCGCCTGGCAAGAAACAAGCGATCTTCCTGACCCATTGCGGGCCTGCCGTTTTTAAAATGGCTAAGGCACTTGCTAAACCAGCGGAAGTTAAGACAATGGATTGGGATACCCTCGCACCGATCCTCCGAGCCCATTATGCACCCGCGGTGCCAACACTTATCCGAAGACACGAATTTTACCAGAGGGACCAACGGAAAAACGAGAGCGTTGGAGACTTCATCGCGGACCTCCGGAACCTGGGAGGCCTCTGTGGTTTTGCAAACCTCGAGGAAGCCATGCGAGACCGAATAGTTCTGGGATTAAATGACCACGCGGCGCAGAGCAAGATCATGGCTAAAGGGGACATCGACCTCGCAGATGTCACCGCCGACGCTACTGCAGCAGAAGCAACCAGGAAGTCGGCCGCTCGAATGCGCCGCACCAACGCACCGCTCCGCCAACTCACCAGTGATACTACGCCTTTTTCCGAGAGGCACTCAACAACGGCTCACCATGAAGACCTCGAATCCTCGTCTGATAGTGACGAAGAGGAGGTCAACCGACTCAGGTCAGAGTGTGACCAGCGAGACCAGAAGAGCCAGAAACCTGCGCGTCAATGCGCCGGTTGCGGGGCCAATCACCCGCGATCTGACTGCAAATTCCTCGACACACTCTGCCGTTCCTGTGGAAAGAGGGGCCACATCACAAAGGTTTGCAGAAGCAAGCGAGCATCAAGCCCAATCTGAAGAACAACAGGCAGCCCACCTGTAAATCGGGACCGTCTGAATCACCAATGGAACCACTATCACTACAGAAATCGAGCGCCTGCTGCGTCAGCTAGGCGAGAAGAGGCGCATCAAACCATTACCATTGGTCACACATCATCCTTGGATGCAAGAAAGATCCGAGTGAAGGTTGCCATTGAGAATCGTCCATGCGTAATGGAAGTAGACTCGGGATCGTCCCTATCAATGGTCTCGTGGAAAACCTTCAAACAGCTGATCCCTGACATCCGTCGCCAGGACCTCAGCACCCAAAAAATCATATTAAGGGACTACCAGGGAAACAGGATTCCCTTTGCCGGTTCCCGCCACGTCCAGGTGTCCTTCAAGGACCACACCGCAACTCTACCTATTACCATCGTCGATTGAGACCGACCCAGCTTGTTGGGGTTACAGTGGTTCGCTCCACTGGGAATTGAACTAGCTGGCATTCACCAGACCGGAAACAGCGACTGGGAAGCGACCCTCGTCCAGGAGTTCCAGGACGTGTTCACTGAGAAGCTAGGCAAGTACAAGGGATCCCCCATATCGTTTAGCCTCAGCCCCGATGTTTTGCGCCCATCCGCCTTAAGCCTCATCGAGTGCCTTTTGCACTCAAGCCAAAGATTGATGAACAATTGGACAAATTAATAGCTCAGGGGGTGTTGGAACCGATCGATCACACCCGTTGGGAAACCCCGATTGTAACACCCATAAAGCCTGATGGATCGATAAGAATTTGTGGGGATTACCGGGCCACCCTAAATCACGCGCTTCAGCAGAGCGCTTACCCGGTACCTGTGGTCCAACATCTTCTTCACTCCCTGGGCGGCGGAAAAATATTTGCAAAATTGGACCTCGCCCAGGCATACCAGCAACTACCCGTAGATGCAGAAACTGCTGAGGCCCAGACTATAGTCACGCACAGAGGTGCGTTTAAATGTAATAGACTCCAGTTCGGAGTGAGTGTAGCACCAGGCATTTTCCAAAGCCTGATGGAGAGACTGCTACAAGGCATAAAAGGAGTCGTGCCTTATTTCGATGACGTATTGATAGCTGCCCCCACTAGAGACGTATTAGAGAAACGACTCAGAACGGTTCTCCAGAAATTCAAAAACGCCGGGTTGAAAGTAAAAAAAGACAAGTGTCAACTTTGTACTGAGTGGGTTGAATTCCTGGGGTACCTTCTTGACAAAAAGGGAATCCATCCTACTGAAAAAAAAGTAACTGTAATAAAAAACGCCCCAAGACCCAGGAATAAAACAGACCTCCAAGCCTTCCTGGGACTCATTAACTTTTATAACATCTTCTTGCCCCAGAAGGCGACTGTAGCTGAGCCCCTACATAGACTACTCGACAAGAAGGCTTCCTGGGTCTGGGGACATCGGGAAGAACGAGCATTCCAGCAAGTAAAAGATCTCTTAACCTCAGATGCTGTATTAATGCAGTATAACGAGACTTTGCCGTTAACTGTCACCTGCGAAGCTTCACCGTTTGGGGTAGGAGCCATCTTAAGCCATGTCCTACCAAACGGAAATGAGGCACCTATTGCTTTCTTTTCACGAACTTTATCAAAGACTGAAAGAAACTACAGCCAACTCGATAAAGAGGCTCTCACTATTGTATCCGCTATTAAACGTTTCCATGAATATGTATATGGCAGACCATTTACCATAATAACCGATCACAAGCCATTGCTTGCCATTTTAGCGGGAGACAAACCAACTCCCCACATCTTATCACCCAGAATGACCCGTTGGTCAGAGTTTCTAGCCGCATACGATTATCAACTGCAACACCGCCCGGGGAAACCCATTCCCCACGCTGACGCCTTGAGTCGTTCTCCGCTACCGGAAGCCATAGACGATCCAGCTCCAACTTTAACTGCACTCCAAATCGAAACTCTCCCTGCACCACCCCTGACTGCACGAGACATCGCCGCGGAAACAAAAAAGGATCCTGTATTCGCTCGAGTCCTCAGCTGGGTGGAACGAGGTTGGCCTGACAACGAACCCAACGACACCTTCGCACCTTTCAAACACCGACAGACAGAACTGTTCTCCCAGAAGGGCTGCATCTTGTGGGGAGACAGAGTCATCATCCCAGAAAAATTACAACATACAGTTCTAAAACTGTTGCACGATGGTCATCCAGGCATCGTGCGAATGAAGGCATTGGCAAGAAGTTACGCGTGGTGGCCAGGTATCGATAAACAGATAGAAGCCTGGGTGGCCACATGCAACAAGTGCCAGGAAATCCGCGCTGCCCCACCGAAGGCACCTCCAACTGAATGGGATGCACCTCGTGGTCCCTGGTCCCGCATCCACATTGACTTTGCGGGACCCACCAAGGGACACACTTTTCTCATAACTGTGGATGCCTATTCCAACTGGCTCGAGGTCCACAAAATGAAGAGCACCACCACAGAAGCCATCGTTAAAAAATTAAATAGACTATTCGCTACGCACGGATTGCCTGACGTTTTAGTCTCGGATAACGGTCCCCAATTCATTGCCCTAGCATTTGAACAGTACCTAGCCGACCGGGGCATCCGCCATGCCTTAACTTCGCCGGCTCACCCTGCGGCCAATGGCAGGGCTAAGCGAATGGTCCAATTCATAAAAAAGACCTTGCACAAGATGGAACATGGAGACATTGACGACAAAGTAACCAGAATGCTTCTCCTCCAACACATCACCCCGCACAGCATCACAAACAGAACCCCAGCCGAACTTCTGATGGGCCGGAAACTTCGCTCACACCTCGATCACCTACACCCAACCTACACGCCAGAAAAACCTTGCGGTTCCAGCAGCAAGTGTTGTGCGTTCAAGGTAGGCGACTTAGTCTTTGCGAAAAACTTCTCGGGTGATCCATTGTGGGTCCCCGCTACTATAACTCAACTTACAGGCCCTAGATCTTACCGTCTACAAACTAGCGATGGGAAATTATGGAAGCGCCATATAGACCAACTTCGTTCCCGATTGGCACCTAACTCTATCTCAACCCCTGAATCTCAAACTGGGGGGGGGAGGGAAATCGAGGGGGCCGAAATAGAAATAGCAGATGACCCAATAACTGAAGCTCAGCAGTCTGCACAACCAACCATGGGATACTCACCTTCCAGAGGAGGACCGAGCCAGGTGATTGCTTCACCACAAAGCAGCCCAGCCATAGAAGCAAGTCCAGGGAACCTGGATGACAACAGAGAGGACAGCCCTGAGTCCCCGAGCGGAGTAGTGGGGCCATCTTCGCCACCCGGTTCTACAGACAGCCCACCGGAGCCAGCGCCAGAGCAGAGACCGGTGGAACAGCGAAAATCAAATAGACAGGTGAAACGGCCTGCCTACTTGCGAGAATACGTCACCCCACCCCTCAGACGGAACCTAGGGGGGAGGGGTGTTACGAACTAAACAAACTCATTTCATCAATAAACATACTAGCTTTACTTCAGCAGCAGGCTCGTAATCCTGCACTTCTGATTGGCCCGCGGATAAGCGAATCGTGATTGGCCGCCTCTGGCTGACCTGATTGGCTGACTGCGGGCCGTCTCTGATTGGACGCTTTTAGAGCAGTTAATTCAATTTCATTGGTTGTTGTGACAGCAGCCAGCTCTATAAAAGAGCTGCTGCTGCTCTAGTTGTTGCTCTGTTCTGAAGTCACTATTAAAGAGTTGAGTTGAGTCACTACAGATGCCTCGTCTCTGTTATTGCGCCCACTCCTCCAGATCTAACAGTAAACATATTTAACGATGTCTATCTTCCAGCATCAGTGACAGTACATCCCTGTACCAGTTGTGAGGAATATAATGGCCGTGTATTATTGACAGGACTTTAATCTGACCCAAATTAAATAATTTAGATTGCTTAGATTTTACACGTGTTGGGGAAACAGGTCCTTTGTTTCACTCTGTCCCTGCCTATTGCAGACAGCTATCTTTTTCAGCGTATCCGTCTCAATTCCATCTTATGTCTACAGATTGTTCAGGATCTACAAATATTTGTCACAGAGGCAAACCAGCTGTTATTATGTTAATTGTGCTGCTTCCTTAGCTTCAGACTGCCAGGTGCTTTCTCCAGGTAAAAGGTAACATACATTGTCTTAACTATTGGTTCGTATTACACCATAGCTTTATACAATTGCTGGCAAAAGTATTTCCACCCACCTCAGTTCAAGGAAAATTCATGTACTAACTGCAAAAGCATTTTTTTTGCCATTCAGAAAGAGTTGAATGATACAAAGTGGTATTAGTGATGTTTTATTTACAAGAATAGCTTTTGCAGCATGCAGTGAGTCACTCTCCTGAGCTGTCTTTTTCTGTATGAGAGTCTATGAGCACATTAACCCACCAGACTTGTCATGCAATATACCCTTCCTTGAAAACACACAGTGAGCTCCATGAATTTGTTAAGATACTTACCGTATATACTCGAGTATAAGTCGACCGAATATAAGCCGAGGCACCTAATTTTACACAAAAACTGGGAAAACTTATTGACTCGAGTATAAGCCGAGGGTGGGAAATGCAGCAGCTACTGGTAAATTTCAAAAATAAAAATAATTAATTTGGGAAAGCGATCTCACTATCATGAAAGGTTTAATTGATTCACTAACCCAAAAGAAGAAGATGATGATGACAGCGGGAGGCAGGAGTCACTCTCTCCCCTCCCTCGGAGGCCCCTGAGTCAGGAGTCACTACCGCCGGCGCGGCCCCAGTCCTGCCGCCTCGGGAAGGGAAAGGCAAGCGCTTTTGCCTTTCCTTCCCGGCTAGGCTGTTGGGAGTCACTGCCGCCGAGGCGCGACTCCACACCATTTTTCAGAGGGAATCTGACTCAGTATAAGCCGAGGGGATTTTTCAGCACAAAAATGGGCTGAAAACTAGGCTTATACTCAGTATATACAGTAACTAAGATATAGCCACAAACTGCCCTGAAGTCCAAAGAATTAAACCGAAATACAATTTGAGAGACTCCCAACACAAAAAGGACAAAAAGTACCTCTTCTACATTGCATTGCATCTTCAGAGAGGAAGATATTAAAAACATGTCCATAAAAAAGACTAGGCAGTGTATGTACACTTAACCTGGAAGATAGATAGATGGGTGTTATCACAGTAATTTGTTACTAAAATAATACTATCTGTATTCATTGCAACCAAGTCTTTTGTAAGAATAAATATCCTATTTCAAATTTCTGTTTCTTTTAAATAAAATTGTACTATTAGCTTTCTAATATGTTTCAGAACCCTATGAAGGATATGTTTTGGAAGAATAAATGGAAATAAATGAAAGGAAACCTCAAATGGCATATAAGAGCAGCAGGGAACAGCAAAGTGAAATTACAACTGTAATTCAATGCATACCCGAGCACAAAGGCAGTACAGTCAAATTAATTTCATAAATCAAATTTCCTGGTAGGGATAATTGAGATATTTAACCCTCATGCACTCTGATAAAAGCTAAGGAGTTTGATACACTCCATGTAAATAATGGATTGGAACATAACTGTTCATTCTGTTTTTATTTAAGATATTAGTACAGTTTTCTATTCAAAATGACCTTAACATTGTACATATATTTTGAGGGGAAAATATATATTTGACTGATTTTGTTTGTGTGAATTTATTTTTTAAATATAAGAATAGGTGTTTTAAACAAGGGAACATCTGGAGGAACAATTGGATAAATTGGAATTGTCTTCATTGAGAAAGAGTGTGAACTGTATTATCAACTGGTCAGAAAAAGCAGGTTGGCCTATGTCTATATTTTATATTTCATTAAAGTGGTAAAGGCTGTGACCAGGAGGCTCCCAGCTCAGTCTACCATTTAATTAATTACTGGTGGGTGATACCAAGGCATTTTTGTTTTTCCTTCTTATGATTGTTTAATATTAATTTGGACTGAATAGTCACGCAGAGCAGAGTTATAGCAATACAAACTGTCACCCTTCATAACACTTCTTATTCTTTACAATGATTAAGCAAAAGTCTTTTAAATTGTCTGTTATGTTTCTAAATCCAGAATTTTCTCATCAGTTGTTTTGACCGAATAGAGGCTACCAACTTTCATCATTATGCTTACAACAGTAACTCTTGTTATTTTACAGATCATTTCTAAAAAGCCACCAACGCAGGGTCTGATAACATTCTTACTCATTCCAGTTTTAAAATCAGTGTTATACTAGCATAGTTGATCTTGATTAAATGGGAGAATCACTCTGCAAGAATGTTGGCTAACTAAATAGAAAAGAAAAGGTTCAGAAAGAGAATGAGATGAGACAATATAGCTTGAGAGTCTTAAAAAGCAAATATTGCGTGCAGCTATCTGAGTCATTATCTATTATCATCCCCTTAATCTCCAGACTGGTCATTATCATTCCCTAATCTCCAGACTGGTCACCTGAGCACCAAAGAAGTTGTAATCCTCCCCCCAATTGCTCAATGATGGAATTTCAGGACTTCCTAGTTCATGTTTGCCCTAGCTGACTTGTTTCCTGTGACCCATCAGTGAGTTATAAGCAAACCTATGAGATACAAATGGTGTTTCTGTAATTTCTTTTAAAGGACATCTATTTGATTGGCTGCTTGCTGATTTTCAGAGATGCAAAGCAAGAGAAAAGAGAGATCAATGACAGATTAAAACATGCTTTTAAAATGACCAGAGCAAATAGATACACAAAACTTCAAGAGGAGGGAGAGAAGGAGAAAAGGTATTATAAAAATGTTGAAATGTCTGGACTAAAAAATAAAGAAGCACTATTTATCTTTCCACAATCATATCCTTCATTTCTATGAGTTCTGAATGGGCAGACTGAAGACTATTTTTTTTAACCCCATACATTTTAAAAAAAATGTACAATAGATATTTACAACCAGCAGTGGACTACATGCTTCTACAACATATCGGGTATTATTTTGCTGGAATTCTGCTGCTTAAGGATGCAACTCCATGAAGTCAGTTTGTGGTTTTTATTATTATCATAATACATTGCTGCTGCTTTGTTGTACCCCATTTTCTCCATATTTACTGCTCAATCTTATCAGCCACTTTGCTGAGGCAATGACTAATCAGATGTGTCATAATGGACATGCGCAAGCATGTATCTTGTTCCTCTTTTGTGGTGTTTTAGTCACCTTCAGATTTGCCAGATCAAATGGGAGCAATTACGCCTTCGTCTTGGGAAAAAGGAAGGAGCAAAGCCAAGTCTACTTCAGATGGAGTGCAGGAAAGCCTCTGTATGAATTGAAGTCACGGAAACAAGTACAGAAATAAGTACCAATCATATGCAATCATTTATTTTATTTACCTCTTCCTAATTAAAATATTCGAAAGTGTTTCCACAACAGTATGAAGCCAAGGTCAAACTTCAATAAGTAAACATTGCTTTCTCCCCAGCTAAGTATATGTGAGGTATTAGGCATACATATTATGGGCACTGTTGACATTGTTAGGGAATGTGAAAGTTAGTTTGAGACTGTGGTAGCTTTTTAACAGCAGAACATTGTACCAGTATCATTATTCTCAGCTACTTAGAACACACATCTTTATGGAGGAAAAAAAACATACATTTTTTTCTGGAATTGTGCACATATGTGTAGAATTGGTTATGCAAAGCCTGCTTTATGTTACAGTCTTAATGGTAAGCATCTGAGGATTAAATTACATATTTCCTTTTGGCTCTGAAGATTGTGCTAATGTTGTAAATTTATGAGAGGATGCATGAAAAAGCCACAGAAAGTGCTCACATTCATCTCAGGTTATTAAATAACAGGCCTTGGTATTACAGCATAGTGGTTAGAGCACTAGATGCAGCTCAAACAGATCAGAATTTAGAGCTAGAATCTTACACCCGCCACAATGGATTTACATATATTAAGCCATAATGAATGGAATTGAAATAAACTGAATACTTTATTTGGCCAAGTGTGACTATACACACAAGAAATTTGTCTTTGGTGCAAAAGCTTTCAGTGTACATGCAAAGCAACAGAGTAATAATAATTATAATAATACCAATAAGAAGAGGGGAGTAGGAAAGATTGTAAGAAAGATAAACAACAACAACATGGCCATACTACATGTAAATACACATAAACATTAGACAGAACTGTGAGAATGAGGTGCTCAACAGATTGATGGCTCAAGGGAAAAAACTGTCCCTGAGTCTAGTTTTTTTGGGGCTGCAATGCTCTGTAGTACTGGAATGTGCTATGTTGTTCTTCAATGAATTGGGACTCAAGTAAATAATGATTTAGCACAGGGGTCTCCAACCTTGGCAACTTTAAGACTTGTGGACTTCAACTCCCAGAGTTCCTCAGCCAGCAAAGCTGGCTGAGGAACTCTGGGAGTTGAAGTCCACAAGTCTTAAAGTTGCCAAGGTTGGAGACCCCTGATTTAGCACTTAGTATAATTAGAGAAACGTTTATTGTCCAGTCCTTGAAGATGAGGAGGCCGACATTTAAATCCCATTTAGTCATGGAATTCACTGGATGATCTTTAGTTGGTCATTTCAGTACTACTCAGCCTAACTTAGCACATAGATTGGGATAAGCATACGAAGAAAAAGCAGGCAAGATAGCCACCTATGCTATTTGGAATCCTAAATGTAATAGATAAATAAGTAACAATCCTAAAAATAACAGATAATAATTAATAAAAGTTCTAATCGTTCTGGGAGTCCTTTTACAGTAAATAAAAATAACATTATTGAGGGGTTTCTGTACATGTCCCCATTTATCTAAACTCATGACATCTTCATCATGAGTGTTACACATTCTCCTAAAATAGCAATGTCCTCAGGGTGGGGTGGGTTGTGTAGGCTGAGTAACACCCACACATTCTTCTGCATCCACTCCTCTTCCGTATCTAAGGAGACTTATATATTCATGATCTGTCTATGTGAATCTTGCTTTCTGAGCCCTGTTTTGAAGAAACCAAAAGCAGGTGTAGGTATATTATAGAGGTTTGTAGAAAGCTTCCAAAGAGGGTTTCATTTTTGCATAGCTCTGAATGAAGCCCATCCTCAAAGCAGCTTGCCATATAACACAACTGCTTTTTAGTGGTTGAAAGTGAAATAAAATGAGGGAAGTGACCAGGCTGAGTCTGCATGATTGTCTCCCCATCAATCGCCAGCAGAGATTTCTGCATACAGGCACCAAAACCTCCTTTGTCTACCCAGACATACCCAGGATGTCTGTAAACAATTAAAAAAATCAAAACGTTGGCTGTGATTGGATGATCAAAGCTCTATCATTGATGTAACACATTTAAAAGAGGGTAGAGCTTTGAACATGGAGTTAGGGTCACTAACTTGACTTTTTTGCCCTCCCCTGCAGACCCTTGACTTCTGCTAACTAACAGAAGATTGCTGAAGGAGACTCTCAGTTGAGATGAACAGCATGGCAAATTCTCTTAGCCTGAAGTCATTGCTATAGGAGATGACCAAACTGAGCCTGAGGGTGGGCGAGGTCAAAGGCGTCATGAGTCATGAGCCACAATCGATCTAAATCCAGCCCACCATGAATGCCTTATTTACTGCCAAATTGCTTTAACCATTAGTTCAGATGCTTGTAGAGAGCTTAAGCTTGCAATAAATCTTTATATCCATATGAACTTCCTGAATTTCCTGATTTCCCAGTGCTTGACAATTACACGGCTAATCATGCTGCTTTGAGATGGGAGCAAAACTTGCACCCCCTTATGCTTTTTATCTTCATTGGAGTTCTTTCAACATAATCACTTTATATTGGTTTCTGACTTTAATGCGCAGCAAATAAGGAAAGTTCCTTATAAAAGAAGGAGCATGTAAGGAAACTACCACTTGCCAAACTGAATGTCATAAAAACCATATCATAAAAATATAAAGTGGTTGTAATAAAAGAGGTTTAGGAAAAATATAGTAAAACACCAAGACAATGATTAGGAGTGGCATGGAAAAAAACAAGCTTAACCAACTCAAATTTACGATTGAAACAATTTAATGGGTTTCTACTAGCAAGAAACTTTAAATTCACTCGTACACACTATACATTCAGTGACTCCTATCAATTTTTGCTTCATATTTGTAGAAATTAACTCCTGAGGGTGCCTTCTCCAATAAGTCAACTCTGATCAGTTATCTGGTAAGAACCAGATTGTTGACTTTTAACAGTAAACTGAAATCAATTTATTTATTTATTTATTAGGAGCAAAGACAAAATTTCATTGATTTCTCTGTCTTCTCAGCAACCTGATTGAGTTTACTGATAAAAGAACAAATATCCTTAAAATTAGGAATTTACCAGTGCAGGAAGCCAGAGAATTAAAAGGAAATGCGATAAGAATGCTTCATCACTTTTATCTGCACAGGTGTTTGCAAAAGGGGAAATGCAAATATTGTTAATACTAACTAAAAATGTATTTGTAAGAATCCCAAAGGTGCTTTTTTCCATAGATGTGTTTGTAAGAGGAACACAGTGGTGAATGTGTATCATGAATGGGGAGAGGAGAGAAATGCATATGAATGGGGAGAGGAGAGAAATGCGGAAAAGGAAGTATATGAATACTTCAGATTCCATCTATCCCATAATAGACTTCATATTGTTCCCATATTTTCCTCTAAAACTATGTTTTTGAGACTTGGTAAGGTGTGGATCTCAGCTCCAAGAATTCTCAGAATTGTGGCTGGGGAATACTGAGAGTTGAAGTCCACATATCTCAAAGTTGTCAAGTTTGAAAATGGATTTCACTATAACCCTCTCGTTTTCCTGATAGGCAGTCTTAATTCGCTTTCACTTGTTTATTCTTTCGTGCCAGCATGTTATTTGCACCTGCCCAATAAGCGTAGCCATGAACTTTAATCTGTCTCTTTTTTGATCACAAGGAGAAACAGTTGATAATCTTATCTTGTTGAGAAAGAACCATTCTTAGCAATATGCTTCCTTATTCTGGTATTATTGCAGTGTGTTATGAAAAAACTGCATTTGATTTCACGAATAGAAATTGCAGAGATATTTCTATAAAATATACCTGAAGAGTCCTGGTTTATTTGTATCACATATTGGTGTGTTATTAAGATAAGACTTTTAACCCTTATCTTTTAACTTATAGTGACCTGTTATTTGCAATAGGTTGCAAGCAAATTGCAGATAGATAAGCATACTTGAGTTGGCTGCTCTATTAAATCTGTCTATCTCCAAGTGAATAATTTTTATTTTCTTACACGTTTAAGGAAATAATTTTACATCTGCTGAATCGAGAATTGTTATTTGCATAATGCTGTTGCAAAAATCGAGAATTGTTATTTGCATAATGCTGTTGCTTTTTATTGTAGCAGCTTATTTCATACTGTATGCTTTTCAGAGATTTGTTCATTATCCAACTGAACTACGGTTGCAGGCATTTTCAAATATAACAAACAAAGAACAAATAAATAGGCTATGCTTTTAATTTGAAAAATAAAATATTAAAAAAAATATTTTAACATGCCATTCTTTGCACTTCCTTCTTAAGCAAGTCTAAATCAATTGGGAAAGAAAGAAAGAAAGAATGAAAAAGATGTGTGTTAAATGTGGATGTTTACTACACAAAAAGTATAGTGAAAGAATTAGGTTTTCCCATCTCCACCCCAAAATTCCTAATCCAGAATGGACCACTATATGTTCAGACTTAAATATAAAGAAAATGAAACAATTAGATATATGATTTTATGTACTGTGGTATTATGTTCCAGAATGTTTGAATTCACACAACACACAAAATGACATTGGCCTCAAATAAGGAAAGTGGGGAAGAGATGGATGCATGCTTTTATTCGAATGAAAAGTGGATCAGCCATAATACCATGGATCTCTAGCATTATATAGAACCACCATAATACAGTGGTTAAAGAAATCCAAGTTCAGACCACCATCACAGCTGGAAGCTGTGATTCCAGCTTCCAGCTGCGATTTAATTGTGATTTGAACTATTCATAATATCTCAGCCACCCCTGCTTAGGAATTTTTTTGTTGGGGTGGGGAGCAAAAATTGTCTGCAATAGCATCATGATACTGATTTAAGCACTGCCTTAGAGGAAGGGAAGAAGTGTCCAACAATGTATTGAGCAAAATTAATTAAAATATAAGCAGACTGACAGTATGTTCTAGTTATTTCTATCTGCCCACTTCTCCCAGCATCTTCTGTCTGAACTCAACCTGCTTCAAAAGGCACCTTTAATAAACCAGTTTGCTGCTTGATCACTTCAAGTAATTCTTAAAAATTAAAGTATTTATATTGATTCATAACAATAAAGAGTAAACTACTAGTTGGCAACCCCATCAAGGGGACTATTCAGAAACCGGTGTGTTTGTCCTCCAAAAAGAAGTTTAAGGAACTGGTGGTAGGAGGAATAAAAAAAAAAAGAATAGGAAAAAAAAGAGAAGGCCAAATATTAAAAAAAAGAGTTTGAAGTCATTTTTGAGGAGAACGCAGAGACGGAATACACCTGTAATTTGTAGGTGTTGCAGATATCAGGTTACAACTAGCCTGCAATTTCTCATCGCCTGGGGTCCGCGACACACACAAACACACACCTCTAAAATAAAGGTGGGGACAGGCTGATTTAGTAGCTAACTACAGAGTAGGCGGGAGACTGCCGCTTCGGGGCCCGACCCAGGGTTCCCCTTGCCTGCCACTCCTTGCTTCATTGACTTCGATCAATCTGATCGCAACAGTTTAGGGCCTCCCTATTTCTGGGCTGCAGACATGCGGACAGCCGCTTTGTTGTCCGAGTTTTCTACGCCTCTTTGCCGCTAGGTTTTGAGATCTGGGATTGGTTTGCTTTGTTTTTGTTTTTGCTGCTCAGGCGCTCTCACCCGAGCGCAAATACGCGAAACGGGGCGCGGGAGGAAGGTCGCTCTTGCTGCTGGCTCGGGAACGGCTGGAAGAAAGAGCAGCCAAGAGACTAAGGAAGCTTTGCTGCCCCATGCGGTCGTCTGGATTTTTGCAGTCTGGTTCTGCGACGCCTGAAAGAGGTTTTCGGGCGACCGGCTTTTGGAACGGAGGCTTCTAAGTAAGAAAGAAAAACGCCACCCCCACCCCCCGGGGTATGCTGTATTTTAAAGGAGATGCTGAGGGGGAAGAAGCAGCCGCTGCAGAACTCCTCCCTTTTCACCTGCTCGACTCAGTTGCTGAAACGGGGGAGGAAGGGATGATGTCCCCGTTCCTCGCCACTTGAGGGGATACTGGAAGGCCCTGAAAGCTGCGCTTGTGCCCTTGGTGGGTGTGGATTTGGGATCTTTTACCCTTCTGGACGACCACACTCTGTATTTCACATTTCGGATGTCCAATGTTAGTGGCGGTTTCCTCCTTCTGTTAGGAAAGGGTTAACTCTTTCTTGAACGTGAAACCATCATATTGGTACAGTACTGTATCTGGTCGGTAAACTGAATTACAGAAAGAAGGTCACTACTTCATCTCCGTTAAACCTTCTTGGTTCTCCGTCAAAGTTCTCAGATTTAGCTGATCTCCTTTTATCTAAGTTAATTTAAAAAAAAAAAGAACCAGGCAAAACATTTCAGCTATTTTGGCGTGGGAGTCTCCTCCAGGATGTTTAAGATAGTGATACTTTTACAATTACAGTCTGTTGGGAATGTGACTAATGCAACCCAGAAGGCTCTTAAAAGAAAGTCAAGATAGCTATTGTGACCACATGAATGCAACACTTCTGATGTGTTGCACTGATTAAAAAGGGGAGGGGCTTCTATTATAAGATATGGCTACTCTTTTGACTTTTTTTTAATCCCCCCCCCATCCCACCAGACCAGAGGTGGTATTCAGCAGGTTCTGACCAGTTCTGGAGAACCGGTAGCAGAAATTTTGAGTATTTCGGAGAACTGGCAAATCCCACCTCTGACTGGAGATTTTACAGTATCCTTCCCCTGCCATGCCCACTAAGCCACGCCCACAGAACCAACAGTAAAAAAAATTGAATCCAACCCCTGCACCAGACATGTCTGGGATATGTCAAACGCAAAGTGCAGAAATGGATTTCAGAGCAGGTCTTTCTTGACTCTTGTGTTTTAAAATCTGCCTAGGGCCTGCTGCTGAAATGTTCCCAGGTTTGCAATTAGCAGAGTCCTCTAGATACATGACTAAACAAGCAGGGCCACCACCTGCTTGGCTGGAGCTGGTTTGCCAGGCAACAGCCTTCAACTTGCTGTAGCAGGAAAGAGGATGCTCCTTATCTTGATTTCTGTCTCTTAGCAGGGCAAGTTGAGACTCCACATTTGCCTAGACTGCATTGGCAACACCAGTCACTTTGTTCTGAGTCAGACCATTCATTTACTAGCCCAGCAGTCTGTGTGCGAGAAGCTCCAAGGCCTCAAGCAGAGGTTTTCACCATGACTGCAACCTTCTGGCAAGTGACTGAATCTGGGGCGTTGAGTTGCATCAGGCTTTCTGGTATGAAATTGATGTCTTCTAGATAAGTTGAATTACACCTCCCATTGTCTCTGGCTAAGTCATGCTGTATCATTTTAACTTCCAATTTCCCCTTAATTTATATTATTAAATGAATATTTCCATTTGAATTAAAGGAGAGAAGAAAGAGTCCCACAGAATGAATTTGTGATTACTTGAAAACCCCAGAATACCAGTTCAAAAGAAATCAAAGATTATAATGCAGTTGCTTATTGAAGTTAAGCAAATCTGGTATGTGATTGAGAGGTCATGTGCCTAACCAGTAGCTACACTCATAAAAAACTTTGAACTCGACTTTTTACTTTTTTCTGGTTTAGTGTGATAATGTATAAAACCAACATTTTTCATTGGTGTGTTATTATTATTTTGTCTGTTATTGAGACATTGTTGACTCCTGGCAATTGCCTGGACTTAATGCCTGCAGTTTTCCTGGCATGATTTCTGAAATGATTTGCCATTGTCTCCTTTTTAGGGCTGAGAGACAGTGACTGGCCCAAGGTCACCAAGGCTTTGCTTGATGCATGACTAGAGCTCACAGTATTCTGGTTTTTAGCTTGGTGCCTTAGCCACTACCCCAAATAGGCACTCTATGATTCAACGTATTATGTGAATTTATACATTAAAAACATTAATATAACAACCAACTTAAAGAAGTAGTTCAGAAACAGGTAATTAGTAATGTATGATCTTGTCCTCTTGCTGAAGCAAAGCCAGGGGTTTTTAAAGGTAGTAAATACTGTAGATATTCAAACTATCTATTGGTTAAAATGAGTTATTAGAAATTACTGTTCACATTCTCAGTTGGAAAGTTATTTGCTGATGGAAGGGAGGGATTCTCCCTTATCTGATATCCTGCTCCTCTTGTGTTTATGTTTCTGCAGAACCTACCAAGTAAAGGCATAAACAGCTAACACATAATCTTAGATGAGAGGCACAAACCACTTGCAACTTTACTAAGATTCTGTGGCTGTTTAGCTTAAATGGAATAAGCTGTGTCTCCCTTCCTTCATTTAATTCGGCCCTGATTCATGCACAAAGGAACCATTGCATGCATGCACTGAGTCATCCTAAGGAAAGTTTGCTCAATTTCCCTTTTACTACTTTGACATCTAGTGGGCAAGTTGGGAATTATGCAAAATACTTCCCTGGTGTTACTAGTGATTTTTGCATGTGTCACAGAGACCAATCAAGATTTTTTTTTTTATCTTCCTACTTTAGTGATGTAATGCAAACTTTTTTGATCAGGAAGCATCTTGAATAAAAAAGGCAGGTAGGTTAAAGTACATAGAAGGTTAAGACAGCCACTCAGGGTTGGGGTTTGTTTGGTTTTTTTTGCATGTGGTTTGAGACATATTAAATGGTGGCTTTTACAAAATAGGAAATAACTGGCAGAAAACTCAGGGCAGAATAGTACTCAACCTCCCTGCACATCCACATACACGTGTTTCCCTGAAAATAAGACTAGGTCTCTCAAATATAAAATTGTAATATAAAATTGCAACAGCCTTTCTCTTTTCCTCTTCATCTTTTTTGGCTATTACTTCTAAACCAGCCTTCCTGTCAGGTGCAAACAATGAGATCCAGATGTGAAGAGTTCTATTAGCTTTTTTATTGCTTAAATCTATGCACAGGTTTTCTGACTATTTGTATCTGGGTCAGACTAGATAAGGTTCAATGGCATTCAAGGGGGAATCAGACTTCACCCACTTGTACCCATGTAGGAATTCTAGACTAATTCCCCATTTGACTCCTCCCCTGGCTCGGTCAGACTCTCTCCAATACTTCTTCCATCTATCATTCTTAGTTGTGTTAAATTTAATTTCCACAATTCTAATCAATATGTTAAAAGGGCACTAATTTGGCAAGTAAGGCAATTGGGTCAGCTACATCTGAGAAGCACTTTGGTCCATTTGTTTGACACATGATACAGCATGACCTTCTTCTTCCTCACCACAACCTAGGCCTGCTGTAGAAAGGTCTTTCATTCTGTTCTCACCAAACCCACCCCAAGAAGAGAAAGCCTTCACTGCTGGCCTCGGGAAGGAATGCAAGCTCTTGTATTAAAAACTAGTGAATTGCAGCGGCCTCCCAAGGTCTCTTGGAATGTCGATGCTTTCTCCTTTTGTGCGGTTTTTCTTTCTCCCTTTGCTGATTTTGCAGGTGTGAACATGAGGTGTAGGCAAACGGACAGATTTTTTTAAAAAAATCCCAATCTTCACAGAATGGGAATGCAAAGCATGGGGACTGTTTGGATTATTTTGGTTATTGTGACTACTCTTTCCTCAGTGAAATAACATCGGGGGAATTTCACTGAAGTGAAACCTGAGCATACTCAACAATGAACACTTAAGGAAAGGAAGAAGGCCTTCCCAGAGCTGGATAACATTGTTATAAAGATCAACAAAATGTTATAAAAGAGCATGGGCATTTTCAAGTTCTTCCAAATCTTCATCTGTTGAGGTGTTCTAAAATACAGAATAGGTGGGGATGGGGAAAGCAAATTCCCTAAATTAGAGAAGGCACATCAGTCGGGAGATTTGTGGTTCAATGGCTGTCCCAAGAGGGAATTAGTGAACTGAATTTAATATTTATTAGGAACACAAAAGTCATTCATTGTTAGCTTATGCTTAGCTTTTGGAGGCAAAGAAAATGTTTGCTATTCCTAACAATTCAACACAGAGCCTTTAATCTTGCATCAATTGCTTGCTATAGCTGCCATGCACAGAAACTTGAACCTCTGGATTTCCCCAGCCCATTTTTTTTAAAAAAAGATCTTTAGGTACAGCCATCTCATGTAGCAGGTGCTGGGAGGCAACTACAGGAGACAGCTATGTATCATCTAATTGCCGTGCATTCCTTAAACTAGCCTGCTGCCTTCCAGCACAGTGGAGAATGTTTTTATTACCTTTAGGTAATGAAGTTAGACTACAGTCCAATTAGTTTCTGAAGCAGAATTGTGCTTCCCTCAGGCCAGTCTGAGGCCAGTTACCAACCTGTAATGAGAGTATATTTGTGCTTTGGTGTGACCTAGCCACACCCTTAGATTTTCCTGGGTAGGAAGGAGTATAAGAGGATATACTTTTACTCCATAAAGCGATGGAATATGTATGTATGTATGCATGTATGCATGATCATTGATTATGATTATTGTCTTGCTCTTGGATTCTGTCTCCTGATCTAATCCCAGCTTCCTCTCTAATACATTCTGTCAAGAGGTTCTGGGTTACAGTCTTAGCTCTTCTTGAAGTGCTACCATTATCTATAATGCTATTTTGTCAGCCTATGATAGCATGCTGTTTCCAGTACTGGGTTTTATTGACTGCATAATATGATCTGACAAGGTTTTCAGATCTTGTTACGAGAATAGAATGGCAGCAACAACCAAAAACAATAAAGCACAGGTTTATAATGTGTAGTAAAAGACAAAAGGAACATTTTCTGTGCCCTATAAATAGGACTGCTTTTTAAAATGATCTCATAAGAACACAAGACATAATTGTGAACTTGGAGAACTATCTATATGATAGAGTAGAGAGAAAACCAAGTGTTTCAATCAAAAGTAAGCCATCGGAGGAAAATAACAATGGACATGAAATACTGCTCATTTGCCAAATTAGTAAGCTTTTTAAATTACTTTCATAACATAGACTAAACTTCATAAAAACATAGTGCAGCACTAATTATTGTAAGATCCTGAATTAGCACTGAGCAATCTATTTATCATAAGGGAAAAATTACACAGTCAGCAATTATAGGAAGATTTGAGTTAGGATAACGTAAGTATCACTAGGATGCTAATAGCAATGGAGAACATTTTCATCTCATTTAAATTTCTATAATTATTCTCCTAAAGGCTGGTTAATGTAACTAATTAATCAAATAATATATTTCTCAAAATGCTTCCAACACAGTACCTACATGTTATTTTGTTGTGCGGTAAATTTTCAGATGAATGAACTTATTCAAGACAAATGGAAACATACAGAATGTAGTTTTGTACAGTTTTTATCAAAATATTCCCATGCCAACCCCTGAATCTCAAGATGTCAATGTTTCTCCTCACTAAGACCATTGTTCTCTTTAGATAACAGACGAGCAGGAAGTAACCTGAGATATATTACATTACTACCGGTGCCTATAAATATGTATGCTTACATTATCTACTACTTATGTATATGTACATGTCTGCATCATTTTCTCCTTCTTTCTGGAATGTATAAATATCATTGCATCTCTTTGTTTGCAGTTCACTATTCTTTTGCTGGTGCATATTGTCTAATAAACATTGCCATGAGTCTTAATTATTTGCTTTGGGTCCTGGCATTTTGATTCCATAGTGGGGTTGTCCAGCTTTGTTCATAAAACTGGTTGTCAGCCACTGCATCTATCACAGAACAGTTTGATCCTTCTTTTTTTCCATTCTTGATGGCCTAGCAACTCAATATTTTTATGTTAAAAGAGATTACCTGTATTTATGCACTGCTTAATCTTAGGTAAAATGCAAGTAACAGAAGGAGCAACTAAGGAGTTACCAACCTTCCAAAATCAGTGGAAGATTATAAACCTGAAAAGAGGGTCTGGTCTGTCTTATTGCTGATTTTTTTTATAAAATACTCAGAGAATGGGTATAAAGAATGAGGCAGGAATACCCAAATAGAACATTTATATCAAAACAGCTCTATTCCATATTTAAATAGCTTAAAAGAGACTAGGAAAATATTATTTCTGATTTGACCCTTCATAGCTTAACAGCTCAAACAAGTTTGTTCCTGAGCTACTCCTTGCTAATCTATTATTGTATAAAGTCTAGTAATACCCTGATTCTAGAAAAAAAAAAAGAATGCAGGAGCCTTGACTGTGTCATAGAAAAACTAGTGAACATTTTTCCTAAAAACTGCAGCAGGTAACTTTTCTGCTCAATAGGCATGAAGACTCCAATCACATAGTTATTGAAATCAGTTTCTAGTTCTGATATAAGCTCTGACACATCTCTTAAACTAATTCACGGAACTGAAGTATTTGCCACCATCAAGCAATATTAGTAAAGCTAAGGAACTTTGCCTATTGCATCTTACTTGCAAAACCATCTTAAATTAGATTTGCTTTTCCTTCCGCAATCCTATCCCCATCCCAAGCTATAGAACAACCATCCCTAAATTGCTGCTGTCCCATCATCCCAGCATAACTACATAGAATGTAGTTATGAACTAAATAGTTAGAACTAAATAGAATGCTGGATGGGGGAAGACTAGTATAATCAGACAAGGACATCTATAAAGTAATTGTCTTAATTAGTTAATTGCCTACTTTTCCATTACTTAAACCACTCTTGGTCATGCTAATTAAAAGTTCAAGTGGTAGTCCAACATATTTGGGTAGCATCTGTATGGGGAGGCTGGTCTGGAGAAGAGAGTGACTAATATCAATAAATTAAATGGCTTTTCCCCATGTAAAACATTATGAGCATAATACTGCCGTACAAAAATAAATGATGTGTCTGTTTTGTCAGCTCCATCTCATAGGAGTTGTTAAGTTGCTCGGCCACTGAATATAGTGCTGCATTTATTTTTCTACTGAAGCATATTTCCTGGGGACTCTTTGACCTGGAGACAGGTTGGATAGTTGTCGTATAGGTCAGTCTCATTTTCCCCTAAAAATAATCATGGAATGCGAAGTATTAATGGAATCCCCAAATCCAACATTCTTTTAACACATTAAATAAACCCCAAAGAAAGTTGCTTGTAGAGGGAAGAAAAAAAAGGTACAATAATTGTTGGCACTGGTTATCTGCACAATCACATCTGAATTACAACGGTAACCTGTTCCAAATAAAAGCCTCTACTTATTAACAAAAAGTTTTTTATACCAATAGAAGATAATATTTGTGGCTCAGGATTGAACTGTTTTTCATCCTTGTCTCCAAGGTTTTCAAGAGCTCTTTTAAAAATATACTGGATTCACTTTTTGTGAACTACCACCAAAACAATTGGAGAAAAAAACTAACAGTAGCTTTAGTGATGGTACTGGGACAGGGATCCAAATTTGTAAACATTGAAAAATTTAACCGCTCTTGCAAGAGCTTGTTATAATCAGAGCCCCTGTAGCTGTTTTTAAAGTTGAAAGACAAAGTGGAAATCCAGACAGGGACCTCCCACATCCCACATATTACAGCGCTGTGGGGATTCCCTCCTATTCAGTCTTAGCCCCATTTGAAGTATGATGGTGGTAATAATCAGAACAAGCCTCAATGAAGGATTCTGAACACAAGATAAATGCTTTGTTCATTTTTATTCATTCATTCATTCATTTTATTCATTCATTCATTCATTCTTTGTTCATTTCTATTGATTCACTCCACAAATACAGAAGTTCATACAATGTACTAAGCCACAATAAAGATATCTCTCCCCCCCCACCCCCCCAGTTCAGTTGTGTCTACAAGTCCTTGCAGTTTTCTTAGCAAAATTTCTGAAATGGTTTTCCATGACCTACTTTCTAGGGCTGAGAGAAAGTGACTGGGCCAAGGTCATCAAGCTAGCTTTGTGCCTAAAGTGGTACTAGAAGTCATGGTCTTCCAGTCTAGTCTGATGATTAACCACTACACCAAATTGGCTCTCAATGCAGTTTACTGCACTACTGATAACTCTGGTTTATGCAACCAATAAATTGCTTCAAACAAACTATGGCTTAACATGCAATATGAAGCCAACCACTGCATCCCACACATATTAATCTAGTAATGGCCTTGCCCACCCAGTCACATGCCCACCCAGTCACATGCCCACCCAGTGACGCCTACTCAGCCGGTTCAGCCCCCAACAATCTGAGGGACCATGTTTAAAAAGTTTGAGGACCCCGATCTAATTCCTGAATATAGATGCTAATAGAAAACACAAATACTATTGCCATATAAAAGCAGCCAAACAAAGTAGAGCATTTTTGAGAAGTGAATAAACTAAGAAACATACCAAAATATGCAAATAAAGTTGGAAACCAAAGTTTTAAATTTTGAAAAAAAACATTTTCTTTCAGCATTAAAATACATAATTTATGCGCCTCAAAAGTTCAAAATTACCAAACTTTACTTCCATTTTCGTTCCCAAGCTATTCTCATTTTATTTTCTAAGTTGCAGCTGCCTATAGCCAAGAATAACAGGTTGGATATTAGACGTACATAACCAGGCCAAAACACTCCTTTCTAACTAGGGAGTGGCTATAATTTTGGGAGTCAGTTCAATACAATTAGAAAACATGTTGGAAAAGTCTTCTTAAAGTCTGGAGTATCTATCATTTTATTTATCAGGTTTAGTAGCTGCCCATCTCATGGTTCAGGTGACTGCAATATAGTCAAGAGCTGTTTGAGATGGCATATGCTGAATTTTTTCATAAAAACAGTTGGAAATAACCATAGAGGTCATCTAGTTGAGAGGTCCCCAGGCTGCAGACTGGTACCAGTCCATGGCCTGTTAGGATTGGGACTGGCCTGTTAAGATCAGAACGTGCAAGCAGCAGGCGATCAAGCAAAGCTTCATCTGCACATACATGGGATCTAGGTTGCATGCAAAACCATCATTCTCGGTCCACGGAAGACATTTTTTCTTTTTCCTGAAACTGATCCCTGGTGCCAGAAAGGTTGGGGACCCCTCATCTAGTCTAACTCCAGCTCACAGCAGGATCCTCTAGTGTAAATGCTTCTTACCCTTGGTAGCTTTAAGATGTGTAGGCTAAAACTACCAGAATTCCCCACCCAGCATTTTGCTGACTTAGAAATTTTGGATGTTGAAGTCCACACATCTTAATGTTGCCAAGGTTGAGAAGCATTTGCACTAGAAGATCCTGGTCTTCTGAATCACTCTCCACTATTGGATTATATATATACTGCCATGCCCTATCTATAAGAATCAGGCTTCTATCCACACATTTTTGTTTTTTTGCAGTGAGTTAAGCATCTTATGTTGTGAACAATTGAAAGTGCAATCTTGCTTCAGAAAACACTGCTCCCTACAGATCTCAGTTTTGCCTTGCTGAAATTATGGGAGCGACTCAGCTGCCTATGAGAAGACAACTCCCCAACTTTAGAATAGAATATTTAGCTAATATTGTCTTGTAATTTACAGGCTCGTGTAATGAGCCATCTGGGTCATGACAATGTTATTGCTAACTAGCTCTATAGCAGCCAACTAATAAGACATGAAAACAAATATCTCCCTTTCCAACTGATGACTGACTCTGATAGCCACAACTATGAGGATCTGTCATAGGTATCCCTTGTTCAGCACCATCATCATTTTAAACAGCTACTGAAAGAGTGGACTTTAAATGAAAACTATCTGTTTTAGTTATACATTTATCCATAAATGTATTATATTAAACGATCAAGGGGGCATCAGTTATCCTTATGTTGTTATCCTGCTTAGTATTGAACCATTACTTAAATATTTCATCTTATCCATGCTTTACTTCTATCATTTTTTATTTATTTGTATCCTGCCTTTATTATTTTTACAAATAATTCAAAGTGGTGAACCTATCCAACGCATCTTCCTTCTCCTATTTTCCTCACAATATCCCTGTGGTGTGTGTTAGACTGAAAGAGAGACAGACTGCCCAAAGTTACCCAGCTGGCTTTCATAGGTAAGGCAGGACTTGAACTCATAGTCTCCCACTTTCTAGCCTGGTGCCCTAATCACTAAAACAAACTGGCTCTCATATACTTCTCTTACTGAATTCAATAACACACCTTCATATGTGCAAGACATTCTATACTTCAGTTAATCCTACGCAAATTGTCTAAATCAAGAAACATACAATAATCTTTGTTTTTCACATATGTTTTTGACAGACTTCCTGAAAACCAAATATCTGCTTTCTCTACACCCATCACCCAGCATAAAACTACATGGTACTTCCTATATTTTACTCATTGTCATAGCCTTTCAGTCACCTGTCTACCAAATCCCCCTTATTTTTTGCATTCACTCCTGTTACTTTTACCTTTGTACAGGGGAACAATAATGGTATTGTTCCAATCATCAGGCAGGAATGCAGACTTCATACATATTAAACAACTTCCTCAGCCTCTCTGTGAGCAAACCCTATGCCTATTTTAAGATTGTCTGCAGTTCCCATTCAATTTTACAGAAGACTATTCACTTCAGAAAATATTGGAAGAATTTTCATAGCTGGACTGCTTTCAGACTTTCAATTTTTGGCTTTACTTAATCAATGTATAAGGCTGCCTCTTCTTCAAACAACACTGGGAGAACAACAAAGGCTGTAATAAAATATGCAGGTAGATCTTATTTAGCTACTACTTCTTTTAATGACTTTTGCACTTATGACTATGAGATAAATGTAACTTTATATCTAACCCTAACCCTCCTACTTACAATCTTCACAAGTCTGTAAAGGAAAGTTGGCTTGAGATCATAAGCAGTCATGGTTTCACCTAGTGCGCACTTTGCTTAACAAACAAGTTGTGAAGTGGGTTACTAAATGAGAACTGCCTTCCATAAAACATAACTGTGGGAAGAGCCAGACACACAACTCATGCTGTATGGCCGCCTCACCCAATTTCCTGGGCTGGGACCTGGGGAAGAACCAGGTCTTCAGAACCATCTTAAAGGCTGACAGAGGTGGAGGGTCAACTAAATTTTGTTTGGGAGGTTTTTCCATGGGGTAAGCACTGCAACAGACCAAGCATGTTACAAATAATAAGGTACCATTGTTTGATTGATGCCAGCCCTTTTGTGGCATGAGATGGGCAGAAACAACTGAAGAAAGACATGGTCCTGCAGCTAACAGTCATTGTGCCGTGAATGGCTTTATAGATGACCACCAAATTTAATTCAAACCACACAAAGAGGGGCACATGTGTAATTTCTTTCAAGAGTACCTCAAATCAAACCTGTCCTTCTCCTGATCATGTATGCTTTCTGTAAATTCCACAGGCAAGTGCACTATAATGTTTATCATCTCTGGAACAATGAATCTATTTCCAAGACACCAGCTTGGGAAAAAACAGACTTTCCTGGATAGCTGAGCATAAACTTGGGTTGCATAGTTGAAAATGGTGGCTGGTCTAGAAAGGTTACAACACAGCACCACAGGCTCCAAGTGCAACTCCGAGAGGCGTCCACGGACATCAACAAATTGTTAAATGTGACACAAGATTAACATTACAGTATTAAAGATGTGTCCAAATCACCATCCTATGAACCATATGCAATTTTAAATGCATGTGATGGATTATATTATTTAAGTGTGATGGGATTATTTATTTGTTTGTTTCTTTGTTTGTTTATTGTTATGTGGCCCTGCCAATTTGTTGAAGTACAGTCCAGTATGGAAGAAATCGTCCATCACTTTCCTAAACTAAGCGAGATAGAAATACACCAACAACTGAATATAAAGTGACCTGTTCGCTAGTCCTTGTGGCTGATATAACCAAATATTAAATAAGGCACGGAGTGGTGGTGTGGAAAAGGGTGGTAGGAAGTCCTTCTTTTGACAAACGGACCGTGACAGAAGTTGGGACGCCTTTGTTGCGCTGGGCATCTGGCCGTTCTTCCCCCGTTACCGTCTCCCACCGGAGAAGCAAGCAGATGGCGCACAGGAGACAGACGGGCATCTGCCTGTACCAACAATGAGGCGCGCGGAGAAGAGCGCGGGGGCGTTGAAAGCGGCAGCGGCCAGTCCTTGTTTCCTCCCCACTCAGCCCGAGGACAATGGCTCCTGCGCCGGCCCCTCGGGCCTTCTTAAGGCTTTGCGCTCCCTTGGGCTGGAGCTGGCTCAGCTGGGGGAGGGGGAGGCGGGGGCCCCCTTGCAGACCCCGGTACGTCCCCTTTTGTCTGTGCGGCACGAGGCGCTTACGTCATTCCAGGAGAAATTCCTGAATGCCATTCAGTTCTTGGCCGCTAATTGCCCTTTATGTAAGCTGCAGCTGGGTGCCCGGGTCTCTATTCAAAGCAAGCGAAGTCAAAGGGCGGGGGGGAGGGGGCAGACTCTGGGGTAGCGTCAGAGGCTCCCTGGCCCGCAGCTCTCGGATGAGAGGAAGGTTGGCTAAGACGCGGGTCTGCGGGGCAGCCAATGGAGTCTTGGGGAGTCTTGGGGAGCCTTCACCCGCCTCTCCTGTCGCCGTTGGGCATTTGCCCTCAAGGCTCCCAAGATGGCTGCAAAGGCCTGGAAGGGGCAGATTCGCTAACCCGCGGCGGCGGTTAGCAGATGGCGATAATAATAGCCCAGTTGGTTAAGAATGCAAATCCGTCACAGGGAAAAGGTCGGGAGGGCGGGTTTATGCTTCTCACCTGCCGAGGGCAAGTTTGCACCAGGAGAAGGAATGGATCCCACGGTTCCCAGGAGGTTCGTGGGAATGGAAAGTGTGGAGAAGCCACATTCTCAGCACAGCGGGACCACCCTTTGGGGGGGCGGGGGGACATAACAAGAACATAACAAGAAAGCCAAAGAAGAGGGCAGGGGCTCTCAAGAAATGGACTGTTGGCATTCCCTGGACTGTGTCTGGATTCATAAGTCCTTCTGAAGGGGACAATAAGAGTACTACTTCACAAATTCCTTAATTCAGTCTCTTTTATTAAAAGTTTTGATACATCTTCACATCTTCTGCAGAAAGTCTTGCATGTCATTTTATATGTACCTATTTGTTTGAAAGTCTTACGTAGTCACTCGTTTTATATGGCATACCTGGGAGGGGCAGAAAATGGCAATAAAAGCAATAAAACTATAACAATCACTCCCAGTGCCCCCAAGGCAACACACACATGCACACCAACATTCAGATGTACGGGGTTCCTGGCTCATCCTCTACCCCAATGGTTGCGGGAAGACCCAGCTCTTCAAGGCTTTTTCAGAGGGTAGGGTCTGCTGGATTTCTTCCAGAGGGTAGGGGCTACTATGGAGATCTGGGTTTCACCACATGACAATCATTAAGGAAAGAGACCTGGAGCACCCCCTAATTATATGAAGATAGATAACATTAATAGGATTGGATATCGATTATCAAATTTGATTTTGTGTAGTCAAGGCTTTTTCTGATTTTGGGGGGCTTGGTAGATAAACATTCTGCCAAAGTTGTGTCACTCATCAGTTCTCTGACTTCTTTGAAATCCACCTGGACTTCTTTTGGCCTTCTTTTCAATTGGTGGGGGTCTTGCCTTCCCATTGATGTCTCCAGCTTCATTATTAGTGCTTCCAGTAACAGCTTAGTTTTATTTTATTTAATATTTAATGATTTGTTCTTCTTATGGCCCAAGTATTGGATATTCTCAAGAACTATACCAAACTGAAAAACAGGCTTAAAAACAGCTTCTATGCCAGGGCAGTAGCTCTTTTGAATTCTGCTGTATAGTGCAGTGTTGATGTGATGTCAGGGGTTTCCGGTTCAATGTGTGAAGGGTGAAGGATGTGTGTTTGTATTTATTTTAATGGTCATGGTCGTGATGTGCACTGAAGATGGTGTTTGATTTCGATGTATGAGGTGCAATGACAATAAAGTAAACAGCACAAGCATCCATTTAAATTCACTCAGCTTTTCTTATGCTTTAGCTTTTATATGACCATATGTTGCAACCTGGAATACCAATTTGGACAATCTAATATTATTCAAAATGGTGTAACGACAACACTATTAGTATCCCAGAAGTAATTGTAGATGGAAATCTTCCAGGCTTCTACTTTTCTATACAACCTTTCAAAGAAAAGGGCCTTTCTTTCACTAGACTCCTGATGTGTTGATATATCCTCAAACTATCTGATTGGACATTATGATGGCAAGGACATACAAAATATGTGTGGCAACAATAGGGAACAATTCAGGGATGGGATTCAAATTTCTTAACAACTGTGTCTGTGAGTGTGGTCTAATTTGTGGGTGTGGCTTGGTGGTCATGTGACTGGCTGGGCATGGCTTGTATGTAAATATTATAAATATTTATGTAAATATTGAATTTTTTACTAAAAAAGAGCAACTTTTACCCAATATCAGGCAAAGCAGGCAGGCAGATTGGGTTGCTCACAGAATATCAGATTCATTCAGAGATCTATCCATCTGCCATCGGCTAGCTCAGTCTGTCACATAAAATTTGCTTGCAAGCAAACTCATAAAATTTGCTAACAAGCAAGCTCACAAAATTAACTCACAAAACACTATGTATGTAAATATTGAATTTTTTTTATAAAAAAGAGCAACTTTTACCCAAAATCAGGCAAAGCAGGCAGGCAGATTGAGTTGCTCACAAAATCACAGATTCATTCTAAAGATCTATCTATCAAAATGCAAAGCAGGCAAGCTGAGTCTCCACCTACTGAGTCCCATTGAAAAATAGAAGCTTCAGTCCTAAGGAAGGTTCAGCTCTGCTTTTAGATTAGCTAGAAGGCAAGAAATGCAACAATTTCCTGCTTTCTAGATAATGTAAATCTCCCAACACAGCAGAACAGCTGATGGTCAGAGAAAAAAAAAGGAAAAATAGCAACTTCGCAGGCAAGTTTGATGGCGTGCATGCCAGGTAAGGAGTGAGTGGGCGGGGCAGGGCGGAGCCAGCCAGTGGCGCGATTTGCTGGTTCTCCGGCAGGTAGAATCCCACCCCTGGTGAGAGTGTGTTTTGTGCGCATGTGTAAACCATTTCCAAAAAAACTCAGCCATGCCACCTTGACAGTTGACAAGCGCTACACGCATTTCAAACTCCTCCTCTTTCCTGGTTTTTCAATCTCAGCTGTGCCATACAAAGCAGCTGAGGTTGAAAAAGCAGGAAATAAAGGTCGGGTAAGAACCCGGGTGGGTGGGTAGGCCAAACAGCAGCAAACACAGAACCGGTTCAGTGTCTGCTGCTCTTCAGAGTTACCGGTTCTATAGAACCGGGCCGAACTGGTAGCATCCCACCCCTGGAACAATTGATTGCCACCACGGGGATGGGAGCAGGGAGTCTGCGGGGTAATGTAATGTGAACTTTTAATTTTATAAGCTGCCCCAAGTCACAGTGAGTTGGGCAGCTGAATACATTTTTTAAATAAATAAATAGTACAAATAAACCAAAGCTAAAAATAATTAAGGAAATAAAACATCAAAGATATAAAAATCCAAACAGTTAAATGGAACTGCCAAATTGTCTACACCGGAACATTAAATTGATATTGCCATAACAGCAGTTGCTTATGAGCAAAACTAGCAATTTTTATAGTCTTTTAAAAGGAAAACTGCATTTTCTTTATCTCAAGAGAGTGCAAAGTTGGTACATAAGGTAATGCAACAAAACATGCGGAGCTCACTCAGGTGACTCTTCTAAGCAAAGGCACAAGCAATCTCGCACAAAATTCATTGATGTTCTGTGGCTAAGACAAAGAGCTATCAACTTGCCATTGTGCCTTTTTCTAATCAGGCTTGGAGGCTGAATCTTGGTGGATCTGCTTACTCAGTAGTTATTGCTGAATTTACTGTTTTGCCACACGGTGAGCAAATACAGAGGAGAAATGTGTGCCAACATTTTGTATTGCTTTTAAACCAAACGGTAACCTCTGGCTTACCTGAAGGAAAAAAAAATCACAAGCCAAAGTCCTTTGTGTAATGCCACTAAGAACAAAACATTCAGCACTGATCTATCTAGAAGAAAGCTGGGTGTGAAGCAAGACATTTTATCCTTTCCGTGTCATAAATTTCTCAGTAAGAAAAGTAGTAGGGAAAAAAGGGACAAAATAGTATTGAAAAATATGTTCCTTTTTCCAAAGAATTAGCTTTTATGTAATAAGTTAAAAACCCTAAAATATTTCCCTTGAAAAAGGAAAGTTGGGATATAATCATAGGGCTCTCTGGTGAATGGCAACATCTGAGTAGAAGATGGCTGCTAAAACCGTCTTTTACTTCCTTCATTTACACCTTTCTTTTCTACTAGTTTTTAATGGACATAGATATTCTCTACTGGCAGAGAAAGGGATGACACACCAGTAGGATTTATTCCAGCTAAGCATGTCTAGGATAAATCCCAGGGATTCCAGTCTATAGGGAGATATTTCCTTTGCTGGAGCAGAAACCTCTTCTTTTTTGTTATGGCCTATAAATGTGATCTTGTTAAAACTAAGAGGGTATATCAAACTCAGATGAAGCCCAGGCCTTAAAACTGAGTTAGAATGAATTTGAAACAGATTTTCTTTTCCTAGAATCAGAGTAGACAAGCTGAACTTGTTCCATTCTGAATTGGACATTCTAATTCTGCTTTAATTCTAATTTATTTCTCCAAAGTGCCAATGTTGTTTCCATGAAAAATTGATTTTTTCCAAATCATCATCATAATTAGGCTACTCATGCAAGCCCTCTCTAAATTTGTTAGAATCACTGCAGTTACAGTATTACAGCTCTTGAGTACTTGGATGCACAGCATATTTTGCCATGTTATTTTCCTTCTGTTCTAAGGATTAATGCAGTGATGGGATTCAAATTTTTTTTGCTACCGGTTCTGTGGGCGTGGCTTAGTGGGCATGGTAGGGAAGGATACTGCAAAATCTCCAGTCAGAGGTGGTATTTTCCGGTTCTTCGAACTACTCAAAATTTTCGCTACCGGTTCCAGAACTGGTCAGAACCTGCTGAATACCACCTCTAGATTAATGTAGCTTGATACTCACCCAACCTGTGCTACAAGAATACAGGGGATAGAGGCTCCGTTATATCTCAAGGCATCCAGCTCCCAGAGTATTTCTAATTCATGGGCTCTAAGCAGACATAAAATTCACTGGAAGCTGCTTTATTGAAAAAGATCATTGGTTCATAGCCAGCCCATAGTATTCCAGATGTTGCTGAACCACATTTCCCAGCATCTTTAGGAAATACAGGTAGTCCTTGACTTACAACAGTTCATTTAGTGACCATTCAAAGTTACCACAGCACTGAAAAAAGTAACTTACGACTGTTTTTTTATAGTTATGACCTTTGCAGCATGATGTGATCAAAATTCAGAATGCTTGGCAACTGATTCATATTTATGACCGTCGCTGTGTCCTAAGGTTATGTGATCACTTTTGTGATCTTCTGACAAGCAAAGTCAATGGGGAAGCCAGATTCACTTAGCAACCGAGGCACTAACTTACCAACTGAAGTGATTCACTTAACAACTGCGGCAAGAAAGATTGTAAAATGGGGCAAAATTCACTTAACAAATGTCTCACTTAACAACAGAAAATTGGGGCCCAGTTGTGGTCGTAAGTTGAGGATTACCTGTACAGTCCATGGTGAAAGAGGTTGGGAATTGTGGTTTATCAATATCTTGAGGTGCTAGTATTACCTGCCCAATTGTCAGTCACCAGGCCTCCAGCCAGGGCTTCAGAGAGAAAAAATTCCCAACCCTTCCTAAAAATGTCAGACTCAAACCTGGAGCTTTTTCAATGTGATATTTCTAAAACCTGAACAGCATGGGGAGATGAAGGGTATGACCACTGTACTTACTAGTGCTTAGCATTGCACGAAACCTATTATTTCCACCATTTTGTTTTCCACAATAGATTTTTTTTTTTGCTTAAAGCTAGTATCTTCAAGGAATATATAGCTATCAAAGGATGCTTACAGGAGTTTCTTCATTACATAATAAAATATAGTCATGCAAGTTATGAGAAATTGTGAGCAATTAAAATAAGGGGAAGATGAGAACCTTCAAATTCTGGGAATAAATATAAAATGACTGTCCTACAGAAGGCAGGTATTTTCTGGAATGATTTCACTGATTTTATAACAGTTCTATAGAAACATAGATGGACATATTAAATAAAAAAGGTCAATTAAAAATGCCCTTCCACATGCAATGTCTATGTTGAACAGCTGTTAAATTTCCACTAGAGAGAGCCTCACACCCATAAAATAACATTTAGTATAGTCATGTGAGGATAGAACTTGGTCCTCAGAATCTATTGCATTACTCCCAGATAGAAACATTTAAGTGATGTTTTAAAGCAAAGCTGGTACAACTATTACTGCAATTTGTCTATCACATCTTTCAACTTGATATGAATACTTTTAATATGCAACTGGTGCTAATATTCCCACAGGTATATATAATACAATAATATATACCTGTGGGAGGGTAGCATATCCTGTAATGTTAATTTTCATTGTGCCAATCAGTAAGGCGACATGGAGAGAATTTATCTGAAACATAAATTTGAGACCACTGAACTCATGGGAACAAGCATTTAATCATCTGGGGTAACGGAAATCTTCTGTCTTCCTACAGTCCTAGGAAAGAGGAGGACCTAGTTTCTGGCCTGTTCTTAGAAAAATCATCGCTGACTGATGCTGTCTAACAGGATTATAAATTATAAAGGATTATTTTAATGAATCATCAAATCGTGGAGTTAGAAAGAGCAAATCGTCTTTTTTCTCCCTGTAATGTAATGTAATCCCTGTACAGCATTGACGATCCGTTCCATGTGTTTGCATACTAGCTCTCTGTCATGCCCCTGTCGGAATCTGATTCCAAGGGGGAGGCTGAGCAGCTGACAGGGAGTGGGAGTGTGGCTCTGTTGGCTGTGGAATAAACTGGGAAAGGACACAGTTCAGCTGGACAGAGCAGGAGAGAGGTAGAGCAAGGCAGAGAGAATTCAGAGGAAGTTTCAGGCCCACCCTCTCTTCATCCTAGGGCATGTGGGAGGAATGAAGAAGGGAGCAATGTGAATTGCGTGGCTTACGGGGGAGAAAAGGGCCCTGATTTCCTTCATTAGCTGCAGCTGGGAACACAGTGTTTAAAAAGGGAGTTTGTGCACAGCAACTTGTTGGAAACAAATCGTGTATTAGCTTGTGTTGTCGTGGCTTATCTGGGTTCCTGGCATCTTCCCAACTGTGTGTATTTTGTGGCCTTTGAAGTCTGCAATTCCTATCCTGCCCTGTCCAGTTAATTGCTGCAGCATGGTTTGTGTGGATTTTTATTTACAGTTTATATGTACTCTGTTTTCGGACTGAATTTCCTCCACTTAAAGATTGTTCTTGGGAGAGTTTTTTCTCCAGCCAAAGGTAGCTGGACATTGGGGGCAAAGTTTTTTTATTTTATTTGGTTTGTCGATTGCTTACAAGATAATAGGTATAAGTAAAAACATAGTTATGAATACATGGATACATATAAGAAAAATAAAAGAAACAACAGGACAGGGACAGTAGGCACGTTGGTGCTCTTATGCACACCCCCTACAGACCTCTTAGGAAAGGGGTGAGGTCAATAGTAGAAAGTCTAAGGTTAAAGTTTTTGGGGTTTGGGGAAGAAACCACAGTGTCAGGTAGAGTATTCCAGACATCGACCACTCTGTTAATGAAGTTGTATTTCCTGCAATCAAGTTTGGTGTGATTAACCTTGTGTTTGTATCTATTGTTTGCTCTTGTATTGTTATGGTTGAAGCTGAAGTATTTATTGACAGGTAGGACATTGCAATGTATGATTTTATATACTATACTTAGATTGGACCGAAGGTGGTGTAGTTCTAGGTTTTCTAGGTCTAGAATTTCAAGTCTGGTGGCATAAGGTATTCTGCAATGAGTAGAGGAGTGGAGAACTCTTCTTGTGAAATATTTCTGGACTTTCTTAACTGTGTTAATATCAGATACGTAATGTGGGTTGGAGTTGGAGGTATTAAAGTTGGAGTTGGAGGTATTAAGTTGGAGGTATTAAAGGGACTTTGCTTACTTATGTGACTGTGTTGCCTTTGTGCCATACCTTGGGTCATCAAACTCTCATTCTTTAATCATTCCAAGAATAGCCAGGGGTCAAAATGCGGTTTTAGAAAGGTGAATTGTTTAACTAAATCTGAAGATCCAGGCTGGAGCGACAACATTTGCCTGGCTACCAATCCCAATAGCAATAGCTCTATAGGAAGGCCATCTAACTGTTTGTTGATTCCCTAACCCGTTAGAAAGAAACAGGGTCACCTTGGCCCAGAACTGTGCATATGTTTATGCATGTTGGAGTGAAAGGAAAAGCTAATGCAAAAGAAGACATGGAATCCTCATATTTTGTTTGTTTGTTCGTTCGTTCATTCCTTTGTTTTCCCATGATGTGATGACATGCAACCGAAGCAGAAATAAAATCCAGGATTCTATCTATACAATTTAAAACCAAATGCTGCATTATAATAGACAAGCCATGCAAAAGGCTTTAAACACACAGCAGGCATCAACCAAATAATTCTTATCCTCAGCTTTTCAGTTTGCCCATTGGAGGGATGCCTGCAGTGGGAGAAAAGGGGTCTGTGTTTTTATAGCTGAGCAGAGAAAGGAATTTTATGTATGGAACAAGCTTTGTTTATAGGACAAAGTATTAAGTAGCTATATTTAAACCTAATGGGTTGCATAACCCAGCCTGCCTGTGTGATCAGTATATGGTTCAGGGGGGTTGTACAAAAAAAATCATTGATAAAATCATGGTAGTTAATCATGGATAAATCATGTTGCACCAATTGAGCCAGACAACCTAATAAAATGTCCTCTGTTGAATCACAAATGTTAAGGCATATGAAAGTCTTCCTTTTGACTCCTTTTTTGTCAATATTGCCATGCTGGCTCTGAATGATGGCACCTGTAGTCTAACACACGAGTTAGAGGATGCATACAGGAGCCTTCCTTTTCCCTCATTGCCAAAGACAAATAATGGTTTTATCTCCTTTTGCAAAAATGGGAGGAATGAATGATACAAGTCATTAGCAGTTCTGTAACTGGGTTTCCTGTTTATTTGTTGGGTGGCTTGTTTTCTGCTAAGGGTAAAAGCTACTTGCTGGAGGTTAATTTGGTGAACCCAGAAGGAAGAGGAAAAATATACAGTATTGCCTTATGCTCATCATATGTATACTGAGATGGGAGAGAAGAGAAGAGAAACCCCAATGACTCCAGGTGTCATTGAATATTGAGAAGGTGAAACACAGTATATCGTAAAAAAAAATTAAAAATTAAAGCTATAACGTCTTATTATGTCTCAAACAAAAGAAATCAACGCTTCCTTTTTTTAAAGGTTGCTGTCTACTTTTCTCAGTTGCTTCTTGTTGAAAATTGGAATCATATCGCCCTCTAGTGGATGAATGTGAACATTTTGCTTTTGGGGGCGATTCAGCCATACAGTAGTGCAACTCCAGAAAAGTTGTAAAGAATGGTTGTGTTGCTTCACTTCACTTGCTGACAACAGTTTTTGCACATGCACAGAAGTGGGGTAAATTGCCCCTGCCTCAATTTTTCTTTGAAATGCACAGAATAACATGGCTTCATGAGGTGAAACTGACCCTCCATACTCTGGACTCTCTCACTAAAAAATGGAGTTCACAACCATATTCCAAGTTATAACCGACCTTTTCCTGTTTTATATCCACAAGGCTGCAGTCTTATACAATTTCAAGTCTGCAGAGTTAACCTATGCAGCAGACATCAGAGTAAGGGAAAGTGATCTATTGGAACAAGATCTATACCATTGATGCAATTCATACAGTGATCCACAAAGTTTTTTATTTTACTTTTTTAAATATATATATATATATATTAGAACTATTTTTTTTTATTGTTATGGTGCCAGAAGATTCCTTTTCAATATGAAAACACCTGTATTTGCAATGAACTGCTTTAAAATTCTCCCAGTAGTAGGTCTTTATGATCAGAGTATGCCCTCTGGAGTTTGAAGCTTGGATCTTTCCCCCAGAGCTGATAGTGGAAGCTATCGCCTCAACCTCATTTATTGTGGGTGTCTTTACAGTATGCCAAAGAACTACACCATTTCTTCCAGTTACAAGGGTCACCATGTTTGTTCCTCCTCACGCAACTTCCTGACTTTGCTGCCGCCGCACCCCATTGACATTTGGATTTTTTTTTTCTTTAATTGTACCATCTGGCTCACTCACAGGCGACAAAAGTGCTTAGTGTATTATGGAGGAAGACTGTAGTATGACGATGGCATTGCTGTGTGTGGGGGCCATGCAAAGCATTTGAAATGAGCAGTTTGTAAAACATGTCTGTACAAGGAAATCTCTCCTTCTCCAAGTGTTGAAGCAGACAGGTACTCTGGCAAGGCTGGCACAGTTGGTTTGAAGGTTTGCCTGGCTGTCTGTACATGTAGGCATATATTCCCAGCCTCTTCAGTTGGAACCACCACCCGAAGGAAGCAGCTAGGCTAACCCTCCAGAGTATGGAAACATGTCAATGCTTTCAGGAGGGATCATTGGTCTGAACTAACCTCTCCTAAATGTTTTGCATACGCTTTTTTTTTTTTTTAATCCTCAACACGAATTCTGTTTTGGAACCTACTCCAAAGCGACAGGAAATATAAGTAATTGAAAGCTGAATTCTCCTTTTCCCTGTCTGTCTTTGGCTCAGTTCCTTCACTAAAAATGTCCTTAGATATCTAAAGTCAAGTGAATAACTGATGGCAGAGGGACATACTCATCAGTGGTTCTCTTATTTACAGTTATTAGAAAGACAAAAAAAATAAAAATATTATCTATCCCTAAAAACATATTTTTGTACCTGCACATCAAGAAGTCTCACAGGACTTCTAAACAGGTTCAATCTCAGGTTCTCTACCGTCAGAAATGAAACATGAATGGCTGTCCGTAACTTCCTTATTTGTATCCCTTGTCTCTCCAGAATTGTAACCTGAAACTAACTTCATCATTTGCTATAGCAAGAGAAAAGCATTGTCAGAATCAGGACAAAATGTTCATCTTCTCTGTTTTTATTGTAGGAGAGCCAGTAGCTAATAATTTGTATCAGATAGTCCCAATAAATTGCATTTTGCTTATAGTATATTATTTTCTTCCAACAAGGACAATAATTCTCTTCCCTAAATTCCAAATGTTATCCTCATAATAACCCTGTTAGTTAGGTTAAACTAAGGATAACCAATTCAAAATCAATTGTAATCATCATTTCTGAATGAGGACTTGAATCTGAGAAGCCCCAGCTTGACCCAAAGTCTCATCATGATGCATATTTCCTTACCAATACATATTATGACCTGAATTGATGATATTTGGAAGATATACGAACTACATAGATAGAGATATGAACTGGGATTGTTTCTGAACTGAATTTAAGAGTATATCTCAAAGGGATGAAGCACATCTGAACTTCCAGATTTAGCACTGGAATTGTCTACATCAATGTTTTTCAATTTTGGCAATTTTAAGATGTGTCAATTAATTTTTGGAATGTAGACTGGGGAATTCTGGGAGTTAAAGTCCATACATTACAAAAGTTGCCAAAAGTTGAAAAAACAATGCCCCTGCATTTCAGGAATTTTATTCACCCAAGAAAGCTCTGGGATATAGCACAAGAAGTTAGGACAGGAAGGAAAATGGCATCAGTTCTAGTTATGCTGCCTAGGACTGTCTAATAAAGTAATCTCATTGTAGTGGGTATTTATCCTACAGCAGGGGTACCAAACTCACATTATCATGGTAGCATCCCGTGACATTTTGGGACTTTTTTCCCCTTCACTAAACTGGGTGTGGGTGTGGCCAGTGCATGACTCCGCCTGCTGGCCAGGAGTTTGACAACCCTGTCCTACAGGATTAAAGGGTACAATACTACTGCCCCTTGGGTTTTTGGTCATAAATCAACCAATCCATCCATTCATCCTATCTATAAATGTTCTACGATTATCTATTACATCTGTCTGTCTATCTGTCTGTCTGTCTGTCTATCTAATCCATCCATCCATCCATCTATCCTATTGCCCCGAGGCTTACATCATGATAAAGTTCAGCTGTAATTCCTAGCAAAATTAATGTGTCATAGTGGTTTCATTGAATGTACTTCATTTTTACATATTGAATGGCATAAAATGGAGCTCCATCTCATGCTTTCTATGGAACTGATAAAACATAATAAATAAAAATGGTTTTGGTTTTTGCTCAGAAATCTTGGCAGCTATAATTGGCCATGGAACTAGGTTAAAGCTGCATCTGCGGTGGTCTATCAAAGTACTAAATTTTGCTACCTATCATCATTCAGGTTAAGGGTCCAGTACTTCCCAAAATGCATTTGAAACTTTGAGTGAAACCTTTTAGTCAGCACTGGCAAATTCATTCATAAAACTTAGGTAGCTTTATTTGCTGGTTATGTAGTTTTATTGTTTTATGTAACTTTGGACCACTGATTCTTTTTTATATTTGCCCATCAAATAAGATCAGGAAAAGTGGACTCTCTCTGAGACTGTTCTGGGAAAAGGGCCATGGAGGTTAGCTCTTTGGAATTGCATTCCTCCTCAGATCCAGATGGTCCCAATTCTACTGGGATGTAACACGGGCATTAACATCTGGATGACCAAGATACTATAGAAGATATTCCCTATTTACAAGCACTTCTAATACCAAAAGATCAAGTTATATCAGCAGTCCACTCATAAAGTCAGAAGGCTTACAGGAACTGATGAAATACCCATAGAAATATTGCAAGTAATGGAAGAAGAATCAGTAAACATTCTAACTGAGCTACGTAAGCCAATCTGGAGAACAACACAGTGGCCAATTGAATGGAAGAGGTCAATCTACATTCCAATACTGTACTCAAAAAGGAAATTTAACAGTGTGCAAACTATTATACAGTGTATAATAATTGTACATGCTAGCAAAATAATGCTTATCCAATGTGGATTAGAGCCCTGCATGGAAAAAGAGATACCAGATGTTCAGGCTGGCTTTAGAAAGGCAAAGAAACACAAGACATTGCTTCTAAAGCATGCTGGATAATCTTGAAAGCTAAAGAATACCAAAAAGAAATCACTATAGGTTTTATTGATTATAGAAAGATGTTTGATTGTGTTCACCTAAAGATGTGGTAGGTGCTTACAAATATGAGAATTCCAGAACATCTCACTGTCCTTTCTAAGAAATACTTACAGATCAGTAAACCATACTATAGGCAGAACATGGCAAAACAGTCTGGCTCTATGTTGGCAAGGAAAGCAATAAGACTGTATATTGTTCTCTTATTTATTCAATCTATATCCTGAATATATATTAAGAGAAGTTAGACTAGAAATAGGTAAGCATGGTTTTAAAATCAGAGGAGAAAACATCAATAACTTATATTATGCTGATGACACTACTCTGATGGTTCAAAATTTATTTATTTGTGAACATTTTAATGGCTGCCCAACTCACTCTCAGTTACACCAGGCAGCTTACAATGCAAAGGATCTGCAAGCTTTAGTAATAAAAGTCAAGGAGTACAGTGAAAACGTTGAGAATAAAATTATATCTGAAGAAGACTAAACTAATGACAACATACAACAAGCAACCTTAGAACTGAGAATTAAGATATTGAAGTGATAAATTCTGCATTTTAGGACCAACCTTCAACAGTAAAGGAACAAGTAGTCAAGAAAAACACCACAGTCTAAGGTTTGGTAAGACAGCCATTAAAGCTTTGGAAAAGTTGCTATGGTGTGTCTATACCTACAAAGATCAGAATAGTGCAAGCCATGGTATTTCCAGTGACATTCTATGGAAGAGAAAGTTGGGTCTTTGAAAAAGCAGGATAGAAAGAGCAGTGACACTTTTGAACTTGGGTGTTGAAGAACAAACCTGAAAATACTGTGGACAGCTAAGAAATCAAATAAATGGGGCATTCCCTAAATCAACCTAGAGTTTTCACTACAGGCACAAATGACCAGCTCAAATTGTCCTACTTCAAACACATATGAAGGTTTAGCTTCCTAGACAAGGTTTTGATGCTGGGATAGGTGGAGGAAAAAAGAAGGGATGACAAGCAGCAGACTAGATGGACCTGGTTGCAGTGGTGATATGCACAAACTGTTGAAAGACCTAAAAGAACAATTTGGAGACAGATCAACAAAGCAAGGATCAATCAATGTGATTGCTAAGTGTAAACAATGACCTGTTGATTGATCAATCAGTCAACCAAAACCTGACTTCAACAGGTTTGGGGGGGGGGGAATATACAAGATAATGGCATTGCTTCTTTTTACAGTAAAGCACTTGTTTGACAGGACTTTAATATTCTTTGGTGCACAATTGAAAGTAACTTTGTAATGATTTGTTAGTATCTTCTAATGTTATTTATGGATATTAGATATAAAAGCTATTTAGAGTGACTATTGACTGAAGAAGCTAGCCAGCAATAAATAAATAAATACATACACAAATGCTTTGAAGATTGCACATTTGTCTTTATTATTCAGGTTTGTGATTGTCCTTGCCATATGTGTACTCCAAGTTGTCCTTGAAAGTGGATTAGATGTGAAAGCTTAAGCAGAACAGTAAATCCTTCTGCCTGATGACAATGTCCAGATAATCTTGGCTTAATCTGACTTTCTCCCATTTTGGAGCCAGGACAAAACTTCAGGTACTGATTTTGATGTATAAAATAATTCTTTTGCAGCCAATTCACATGGAGAATTCCAAGAAAAATACAAGGCCACAACCTGACTCAATGTTTTAGCTGTTTGCTATTGCCTTAATAAGTTAAACCTTGATATATCTAGCTATCAGTGATAGGAACTAGTGGTAGTATTGATGGCAATTGAGATATTTTTAGTCTGTGCAGTCACTTTTCCTTTTGTATTTTACTGATTCTTATCCTTTGCTCGAATATATATTTGCCATCCAAAAGATAGCATGTACTACAAATCCAAATTCCTTCATGCAATTCCAGTCAATACCCATGTGAGGAAAGAGGGTTCCTCCCCCAAGGAATACAACTGCTGAGAATCCCTTTAATGAAGACTGATGTGTGGTAGCAATAATTGTAACTCAAACTCTATTGTTCTTTTAATTCTAGGTGGAAGATTGGCACTGCCCTTGTGTGCCTGCCTGCCTTTTAAGCTGGAACCAAGGATCTGCAAAATATATGGGCCTAAATTCTAGTTTGTTCTATAAAGGTCCACTATACTGAACACATTATCTCTCATTGATTGTAAGATGCACTTCCTTCACTTTCTGCTGCAAGTTACCTTTGAGCCTTCTGTCTTTGTACATTGACTGAAAATGTTGGATCGATCCCTGGGAAGCAAAGGGAATGTTTATTGTCCATTCTGAAGTCTCCTACAAAGATAGTGGTATTAAGTACTTTCAATAGCAAAGCTCTAATTCTCTTTGAATCATTAATGTGCAAATTGTTTTGCTCTTTGGGTTTGAATTTCACTCTGATAGACTGTCTCAGCTAGATTCAAATGCAGTGAGTGATCTCCAGCCTTAGATTAGCAGGTCCTATCACTTTCTGGGGTTTTATAAATAGACAGAATGCTTCTGGTAGCAGATTGCTCACACTAAATCCAGCATTTGAGACTTCTTGCAGGAGGCTGACCTTCTTCCTATGCCATCATATTTAACCTAATACTGAGCAAATAATCATTTGTAGGTAGGAATGATAAAAAAGGATTTGATGCCTACATACCAGAATTCTATATATAAAAATCTTAAAGTATATGTGGAAGTATATGTGGAGCATATGTGGAGCAAGAAGAGAATTAATATTCAATATTATTTGGTGGAAGATGCAAAGAGAGCCTCTGACAAATATTCAGAGTCAAGTCATAGGCAGGTGAACACCAAAGGTGGATGAGTGCAGATTTATACTCAGAAATGAACTAAGTTGAAACAAGCCTCTCTTAAACTGGGTTGTCCCATTTTTTAAAAAAATATAACCCTTCATGGAACCTTCAGCAGTAGCTCTTCTTAAATAATCGAACTGTTGAATTGGAAGTGGCACTGGAGATAATTTAACTCCCTGCCTAATAGAGGATCTGCAATACAGCTATAGTGCCCCGATCCATTGCTGTTCAACCATTGCTGAAAGACCATTGGCAAAGAAGTACCTGTCACTTCTAAGGCAGCCATTCTACAATTGAACAGCTCCTGCTACAAGGCATTCTTTCCTGATGTTTATCCAAAATCTGGTTCATTACAATTTCTATCAGTTCTTGTCCTGATAATTGCAGTCAGTCATCTTCTTTGCATTCCTTCTTCCACAGATTCGTTATTCCACATTCACTTCTCAGCAAGCAGGTCTGAGCCCCATTTTACAATACCAGTTCTATCTTTTCTTTGCGAGAGAACATTTTCTTTAAGCAAATTAATCTATTGGAAATACCAACTCCTAGTTTAGTTAACTCTGCAGAAGGATGAAGTCTTGTGCAAGGACTGAAACTCTGCTCTTCTGGGACTCACTAAAAATTTGGGCCTCCTGAATATTTCTCAGCAAACATGCTTTTTCTGCAGAAAACAAAGATTGTCTGCCAGAGAAGAGTCTTATCTTCTGGAGTACCAACAACTGCTCATCCAAAAAATAAGGGATATGGAGTTTCAGGCTGAAGCTAATACAGTATGTTGCTCCAACATGGTAAAATCTGGATAAATGAGGGCACTTGGGAACCAGCAAAATATCTAATAGCTGGTATGTTAAGCCCAGCTATGTTAAGCCTGGAGAAAGTTAAATCTTTCCCCAAGCTGAGGATAACTTGGCATAACATACCAGCTGGGAAATTCCAAGAGCTGAAATCCACACATCTCCAGGTTTAAGAAACTCTTGTTCTAGAAACTTGGCAACTTTAAGACTTGTGAACTTCAACTCCCAGAATTCCTCAGCCACAAGTCTTAAAGTTGCCAAGTTTGGATACCTCTGTTCTAAAAGGCTAACTTTTTGCCTGTACACCATTCAGTAAATTGCCGTGTATTTTTTTCCTAACTAACAGGCTTAATAAAGCACTTTTTTGATGCCAAAGTTTTGAATCTCATTTTATTTGAAAAAAAAAAGTAAATGAAAAAGCACAGTAAATTAATCCAAACCTGCAGGGCTTGCCTGGGGCTCCTAGTGAAAAAGAAAGATAATATTATAGTATGGGGCGAGGGGAGTGGGTGGAAAAGATTCAAGCATACATAATAAATACAGTCAAACATTTCCAGAAAAGGACTATGCCTGAGGGTGAGGTTCAGACTTTAACATAGAGCATCATGAGAATCCTCCACATATATATTTAAATATATAATGGTATAACTGATGGCGTGATAAGAATCCTAAACTAAGATGTAATATGCTTCAAAAATATTCAGAGGGAGAATAGTTCTCCTGGGAACACAGCAGTTCCTCCTATCCTCAAAGCAGCTTCAAGGAGTAAATTCATCACATTAATGGGGTGACTAAAAGAGCTGCCTCTTTTCTTCAGGCTTGTGCAGAAGCCTGCAAAAAAAAAAAAAAAAAAGGGGGTGTGTGTGTGTGTTTTAATGAAGAGAGAAGAAGTGTTGTGATTGCCTGAGGCCCAAAGTAGTCCTTCTGAATCATTTTCATAGCGTGCACAGATCTATCCTAAAGAGGCAGAAATTTAGGCTTTCAAGAAACTCGGTATGTGGCCAATGCCACACCTTGGGAGCGAAGGGGGAAAAAAAAACAGTACTGAGCTAGCTGAATCTGGGATGGTAAATGAACAATCTAAGGCCACAAAGAATTATGGTGATTGATTGTTTGCTTTCCCCCCCCCAAGCTTGGAAAGATCACCAGCTTTTCTCCCATCAATTTATACTTAAACTTATCATTTCAAACATCCCAATCAAGATATATACCTTCTAATGTGTACAATGGCATATAGAGGCCAATAGATCAGGGGTCTCCAACCCTGGCAACTTTAAGAATTGTGGACTTCAAATTCCCACAAGTCTTAAAGTTGCCAAGGTTGGAGACCCCTGCAATAGATCACTAGAGGAGGGGGGGAGAATGGAATGGGGAACAGAAATAAGAGACAAACATTTCAAATAATTACACTCTCCTATTGCTGTTGAAAGCAAGGAACATTACCTAGGAACAGCACCACAAACTTCCTTTACTAAAGCCACTTTGCTTTCTAATTCACACTATCATTTACTGACAGAGTGAAGTCAGGAACAGTGCAAAATAAGAACCATAGATGAAAGATCCAACCCTGCACAATTACTCATTCACCACTGACAGTGGTCAACATTTATTTTATCTATCTTCCAGGATAGCACTTTTCTTGCAATCAACATCTCCTTTCTATTTCACATTCAGCATTCATTCTAATGTCATTTAATATGTTACCCATTCAAATTACAGTGTAAAGCCAGATCCTTCTGTAACTGATGACAATATATGAACTGCTTTCCAGACTTTTTCAAGAAAATATACAAATCAAGTAGATGTGTAAATGAAAGTTGGGTTCTTCACATCTCCAGGGCTTATTAAGGGCAGAATGATGCTTACATTTGAGAGAATTTTGTCTTTAGAAAAACATGGTACTCAGGAAAAATCAACACTTAGGTCTCTACAGGGAAAAGAATCAGCCTCAGGGCAAAATTCCATGATGCTATTCAAACATGTAGGCCTGTTTTGGTCTCAGCTGCTTTAACTAGAACTGTTTTCCCATTTCTAAGTGCTGGCAGTGAGTAAAACATAGATGCTATGAGATGACTTATTTTGTCAATTATTCCCTGTAAATATCATTTTACCAAAAAGAATCTAGGAATGTTTTGTGTAATAAAAAGAGCAAATGTGCAATATGGTTACAGGATAGAAGACCAGTGAAGGGAGAATAAAATCATTGTTTTGACAGGGTGAAGTTATTCAGCCTTTAGTAGTCCGAAGGAGAATGACGCCAAACAGATGCATCCTTATTGGTTGTCTTGATGCTGGAGAATGGAAGCAGCTACTACAAAAATTAAACTTTCATAATTTCCCTGTGTTGTACGTAAAATAATTCCTTCTACCTTGCTCATATGTAGATGAGCAGATTCTCATAGATGTCAGTACTACCGTTCCTTTTCTTATCTATAACAAGGGCTGTTCAAAGTTCTTGTAAGTGCAAAATAAACACCTATGGTTTTAAAACAATATCTACACATGCAACAGAATAAAGTGGTAAAAGAGAATGAGGATAGCCATGACATGAGTCTGAAGTGTCCGCTCTGAACTATCTCAGGACTCTCCCATTTCATTCTATTAGATAATTAGATTCTAGCCTTTTAACCCTAACATGCAATTAAGTCTCTCTGTTGCCCAGAAGAGCAAGTGCATCTGAGCAGAATAAGAGCCGATGCTAAAATATCATCTGGCATAAACTCCCTAGTCAAATCAATACAATTTAAGCTTTCAACTTACAATATGCCATGATCTGATAGCTTCAGCTGAAAACAAAATGGCACCAAATGAATTGCAACAATTTCTATCTTCAAATAAGTATTAGAGAAATATCCCAGGACCCGATGATGCATATCAGATGCTTACTCTTTCATGAGAAAACGTCTATCAAAGAATATGATTTCTCCAAAGTCTCCAGTGACAGTTGGACAAATTATCTACTGCTCCTAATTAATGAAAACACTGTCGAATTCAAGTGGTGGCTCATTCATTTTGTGCAGACTGAGGGTTTATTGCTATTAGAGCATGTTAAAGCCCTCCATCAAGTGAAGGCAGGTGACTACTTACTAATGCTTGGTTTAAAAAAAAATCTCTGAAATCAATAAATTAACACATGCACACTTACACACACACACACACACGCACGCACGCACACACACACTTGTAAAGATTATAAGTATTTCTAAAGTCCATGGAAATATCAAAAGGGAAAACAATTGAAAACAAAGCCAACCAAAACAGTTGAGTTTGCATCAGAAGGCTCAATGCTTTCTCCTCAGATCCTGTTGTCATTAGTTCATAAACCAACCCACAAGGACAACACATCCTTGACATGAAGCAGTCCAGCTAAACATCTGGAATTTCAATTGTCCTATGGAAAGGGAAAGTAAGCTCCATGTTGTGACCTGAATTATCTTCTGTTGTATGCACAATTTAATTCTTGGATTGTTTTCATGTTCGTGAGTTATAAAAAGATAAAGTTCAGTGTTGAATCTTTGTCTTTGTCTTCATATATTACTACATTGATAAATGTTCCATCACTTTTCTCCAACATAGAAGAAAATCCATAACTACACAACTGCTTTTTAGAGAAGACCATTTTGATTGTACATGAATTACTGCCCTCGTCATCATAATCCCTTTATCTGGTTTAAGGAATGGATAAAAAAAGATTGAGCTGTTTTGGGGGGTTATTTGTCTTCCCATACTGCCTTACAAGAGCATTCCAGAGGAGAGGTGTGACACAGTAAGCCTTTCATAAGCTCCACTGTAATTACTCTCCCTACTGCTGAGACAATGTTGGGCACAACAACAAAGGGCTCTGAAGAGGAAGCAAGTGAGAATTGCACACTCCAAATGGACATAAAACCAACTGGAAGTTGCTTCAGTTTTACTTCCTTTCTACAAGAAATGAACTCCCTCTAGCTGCAGCAAGAAAATCAGCTAGGCAGCAGCACATGTTCCAGGAGATATGTGATGGAGTCCCAGTGCTTCCAGAGAAGGAAGAAAAAAAGCAAGAGTAAGGTAGTGCTCAGGAGACGCATGCGAGTCTTCACCATTGGAGTGATGAAACTAGCAATGGTGGAGACAAAGACCAGCAGCACGGCCATTAAGGCCAAGATGACATTGATGAATTTTCCCAGTAAAGCACGGGCATTGGCGTTTTCCACTCCTTCTAGTTGAACCACTTGCTGTTGCTGCTGCTGCAGCTCTAGCTTGGTGACCCGAGTCAGGCAGGACTCCACAGCTTCCTGTGGGAAAAAACAAAAAAATAAAGAAGGAATCAAAGTTAATTGATAACTCAGCAATAACTTTTGCATGCTTATTTTACCTAGCTGTAGTAAAATGATCATTATAATCAGTTCATTGTATCTAGCTAGTTATGATGACCCAATAGCAGGTAATTTTGTAAAAAGGCACTATAACACAGAAGAGTCAATACTAGGACAAATGAATCCATTGTCTAGTCTAGCATAAACCAACTTTCTATTGATACGGTGCATCTCCTTCGAGGAAAGCCAACAAATATCACAATGTTCAGGCCCCAGGAAAGTGTATGTCAATTGAACAGTTATAATATTGTGATATCTTCTATTATGACGTTCTAATGTGACCTACAGGAACTTCTTTAGTCACATTAAGAATTTCCTCAATTGAAGATAATACTAATATGTAACCTGAACATGAGTTGCATCACCAGTGGATAGAGTGATAATATGGACAGGAAACTACCACAAGCCTCGTGCAGGTGTAAGAAAGGCATGTAATAAATACATATTTTTAGATGGCTCAGTGAAGGGAGAGTGTTGGCTGCCCTTATGGTGAATGTTGCTGCTGTTCACTATAGTGGCACTGAAGTTACCCCACGTGCAGGGTTCTACAATACTCATAACAGGGACATGTCAGGGACATTCAGAGCCTGTTCCATTGCCTTCCCAGATTTCCTTCTCTTCTCAATATCTCATATCAGATGGAAGCAATTGCCTCAGTCGTCTAAACAATGAGAATTCTTTTTCAAATTTTTGATTAGTATACATGAGAGGATGGGAAAAGATGAGAGCAACTTGACATGGTACTTGACAAGATACTTGACATGGCTGTGTTCAGCATTCAGAGAGGCCTTTCTAAAACCACCGTTTGAAATGCTAAGGCAGCTGCATCCTCAAAGACTTGTGTAGCTTTCCTGGATTCTTTGAACATGTGCATGCATGCATGAAAAAAAACAACCTCCCCAGAACTACTGCTGAATCGAAGTAATAGGATGGTAATATCTCACAGCAATGTAAAGAAGAAAATGCACTTCTTTTAAAGTATTTAAAAGCAGGTGCCCTTCCTTAAAAATTCTGATGAATCTTTTTTTTAATGTAAGAAAAAAATAGTGGCTTTTGTCCATGAAACATGCATTATCTCCTTCAATATGTCTGTTCTTTTTATTTATTTGTTTGAAGTATTTTGATCAGGCTGAGATGTTCCTTGAATTGCCACGTGGGGGCAGAACAACACATATCGGGAATACAATTCTCAATTACATGCAACTTTATATAATTTATAAAGAAAGTCGCTGCGCCATTACTTCCAAACCACTACGCTCCCACCGACTCCATCCTCATCCGCGGGACTAATTCTACCGGGCGGAACCACGGCAGGACGAGAGCGCCAGCGATTTCATAGCCGATCTGCGGGACCTCGGGGCTCAAAGTGCGAGTTCCAGGAATTAGATGACGCCCCCTCCGTGACCGCGTGGTCCTAGGTCTCCGGGACCAGGCACTGAAGAGCGCTAATGGCGAAGGGCGACATCGATCTCGCCACCGGCATGCGGAAGCTTCCGCAGCCGAAGCCACTCAAGAAATCAGCGGCCCGATTGAGGAAGGCAGAGAACGGGACCACGCCGACAACCCCGAGGCAAACCGCCGAGACTACTCACACACCACGGCGACCTGGACTCCGCCGGGACACCCCGGAAGAAGAAGAAGACGCTCCATCGCTCCAGACGGGACGAGACCGACAAGATCAACGGGTCGTAAGTCGGGACCCAGTGCGCGCGGGTGCGGGGCAACCATTTCCGAGCAGAATGCCGCTTTCATCGACGCCGACCTGCCGGCATTGCAACAAGAAGGGCCACATCGCCCGAGTCTGCCGCGCCGGGCTCAGAAAACTTACAGCCCCGACGCCGAGAACCGAGCAACCAGAGGCAGACGACACACCACCCAGGCACAGAGAGCGCAGTCGACAATCGCTGGAACCGAGACAACCGGGGCCACTTAAACGGGAAGACCGCCAGAGGGAGGAAACCCATCAGACGGTCACCATTGGCCACGCCGAGACCAACGATGCCCGGCAAGGTCTACGGAAGTGAACATCGAGGGCGAAGTCGCGGCCGGGATGGAGGTGGACTCCGGTCCTACTTCCATGATCGCCCTGAAAGAAATCAAGCGGCTGGTGCCAAACATCCAAAAGGCAGGACTGAGAGTTGAAAATTGGTAGTCAAGGACTACCAAGGGAACCGAAATCCCCGCCATCGGGACCGACAGTTCGAGGTGACCTTCAAGGGCCGCACCGCAAAACTTCCCCTGACAGTCGTGGACCGGAACCGACTCCAGCCTCCTAGGACTCCAATGGTTCGCACCACTGGGCATCGAGGTCACCGGAATAAACCACATTGAGGAAGCCGACTGGGAGCAGCAGCTGGCTGGCGACTTCCAAGAAGTATTCGACGGCACCCTAGGCAAGTACCGAGGGCCCTCATCTCTTTCAGCCTAGACCCAAACATCGCCCCCATACGCCTAAACCGAGGCGGGTGCCTTTTGCACCACGGAAAAAATAGACGAGCAGCTTGACAAGCTCACAAACAGGGGTTTTGCAGCCAATTGACCACGCCCGGTGGGAGACCCCAATAGTCACCCCAGTTAAGCCAGATGGGTGCAGGATCTGCGGGGACTATAAGGCCACCCTCAATTGCACCTTGCAACAGAGCGCCCACCCCGGGCCCCAGTAGTGCAGCACCTACTTCACTCACTGGGGGCAAAGGTTTTGACTTAAGCCTCGACCTGGCGCAAGCCTATCAGCAACTGCCGGTCGACGAAGAAACCACCGAGGCACAAACTATAGTCACCCACCGGGAGCTGCTGTAACCCACTCCAGTTTGGAGTCAGCGTGGCCCCTGGGATTTTTCAAAGCCTCATGGAGAGACTACTGCAGGGGATAAAAGGGGGTGGTCCCTTTATCGACGACGTACTAGTATCAGCAGCCAACGGGAAGAACTAGAGGGTCGCTCTAAGGGAGGTACTTGAGAAATTCAAGAGGGCCGGTCTAAAAGTGAAAAGAGAGAAATGCCAGCTTTACACAGAGCAAGTTTCCAGTTCCTGGGGTACCTCCTAGACCGACATGGCATCCACCCCAACCGGAAACAAAGTAAAAGCCATCAAGGAAGCTCCCATCCCCAAGAACAAAAACAGAGTTGCAGGCATTTCTGGGACTGCTCAATTTTTACAATGTATTTTCTTGCCCAAAAGGGGCGATCGCGGCGGAGCCTTTGCATAGGCTCCTGGACAAGACGGCAATGGACTCTGGGGGACACGTGAGGACGCCGCATTCAGGAAAACCGAAGGACCTGCTAACCTCGGATGCCGCCCTCATACAATACAACGAGACTTCTACCCCTCGTGCCACATGCGACGCCTCACCTTTTAAGGCGGCGCCGTCCTCAGCCATACACTTGCCGGACAGAAAAGAAGCACCCATTGCCTTCTTTTTCAGAGGACACTTAGCAAGCTGTGAAAGAAACTACAGCCAACTGTAGACCGGGAGGAACTGCAACGACAGGCCAGGCAACACCTTCCAGACGCATTCCATCGAAGAGGCCAAGAGACAAAAAGACCCCAACCGAACAGGTCAAAAGCCAAAGAACAACTGACCTGCGCAGGTCCAGTAGACAGGTGACGAAGCCCCGCCACATTTCTACGGGACTACGTTATGTAGGAACGAACCAAGAGGGGAGTGGGTGTTCTGTACAGTAATTAACATACTCGTAAACCCCGCTACCGTGATTGGCTAGCAGCGCGCGCGACTCGGATTGGCCGAGCGAGCCGCACTGATTTGGCTCCAAGAACCCTCCCGCGATTGGACAAGCCAAGAGCGGGAGATTCAAGCGATGCCATTGGTCGCAGCGCCGCAGCTTGGGAATAAATAGCCGCAGTTTTCCCTTCCACTTTAAGTTGTAGCTGGAGCACAATAAAGAGCTGAACTTGTCACTGACTCGAAGCTTCCTTCCTGCTACCGGACACGCACACTTATTTTACCTAGCTGTAGTAAATGATCATTATAATCAGTTCATTGTATCTAGTTATGATGACCCAATAGCAGGTAATTTTGTAAAAAGGCACTATAACACAGAAGAGTCAATACTAGGACCGAATGAATCCATTGTCTAGTCTAGCATAAACCAACTTTCTATTGATACGGTGCATCTCTTCTTCGAGGAAAGCCAACAAATATCACAATGTTCAGGCCCCAGGAAAGTGTATGTCAATTGAACAGTTATATATTGTGATATCTTCTATTATGACGTTCTAATGTGACCTACAGGAACTCTTTAGTCACATTAAGAATTTCTCAATTGGAAGATAATAATATGTAACCTGAACATGAGTTGCATCACCAGTGGATAGAGTGATAATATGGACAGGAAACTACCACAAGCTTCCGCAAGTGTAAGAAAGGCATGCAATAAATACATATTTTTAGATGGCTCAGTGAAGGGAGAGTGCTGGCTGCCCTTATGGTGAATGTTGCTGTTGTTCACTATAGTGGCACTGAAGTTACCCTCACGTGCAGGGTTCTACAATACCCATAACAGGGACATGTCAGGGACATTCAGAGCCTGTTCCATTGCCTTCCCAGAATTCCTTCTCTTTCTCAATATCTCATATCAGATGGAAGCAATTGCCTCAGTCGTCTGAACAATGAGAATTCTTTTCAAATTTTGATTAGTATACACGAGAGGATGGGAAAAGATGAGAGCAACCTGACATGGTACTTGACAAGACACTTGACATGGCTGTGTTCAGCATTCAGAGAGGCCTTCTAAAACCACCGCTTGAAATGCTAAGGCAGCTGCATCCTCAAAGACTTGTGTAGCTTTCTTCTGGATTCTTTGAACGTGTGCATGCATGCATGAAAAAAACTCCCCAGAACTACTGCTGAATCAAGTAATAGGATGGTAATATCTCACAGCAATGTAAAGAAAAAATGCACTTCTTTAAAGTATTTAAAAGCAGGTGCCCTCTCCTTAAAAATTCTGATGAATCTTTTTTTTTAATGTAAGAAAAAATAGTGGCTTTTGTCCATGAAACATGCATTATCTCCTTCAATATGTCTGTTCTTTTATTTATTTGTTTGAAGTATTTTGATCAGGCTGAGATGTTCCTTGAATTGCCACGTGGGGGCAATAAACAACACATATCGGGGAATACAATTCTCAATTATTTATAATTTATAAAGAAAGAAGGAAACATTTTTTTACATCAGATTATACACAATATTATTTACGCAGAAAGAGAGCAGCAGCAAAGTGCAGCGAAGCACAATACAGAGAAAAGAGGAAAGGAATATCAACTCTATATCATTATCACTGCCCTGATGATGTTACTTTAGTTTGGTGAATGAAACATTTGCAAGAAAACAATCAAGCTCAGATAACTCCTAGTATCTTTAATTTCAATCCAAATATTTTCCTCTGTTGATACAGCTATCTGAAATCATCTCCAACCTGCTATACCAACACTTTTGCTTTAATTTCCTGCCATGGGATAATGAAGACTTATTTGCTCTCTCTCCCTCACCCCATCTTTTTAAAATTTTCATAGCAACATTTTTTCTCCCTAAGTCATAAAGATCATGAGAAGAGGTATGGAAAGCAGGAGGAAGAGGCCTGATACTGAGTCAGATAATGGCTCATCAATATTATCAACTCAGTATTATATTACATGAATCCTGAGGATCTCCACTCAGGACTTTTTCCCAGTTTGGAGATGCCAGGGAATTCAACTGGATTGTCTGCTTCTCCTTTGGCCTTTTCACAACCTGGCAAAAAGAAGGTAATTTATTGGCAAGTAATAAAATAAAGTTAATCCATACAAAAACCCCTTGTTCTTTTTAATGTGGGTTTAATTCAGTGTTTCTAACCTGGCATGCTGGCTGTGGGAATTCTGGAAGTTTAAGGTCCACACATCTCAAAGTTGACAAGTTTGAGAAGATTTGATGTAATTCATTTTCTCCTGGAGATAAAGATTTTTTTCCCCAGACATTTATCTTTTCATCTCCAGACAACCAAATTCAGAAAACTCCTTGAGGGTATTTGTCATAGTTTCAGCTCAAAAGACTTGGTTGTAAAAGTGCTGCCTATAGAATAGAATAGAATAACAGAGCTGAAGGGACCTTGAAGTCTTCCTGCTTAGGCAGGAAACCCTGTACCACTTCAGACAAATGGTTATCCAAACTCTTAAAAACTTCCAGTGCTGGAGCATTCACAACTTTTGAGGCAAAGTTGTTCCACTGATTAATTGTAACATGCCACCTGAGATTTGTATGGATAGAACCATAAACTTTTGAAATGGTCAGAGGACATGTGCAATTAATTCACACTTTGAATTATGTCTGTGTGTGTGTAGAACTGGTTTTTGGACCAACTGCATAAACTTCCCATGTCAGTCTGTACCTGAATATCCCTGGCCCTTTTCGTAGGACTGGTAAGCCACCTTCTCTTCCATGCTGGCCAGTTCCTGCTTCAGATTGGTCATCTCATTCTGATGAAGCTCAGTCAGGTCATTGAGCTGCTCTTCCAAGCGTTCATATCTGTACAGTAATTAACATACTCGTAAACCCCGCGCCGTGATTGGCTAAAGCGCGGCGACGGATTGGCCGAGCGAGCCGCACTGATTGGCCCGCAAGAACCTCCCGCGATTGGACAAGCCAAGAGCGGGAGATTCAAGCGATGCCATTGGTCGCAGCCGCCGCAGCTTGGGAATAAATAGCCGCAGTTTTCCCTTCCACTTTAAGTTGTAGCTGGAGCACAATAAAGAGCTGAACTTGTCACTGACTCCGAGCTTCCTTCCTGCGCCGGACACGACACTTATTTTACCTAGCTGTAGTAAAATGATCATTATAATCAGTTCATTGTATCTAGTTATGATGACCCAATAGCAGGTAATTTTGTAAAAAGGCACTATAACACAGAAGAGTCAATACTAGGACAAATGAATCCATTGTCTAGTCTAGCATAAACCAACTTTCTATTGATACGGTGCATCTCCTTCGAGGAAAGCCAACAAATATCACAATGTTCAGGCCCCAGGAAAGTGTATGTCAATTGAACAGTTATAATATTGTGATATCTTCTATTATGACGTTCTAATGTGACCTACAGGAACTTCTTTAGTCACATTAAGAATTTCCTCAATTGAAGATAATACTAATATGTAACCTGAACATGAGTTGCATCACCAGTGGATAGAGTGATAATATGGACAGGAAACTACCACAAGCCTCGTGCAAGTGTAAGAAAGGCATGCAATAAATACATATTTTTAGATGGCTCAGTGAAGGGAGAGTGTTGGCTGCCCTTATGGTGAATGTTGCTGCTGTTCACTATAGTGGCACTGAAGTTACCCCTACGTGCAGGGTTCTACAATACTCATAACAGGGACATGTCAGGGACATTCAGAGCCTGTTCCATTGCCTTCCCAGATTTCCTTCTCTTCTCAATATCTCATATCAGATGGAAGCAATTGCCTCAGTCGTCTGAACAATGAGAATTCTTTTTCAAATTTTTGATTAGTATACATGAGAGGATGGGAAAAGATGAGAGCAACCTGACATGGTACTTGACAAGATACTTGACATGGCTGTGTTCAGCATTCAGAGAGGCCTTTCTAAAACCACCGTTTGAAATGCTAAGGCAGCTGCATCCCTCAAAGACTTGTGTAGCTTTCCTGGATTCTTTGAACATGTGCATGCATGCATGAAAAAAAAACAACCCTCCCCAGAACTACTGCTGAATCGAAGTAATAGGATGGTAATATCTCACAGCAATGTAAAGAAGAAAATGCACTTCTTTTAAAGTATTTAAAAGCAGGTGCCCTTCCTTAAAAATTCTGATGAATCTTTTTTTTTTTAATGTAAGAAAAAAATAGTGGCTTTTGTCCATGAAACATGCATTATCTCCTTCAATATGTCTGTTCTTTTATTTATTTGTTTGAAGTATTTTGATCAGGCTGAGATGTTCCTTGAATTGCCACGTGGGGGCAGAACAACACATATCGGGAATACAATTCTCAATTACATGCAACTTTATATAATTTATAAAGAAAGAAGGGAAACATTTTTTTTACATCAGATTATACACAATATTATTTACGCAGAAAGAGAGCAGCAGCAAAGTGCAGCGAAGCACAATACAGAGAAAAGAGGAAAGGAATATCAACTCTATATCATTATCACTGCCCTGATGATGTTACTTAGTTTGGTGAATGAAACATTTGCAAGAAAACAATCAAGCTCAGATAACTCCTAGTATCTTTAATTTCAATCCAAATATTTTCCTCTGTTGATACAGCTATCTGAAATCATCTCCAACCTGCTATACCAACACTTTTGCTTTAATTTCTGCCATGGGATAATGAAGACTTATTTGCTCTCTCCCTCACCCCATCTTTTTAAAATTTTCATAGCAACATTTTTTCTCTCCTAAGTTATAAAGATCATGAAAAGAGGTATGGAAAGCAGGAGGAAGAGGCCTGATACTGAGTCAGATAATGGCTCATCAATATTATCAACTCAGTATTATATTACATGAATCCTGAGGATCTCCACCCAGGACTTTTTCCCAGTTTGGAGATGCCAGGAATTCAACTGGGATTGTCTGCTTTCCTTTGGCCTTTTCACAACCTGGCAAAAGAAGGTAATTTATTGGCGAGTAATAAAATAAAGTTAAATCCTACAAAAAAAAAAACCTTTGTTCTTTTAATGTGGGTTTAATTCAGTGTTTCTCGAACCTGGCATGCTGGCTGTGGAATTCTGGAAGTTTAAGGTCCACACATCTCAAAGTTGACAAGTTTGAGAAGATTTGATGTAATTCATTTTCTCCTGAGATAAAGATTTTTTCCCCCCAGACATTTATCTTTTTCATCTCCAGACAACCAAATTCAGAAAACTCCTTGAGTGTATTTGTCATAGTTTCAGTCAAAAGACTTGGTTGCAAGTGCTGCCTATAGAATAGAATAGAATAACAGAGTTGGAAGGGACCTTGGAAGTCTTCCTGCTTAGGCAGGAAACCCTGTACCACTTCAGACAAATGGTTATCCAAACTCTTAAAAACTTCCAGTGCTGGAGCATTCACAACTTTTGGAGGCAAAGTTGTTCCACTGATTAATTGTAACATGCCACCTGAGATTTGTATGGATAGAACCATAAACTTTTGAAATGGTCAGAGGACATGTGCAATTAATTCACACCGAATTATGCCTGTGTGTGTGTAGAACTGGTTTTTGGACCAACTGCATAAACTTCCCATGTCAGTCTGTACCTGAATATCCCTGGCCCTTTCGTAGGACTGGTAAGCCACCTTCTCTTCCATGCTGGCCAGTTCCTGCTTCAGATTGGTCATCTCATTCTGATGAAGCTCAGTCAGGTCATTGAGCTGCTCTTCCAAGCGTTCATATCTGAAAAATGGGAATAAGAGAAAACATTCAACCAATGGCTAGCTTAAAGAAGGGAAAAGCTTTATGCATACCTGCATCATTTTGAGATTACCAGTAACATCTCAATTTTGCTTATTTGAAAGTAAGCCCTCCTTATTTCAGGGAGATTTGCCTTCTAATACTTATGCATAAAATCTTGCTGTAAAATACCCAGCAATTTCTCAGGGGTTGATAGAAACAAGCCTGTGAATTAATCATGGAAAACCAATGCAATGTACATGCTTTAAAATATGTATATACATGTGTGTTATGTCTCCCCTTTAATTTCAGGTGAGCAAAACAAAATTCAGCTGTTTCAGAATTAACTCAAATCAAAAACAACCCCCACAAGAGAACGGCTGAAGTAATTCCAAAACACAGCAATAAATCCACACTCTGTCGGCAGTAATTCACAAGCCTCAGAGAGTTTGCTGCATGTCTTCACTCCCATTTAGTCACTTTGCTTCTGGCGAATTCCACCAGCCCAGCCGTGTCCTTTTATCCACTTATGGAGCGTGTTAATTTCCTAATTAGTTACTGGCTCGCGCCTCCTTCCCTAATTGAGATTAGGCGTCTCAGCCTCCTATTGGCCCTGACGTCACGCCATACGTTCTCCAAGTTGTCATCTCCACTGGAAAACTCTTGCATGCCTTCCTTGTTAGCCATTCCGGCTGCTGCTCAGATAAAGAACCAGAGGAGGTCGAAGGTCCTGACAACTCTATTAAATCAGGTTTATCTCCCCTTGTTAAATCCATCTCCTCATCCTGGCTACTATCCAAGTCACTAAGCAATGCCGGCTCATATTTTGCTGCCATATCCTCGTCGCTCGAACTCATATCTGCCACAGGAGCAGATTCCAAACCGGGAGTCACAACACATGTGTTTGCATGTGTGACCCCCTCACATCCTGGACATAAATCATTTCAATTCCTCTCCTCAAGACACAGCTATAAGGCATTGCATGCCAAAACAACTAGACACAGGGACAGTTTCTTCCCTCATGCCACCACTCTGCTGAACACCTAATTTCCACAGTACAGTCTCATGTCTAAGTATATTTACTGTTTTGTATGGTTGTGGCCCCCTCATGCAGCCCCCTAATTTCTGGCCCTGACTCTCCTTTCTTTCTCTAAAACCTGTTATATGCTGTGGTATTATTATTATCATCCCCATCTTCTCTACTATCTCCTCTTATTGGTATCATTATGATTATTATTATTCTGTTGCTTGCCTGTATACTGACAGCTTCTGCACCAAAGACAAATTTCTTGTGTGTCTAATCACAGTTGGACAAATAAGGTATTCCAATATGATATATAAATAAGAGGCAACTATAATAAAATTTGCATTGATTGCTCCAGAATCAATAATGAAAGGCTCTCTGGAAAGGGACAAGTCTTTAAAACCACATGACCCTTCATAAAGTAACCTGTTCTATAGGAAGGGAGCCCATTATTTGGGATCTTTTCCAATACACTTCCTGGTGTGGTAGGGATTCTGGGCGTTGGTACTTACCTGATACGCCCGTTCTCGTCGAGCTGCGTAGAGCATCCAGACAGTGGGAGGTGCTCCAGTCTTCACTCTAACAGGCTGAGCTATAATTGAGGAACGCTCCTCCTCCTCCACGTGACTCCTCCACGCGTTCCCCAGTTTTATGAAGACGAGAAGACAACAACTATCCTCTCCTGTCAACTATAATACAAGTCTCAACTGCGAACTATATACATCATTGGCCAAAACAGGATTCCCCACCAGACGGACCAATTAGGGTGGGGCTGGATGCTCTATGCAGCTCAACGAGAACGGGCGTATCAGGTAAGTACCAACGCCCATTCTCCGTAGAGCTGCTGCGAGCATCCAGACAGTGGGACATACCAAAGCATGGCCTGTCCTACGGGAGGGATTCCGTCTGGTCCGGAATCACCTCTGGGTCTCTTGCCACCTGTTGAAGGACTCGCCTGCCAAAGGATGCCTCAGCTGAGGCGTAAACATCGATTTTATAGTGATGTATAAAGGGAGATGGAGATGCCCAGGTGGCTGCTCGACAGATATCCTGAATCGACGCCTGAGTAGCCCAGGCTGCCGAGGTGGCTGCACTCCTTGTAGAGTGAGTGGTGATCCCACTAGGAACAGGGAGAGCCTGCGCCAAATAGGCCTTGGATATAGTAGCCCTAATCCAGCGGCCAACGGTAGACGGGGATACCTTGCAGCCCAGCGTCTTTGGTTGAAAGGACAGGAATAAGGACTCTGACTTTCTGATTGATTGTGTACGATAGATGTAGGTATGAAGTGCCCTTTGCACATCGAGAGTGTGCCACTGCCTTTCTCTTTCTCGAGAAGGCTTGGGACAAAAATTAGGCAGAACCAATTCCTGAGCTCTGTGAAATGCCGAGTTGATTTTAGGCATAAAGGCGGGATCTGGTCTCAGAACCACCCGATCAGTGTGGAAGATACATAAGTCCTTTCTCACGGATAGAGCTGCTATTTCAGATATCCTTCTTGCCGATGTTATCGCCACAAGGAACACCACTTTGAATGTGAGGAACTGAAGTGGCAACTCCCTGAGAGGCTCGAAGGGAGGTTTAGTTAATGCCATAAGAACTTTATTAAGATCCCAAGTAGGATATCTGTGGATCACCAGGGGGTGCAGGTTAGAGGCCCCTCTAAGGAAAGCCCTTATGCAAGGGTGGTGGGAAAGTGAGTCAGAAGAGCTGCCAGCGACCACCATGGACAGGGCTGTGACCTGCCTTCTCAGAGTGTTGGGGGAGAGGCCCCTATCTAGACCGACCTGTAGGAAGGCCAGGATTTGTGGAATTGAAGGAGAGAGCAGATCGACGGACGACTTATGGCACCACTTACAAAAGATGTTCCAGGTTGCGGTATAAATGCGGGTAGTCGAAGGCCGCCTTGCTGCCAGGATGGTATTGATGACCTGGACCGACAGGCCCTCATTTTTTAGTCTTTCCCGCTCAACCTCCACACGGTTAACTGAAGCCACTGTGGGTCTGGATGTTGAAGGAGGTCCCTGGGACAGAGAGATCCTGTCGAGGGGGATCCTCCACGGTGGGGCCACTGACAGATTGCGAAGATCCACAAACCACGATCTCCTGGGCCAAAACGAGGCTATCAGGAGGACCTCCGCCCTTTCGAGTAGTAACTTCTGAATCACCTTGGGTATCAGTGGGAAGGGGGGAAAGGCGTACAGGAGCCCGGTGAGCCAGGGGCAGCGGAGGGCATCGTGGTTCTCTGCGCCGTCGGCAGGGTAACGAGAGAAGAATCTTGGTGTCTGGGCGTTGAGTGGCGATGCGAACAGGTCCACCAAGGGCTGACCGAATATCGCTGCTGCTTCCCTGAACAAGGAGGGGTGTAGGCGCCATTCCGATTGGTCCAGCGTGGCCCTGCTCAGCCAGTCTGCTTGGACATTCGAGACCCCCGAGATGTGTTCCGCCCTGATGGATAAGAGATGTACCTCTGCCCATCGACAAAGCCGTTCGGCCTCCCTCATGAGGCGAATGGAATGAGTGCCCCCCTGACGGCTGATGTGGGCTTTGGTAGTAGTGTTGTCTGTTAAGACCAGAATGTGACGGCCTCGTACCTGCGGGAGGAAGGCGCGCAGGGCTAGATATACTGCATGAAGCTCCAGCCAGTTGATGCTGCAGCGCCGCTCGGTTGCTGACCAAGTTCCCTGGGCTGAAAGCGACTGCATGTGGGCTCCCCATCCGGAAAGGCTGGCGTCTGTTGTGAGAGTGACCCTTTGGGGCTCCTTGAAGAGATGACCTCTGTTGGTAGAGGGTCTTGTCCACCAGAGAAGGGAGGCGGGAACTTTTGGAGGAACCTTCACCACGAGACCTGAGTTGCTCCTTCCGGAACGTTGGTAAAGCAGGAGGAACCACTGCAAGGATCTGGAATGTAAACGTGCCCAGGGAATAATTGATATACATGAGACTAACTTTCCAAGCAACTTGGACAAGTCCAGCAACGAGGCCTTTCTAGCCCGTCTAATTGTCCTGATAGCTTTTTGGATACTGCTGAACCTCTCTTTAGAGAGGAAGACCTTCCCTTCAACCGAATCAATCACAGCTCCTAGGTGAGCTATACGTGTGGAAGGGTTAAGTTGACTCTTCTCCCAGTTAACGAGGAATCTGTGAGCCTGAAGCACTGAGAGGGTGGTCTTAGTGTCACTCTCAGCCTGATGCCGGGTAGGGGACAGAATAAGAATGTCATCAAGGTAGCAGTGGATGCGGATAGGGAAGTGCCTGAGGTGAGCTGCCAGGGCTGCCAACACCTTGGTGAAGGTCCTCAGGGCCGAGACGAGCCCAAAGGGAAGGGCTACGTATTGGAAATGCTGATTGTTGTAGCAAAATCTCAAATATTTGGAATACGAGGGGTGAATGGGTACATGGAGATATGCCTCGGAGAGGTCGATGGATGTAAGCCAGTCTCCCTTCCTGGTACCCTGTAAGATCGACTGAAGTGTATGCATCTTGAACTTGTGACGGACGATATAGCGATTGAGCCTCTTCAGATCTAAAATGGGCCTCCAACCCCTGGAATGCTTAGGGACCAAGAAGAGGAGGGAATAGAACCCTCCTCCCCGCTGTGACAAAGGCATGGGCTGGATGGCCTTGATATCAGAAAGATGAGTGATAGCGGCTGCCATGAGAGCCCGCTTAGTCGGGTCTCTGGAAAGGGGAGAAACCATGAAGTATTGCGGAGGAACGAACTGAAACTGAAGAGGGAGACCAAACCTTACAGTGTCCCTAACCCAGGAATCTGAAGTAGATGAGTCCCACTGGTCGGCAAAATACTTAAGGCGACCGCCAATGGGATAAGAGGCTGAAAGCCTATCTGGGACGGCGGGGCGCCTTATTCCCTGCACCCTGGAAGGGTCTCCTGTAGGTACCTCCCCTTCTATTTCTGTCTCCCGAATCGCCCCGGTCCTGATAGGCCGACCGGAACGTCGGGGAGCTCTGATACCTAGGGGTGAAGAAAGGTTGGAAAGGGGTGCGAAACGAGCCCCTCCGAAAGGGCTGGGACCCTCTAGATTCTTGTCTGCGAAAAAGTGATGGGAGGAACTTCTTCTTATTCTGGCTCTCCATCAGCAATGGGTCAAGTGCCGGGCCAAACAATTTTCCCCCTGCTATAGGAGCTGAGGCCAACTTAGTTTTATTCTTAACATCGGCCTGCCAGTGTCTAAGCCAAAGCAGCCTTCGGGCAGTAACGTGGGATGAGATGGCCCTAGACGAAAATTTTACAGAATGAAAAGTGGCATCAGCCGCGAACTCCGCTGCGGCCGTGAGTTTGGCAATGTCCTGATGGGCCCTAGTGTTTGACGGGGGGACATGCTGCTTCAACTGTCTGAGCCACCTGATGGACGAACGAGTGAAAAATGACGCGGCTGTGGCCGACCGGATGGCCCAAGCATCCAACTGGTGTGCTTGCCGTAGCGCCATCTCTGCTCGCTTATCCTCTGGCTTCAGCACTTCCAGAGCGTCAGTGGGATTGGATGATGATGCTAGCCTCACTATGGGGTTGTCTACCTCAGGTGTGTTTAGCATGGTAGAAAATTCCGGGTCGAGATTAAACAATCTCTTGTCTTGGCTGGAAGGCGCGGGGGGAGGACCCGCAGAGGCCAATTGCCTTGCGACCAAATCGGGAAAAATTGGGGGGGTTGGAATAACCTCAGTTTCGACGACCGGTTGTCTGAATATCGAATCTTCCGGTCCCCCCAGTGTCACTGAAGATGGTTCAGAGGAAGACTGGGAAGTCAGGCCCGAGACATTCTTTGCCTTGAATAGCAAGGACTTAAACAAATGAGGCTTAAACGGGCCTACAAATGCAGGTTGGTCAGGGGAAATGCCCTCATCCTCTGACATCTCCCCTTCCATAGGGTCTACTTCGAAGAAGGGTTCTGAATATTGTAGAGACCCCCTATCCGAACCTTCCTCTTCCCTGAAGGGTTCAAACCCCATTTCTTCCTCTTCCTGGGCCTCCTCCCCTTCCGTGAAAGGGGCTTCCACTTGGGAAGGTACCTGACCATTATGAGATGCTGGTCTGGAGAGGGATCTCCCGGACATAGATTCGACCTCGGGCGCCATCATTTGGGAACCTGGTCTGGATAGCTGCTGGATGCCCTCTGCTATTCCTTGCCTGATGGCCAGTTGCATCCATTCTCTAATGCTGTCCGGAATAATGGTTGAAGACGGGCCTTCTGGACGTAGGCCTGCTGCGGTTGGTGTGAAGGTCGCCTCAGGCGTGCGAGAGGCCTGGCGACTTCGGGCAGGAGAGCACCTGGAAGGAGAAGGTTGACCTGAAAGGGGAGGGGGTTGAGAAGAGGTAGAGGGCGGGGCAGGATTTACAGAATGCGAGTCTTTAGATCGTTTGTCAAACTCCTTCTCCAAGGCCTTATGACGCCTTAGGGCATCCATTTGAGAGGCCTTGGAGGAGTCCTTGTCCCTTTTGCGCAAATAGTGCGTCTTTGACTTCGCCTTCAAAGAAGGACCACTGGGATTGCCCTCAGCCATGACACAAAAGAGATATTAGATAAGAAAAATAAGGGCAGTTGGCATGCCTGGGAGTTCGACCTACAACGTAGACCCGCTTTCCTATAGTTGGGCCGCGTCCCCCTTTTGGATAAACAATTTTTATTATAATTTATTTTGTTTTATTTTATACTATTATTATTATTTTTATTTTGTGGGCGGAGCCCAAAAGGGTGCCAATCAAGTCCAAACAAAAAGAAAGTTTTTATAATAATCTGCTTTCAACTTATTGCTTACCAAGAAGAAAGTAAAAAAAAATTAGAATTAAATCTTAACAATCCAATACACCAAATGAACGCAGAGGCCAGAAAATGGAAAAGAATAACCAGCAAGAGAAAAAAGGGGTGGCCTCCTGAGGCAGCCTCCCAACAAAAATGGGAAGTAAGTGCCTGCGTCTCTGGGCGAGCTGCGGAGAAAACAAAAAGCCAACTAGAAGTAAAATGAAAAGGGCAACTGGGCACTGGACCACACTACCCTTCAAATCCAGGCTCCACACGGCCTGCCGGTCCCGCTATGGGCCTTTAGCAACCTTGCAGCCCGATCGGAAAGATAGCAAAAACTTTCAAAATGGCGGCTGGCCACGAGACGCACTCAAAATGGCCACCGGCCTCGGCGCGACTACCACAGAGACGCACAAACCCTCTAAGGAACACAAACAGCCGGAAAAAAGGCAGAAAAAAGATACGAGGGCTGTAAGGAGAAGCTCTCCTTCTTCTAGGCGTTTGTGGGGGGAAGGCGCAATGCAGCGCTATCTACAGCGCGATCTCGAGCCGCTGCTCAGCTGTAGCGCGGCTAGAAAAGCGGCAGAGGAGAGGGAGGGGGGGTGGGGGGGGCAAAGGGCTCCAAATCCCCCTATTTCCCCCCTTGAGGGGCGAAAAACGCTCCTAAATCAATTTGGGACGAAAACTAATTGCGCAGGGAACAAGGAGAAAGGAGAGATCAAACCTGTTTTTAGAAGAAGATAAAAAAAAAACCTGGATCGGCCAAGGAGTAACGAACAAGCTGCCTGTCTCTAGCGAGGCTGAGCTAAAACTGGGGAACGCGTGGAGGAGTCACGTGGAGGAGGAGGAGCGTTCCTCAATTATAGCTCAGCCTGTTAGAGTGAAGACTGGAGCACCTCCCACTGTCTGGATGCTCGCAGCAGCTCTACGGAGAACAAGCGGGATTCTCTGATTGTCTGCATTAAGTAAGCAGTTCTGATCACAAAAAGATGACTTATTAGATGAGAACTCCAAGTCATTAAGGGCCTTAAAAATAATGATCGCATCTGTCATTATGCAATGAAATACATAGCTGAGGAGAGATATTTGCTTACAGCCTCGAGTCTAGTTAATAATGTAGATTTAGTAGACTTTGACTATTCTGACATTATCAGTGTGATAGATTTTAAAGTAGATAAAATATTGCTTTCAAGAAGCAAGTCTCATGTAATTGCCTTTCCACTTCTTTTCAGTAATGCTTTTTCTTCTTTATTCTTTCTTGGCCCAATCCTATACCTGGCCCATCACCCTCAAAGTAGTAAATCTCAATAACTATAGGCCTCCTATTCATATTTTCAA